>NC_134532.1:22129062-22446875 GCF_050624435.1 Tenrec ecaudatus
TTCAGAAATGTTTACCTCCTTCCTGCTCCTCTTTCTCCTGAAGATGCTGGACCTACCATGCGGTCAGTGTCAGGGAGAATATTTTGGATTGATTAGATTCAGGCAGCACCCAGAAAGAGGCCATTGTGTACAGGGATCTCCTACTTGTCGTCACTGCAGTGCTGACCTTGACCCTGCCAAGAAACAATTCTAACTACCCATGACCTCTGTGAGCACCAAGGACATATCTGTGTATTACATTGCAGGTGGACACAGACAGGGGAGTCAGTGTGGCCCTCACAGGACAGCTCTGGGGATGGACTGCATGTGGCATTCTGACCAGCAAGGGAAGTTCAAGACAAATGAGCCCAGGATGCAGGAGCAGGTACATTGCTGAGCACAGGTGAGGCTTTCTGCTGTGTCTTGAGTTGGTTTTGTTCCCACAGCTCACAAAGAGATCCAGGGGAAACCCTATTTACAATTGCAGAAGTGTACTAATGTCTCCTAAATTGTAACAAGAACCTCTCGCTGATATCAAGTTGACTTTCTACCCAAAGTGACCTTATAGGACAGGCTCGAAATACCTCTGTAAAAGGTATTTGCATAGAAGTGGCTGGTCTTCACATCCAAGGGTACATAAGGTAGTAAACTGAAAAGGAGGGGTGGTGAGGAAAGGGGGAAAAAAAAGAGATGTGTGGCGGGGCAATAGGGCACAGCGCCACCCAGGGGAGAATATTGTTTCTGTTTCCACAGGGAAAGAGGGCCCAGACTCAAATTCAGTGTTCTGGGATACGAATGCACCCTGATGGCATGGATTGGGGGGCCAGTGAAGGGGCCTGAGGGCTCCGTCCCAATACCAGCTACATGGACAACTGCCTCTCCTTCCCAGAAGAAATTACTTTAGAGGATGGCACTAAAGCTGCAACTAGGGGAGAGGGACATGTCTGATCAGAGCACAGGAGCAAATGAAAGGGGAGGAAGGGAGAGTGGAGCACAACCTGGCACACCAGGCCTGGAGGACAATACCCCTGCTCTGAACAGCCAATGCACAGAGTGAACCATATAGCTGGCCTCAGTATGAGACACGACGTCCCTCATGGATCCATGGACCTACGGGGAACAACACTGGAGACTCAGTGTTGAGATTGGCCCGGACTGACCCCATGACACCGAAGCCAAATACTAAAGGCATGCGACAGAGCAATGCAGGGAGCAGAGCAGGGAGCTCCCAAGGGGTGCAAAGGATAGGCTTGGGGCCAGAGCGTGGCGCCCCATTGGACTTGGTTGCAGGAAACGCCTACAGGTCAAAAACCAGACCTTGATCTATTTACAGGTTTTTCTTTCTTTAAAAATTTTTCTATTTCTTTTTTAAATTAATTTACTCTTTTAGGAGTCATTGGTTTTCTTTTTTTGTTGTCATCATTGTGTTCTCTTTTGTCGCTTTGTCTTGCCTTGTTTTTTGGGTGCATATTATTATTATTTCTGCAGATCTATCTAGAAAAGATAGGCTGGATGAACAGTCTGGAGGAGAAAACAATGGGACCTATGTTTCCGAGGGGACATAGGAGAGGGGTAGGTTGGGGGTAAGAAGGTAGTGTTGACCAACCCAGGGACAAGGGAGCAACAAGTGATCCAAAATTAGTAGCAAGGAGGGTGTGAGAGGCCTGGTAAGGGGAATGTAACCAAGAGAAATTACTGAAACCCGAATGAAGAATGAGCATGATAGTGGGACAAGAGGAAAGGAAATAGAGGAAAGAACTAGGAGGCAAGGGGTATTCTTAAAGATCTACATACAGGCATGTACATGTGTAAATATATTTTTATATGATGATGGGGAAATAGATCTATGTGCATATATTTATAGGTATAGTATAACCTTTAAGGTAGCAGATGGACATTGAACCTCCACTCAAGTACTTACTCAATGCAAGAGCACATTGTTCTACTAAATTGGCATTCCATGCTGCTCACCTTCCAGACACGATCACTTAAGACAAATGTGTGCATATGCAAATGTGGTGAAGAAAGCTGACGATGCCCAGCTATCAAAATATAAAGCATCTGGGCTCTTAAAGGTTTGAAGATAAATAAGAAGCCATCGAGCTCAGAAGCACAAAGCCTACATGGAAGAAGCACACCATCCCGCGTGACCACGAGCTGTTGAAAGGATCAGGTACCAGGCATCAAAGAACAAAAAAATCATATCATTTAAAATGAGGATGAGTGCAGAATTGGAGAGCCAAAGCCTATCTGTAGGGAACTGGACATTCCCTTACTGAATGGTAGCGGGGAGGAGATGAGTCGGTCAGGTTGCAGGGCAGCAATGATGAAACATACAACTTTCCACAAAGGAAAATACAAATATAGTCCACAAAATAAGTGATATGAAAGGGGCAGGCTTATCCCCAGTTGATAGTGGAAAATGTGTGAGTCCAGAGGCTGAGTGTGTGGGGTGATCAGGCAGTCCCACTGGGTTCCTGCTGTCACCAGAGTCATTGTATGTTATTCACTGCACAGCCTGGTGTCTATTAGCAACTTTCCATCCTCTGCAGTCTGAAAATGAATGACTTTCTAAATTGCTAGTATTATGATGAAGGTAAAACAAATTTATTTTGTTTTTAACTTGACATTTAATTCGAGAAGTGTGACTATTTCTCAGAAAGTGAATTTTCGTACAAATGCTAACTAAAAGTTAGTGCAAATTTATATCACAAGTAGAGAATATTTAAGAATAAATTTTTTTTCAAGGGAACAACAAGTGATCAAAATTGGTGGTGAGGAGGGTGTAGAAGGCTAGGTAGGGTTTGATCACGGGTAATGTAAAACCTATAGGAATTACTGAAACCCAAATGAAGGCTGAGTATGATAGTGGGACAAGAGGAAAGTAAAAGGAAATAGAAGAAAGAAATAGGAGGCAAAGGACATATATAGGGGTCTAAATAAAGGCATACACATAAATAAATATATTTATATAGGATGATGGGGAAATAGATATATCTGTATATATTTATAGGTTTAGTATTAAGGTAGCAGATGGACATTGGGTCTCCACTCAAATACACTCTCAATGCAAGAATACTTTGTTCTGTTAAAATGGCATTCCATGATGCTCACCTTCCCGAACGGTTGCTGAAGACAACGCAGGTGCATAAACAAATGTGGAGAAAAAAGTTAATGGCTTTCAAAAAATAAAACTTTTAGGGCCTTAAAGACTTGAAGGTAAACAAGCGACTGTTTAGCTCAGAAGCAACAAAGCCCACATGGAAGTAGCACACCAGCTTGTGTGATAGTGAGGTGCCGAAGGGATAAGTTGTCAGGCATCAAAGAATAACAACAAAAAATCTTATTATTGTTGCACACCTTCCTGATACGATCACTGAAGGCAATTGGGCATGTAAGCAAATGTGGTGAAGAAAGCTGATGGTGCCTGGGTAACAAAAGCTATAGCATTTCGGGTCTTAAAGGCTTGAAGATAAAGAAGCAGCTATCTAGCTCAGAAGCAACAAAGCCCAAAATAAAGAAACACACCAGCCTGTGTGATCATCAGATGTTGAAGGGATAAAGTGTCAGATATCAAAGAACAAAAAATCATACCATTATGTGCTCACCTTCGTGATACTATCACTGAAGACAAATGGATGCATAAGCAAAATTGGTGAAGAAAGATGATGGTGCCTGGCTAACAAAAGATATAATGTTTGGGGTCTTAAAGGCTTGAAGGTAAACAGGCAGTCATCTGGCTAAGAAGCAACAAAGCCCACATGGAAGACGCACACCAGCCTGTGGGATCAGGAGGTGTCAAAGGGATCAGGTATCAGGCATCAAAGAACAAAATATCAAATCATTTTGAATGAGGGGAATGCAGATTGGGGACCCAAGACCCATCTCGGTGACTGGACATGCCCTTATAGAAGGGTCTCTGGGAGGAGACGAGCCAGTCAGGGTACAGTGTAGCAATGATAAAACATACAACTTTCCACTAGTTCCTAAATGCTTCCTCCCCTCCCCCAGTATCATGATACCAATGCTACCTTACAAATCTGGCTAGGCCAGAGGATGTACACTGGTACAGATAGGAACTAGAAACACAGGGAATCCAGGACAGATGATTGCTTCAGGATAATTGCTGAAAGTGGCAATACCGGGAGGGTTGAGGGAGGGTGTGGTGGAAAGGGGGAACTGATTACAAGGATCTACATATAACCTCCTCCCTGGGGATGGACAACCGAAAAATGGGTGAAGGGAGATGTCAGACAGTGTAAGATATGACAAAATAATAATAATTTATGAATTATCAAGGGTTCATGAGGGAGGGGAGAGCAGGGAGGGTGGGGAAGAATGAGGAGCTGATACCAAGGGCTTCAGTAGAAAGAAAATATGTTGAGAATGATCATGGTAACAAATGTACAAATGCGCTCAACACAATGGATGGTTGTATGGATTTTGAGAAGAGTTGTATGAGCCTCCAATAATATGATGAATATATATGTATGTATGTATGTGTTGTATGTATGTATGTATGTATGTATGTATGTTCAAATTCTACTCTTTATTTTACTGACTCGTAAAAGTCAGCATACTTCATGAAGACTCTAAGCACCCTCCTTCCTCCCAGCTCCTCTCACAACAAACAGCAAGGAAAATCATTCACTCTCTCTCCCAATAGCTAAAGTCAAAGCAAAACACATTCTAAAAATGTTACATGACTGAGTCTTTTATAGTGGCCTTGATATTGCCTTGGTTGCTTCAGCCAAATATATTAAAGATCAAGGGACTGGAATTTTCTTTTAATTTCCATGATCCTTCTGCATTTAAACTCTCAAAATATTCTTTGTGAATCATTGCAATTATTATTGTCCATTTCTGCATTGTTTTATTTCCCCTTCAGTAAACTCTTTAATTTTTCACTGAAGCTCTAATTTGGTCTTTAGAAGGAGGAACAGAAAAGGAAATCATATGTATATTTCTTGACCACTGACGTCAACCAATTACTTCTAAATTCCTTTTAAAAAAAACAGACAGAAAGAAAACAAACAATAAAGGAGAATAAATTGACCATTTCTGGGAAAAAGTTATCTTTGATATCTTCTGTGGCAAGGTTGTATTTGTTGTAAATATAACATAGTAGCTAAGGTGACTCTGACTACAGTATAAGAACAATTATGAGCATTGGACAATCTGTTTGAGATTATTGCCAAACCTGCTTAATGTTGTGTCACAAGGAAATTCCCCTTGGATATGAGATGTCACTACAGATGTTGTAGTGCCTCATTTATTGCCCATAATACTTCCGCATTTTCCTTTCTGATAACCTGTTTCTGTTAAGTGATTTTGTACCAGAAAAATATTCCATTATACCGAATGAGTATCAGTTTTGACTAAATCTGGCCAGGCAAACATGTCCACAAAAGACATCCCCAACCTTCAAGTCACAGGTCACATGGAACAAAAGGACTTCGTCAAGGAATCAAAAGCCACCATAGATATATCACCAGACTAAATAAGTAGATGTGTGGAATCAAGAAGTACAAGGAGCCATAACTTGTCAAGAATTATAGCCCTATCCTAATCCAGACGCATGCTAATCCCTGTGAAATGTTTCATATCCATATGCTGCACATTTACTTATTGGTATACTTGTCTAAAACTGTAAACTTGACTCATCATTATTTTTCAGAAGCTTTCCTTGGGGAATCTTCTGGCTCAGTCCTTGCTTGATACAAGGAAAGCAGACCCCTTTCACTTTCATGCAGCCCCTGTCTTTTTCTCAGCAAGAGCCCTTTTGGTAACATGTTGTATCTTTCATTGTGCCGAGTGTGTTTTTTTGCTTGTTTGTTTTTAAATCACTTTATTAGGGGCTCATACAACTCTTTTTTTTCCATCTTTTAAAAAATCATTTTTAGGGGCTTCTGCAACTTTTATCACAATCCATACATATATCAATTATCTAAAGCACAATTGTACATTCATTGCCCTCAAAATTCTTAAAACATTTGCTCTCCACTTAAGCCCTTGGCATCAGCTCCTCATTTTCCCCCTCCCTCACCGCTCCCCGCTCCCTCATAAACCCTTGATAAATTATAAATTATTATTATTACACTGTCCAACGTCTCCCTTCACCCACTTTTGGGTTGTCGTCCCCCAGGGAGGAGGTTATATGTATATCCTTGTAATCAGTTCCCCCTTTCCACCACACCCTCTCTCCACCCTCCTGGTATTGCCACTCTCACTACTGGTCCTAAAGGGATCATCAATCTTGGATCCCCTGTGTTTCAGTTCCTATCTGTACCAGTGTACATCCTCTGGTCTAGCCAGATTTGTAAGGTAGAATTGGGATCATGATAGTGGTGGGGGAAAGAAGCATTTAGGAACTAGAGGAAAGTTGTATGTTTCATCTTTGCTACACTGCACCCTGACTGGCTTGTCTCCTCCCCGCAACCCTTCTGTAAGGGGATGTCCAATTACCAGAGATGGGCTTTGGGTCTCCGCTCTGAACACCCCCTCATTCACAATGATATGATTTTTTTTGTTCTTATGATGCCTGATAACTGATCCCTTTGACACCTCATGATCACACAGGCTGGTGTGCGCTTCTTCCATGTGGGATTTGCTGCTTCTGAGACAGATGGTCACTTGTTTACCTTTAAGAATTTAAGACCTCTGACTCTATATCTTTTGATAACGGCACCATCAACTTTCTTCACCACATTTCCTTATGCACCCATTCGTCTTCAGTGATCCTAGCAGGTAGGTTGGCACACATTGATATGTTGGGTTTTTTTTTTTCTTTGAAACCTGTTAACTAATCCCTTCAAAACCTCTGATTGCACAGGCTAGTGTTCTTCTCCCACATGGTCTTTGTTGCTTTCGAGCTAGATGGCCACTTGTTTACTTTCAAGCCTTTAAGACCATAAATGCTATATCTTTCAAGAGCCGGGCACCATCAGCTTTCTTCACTACATTTGCTTATTCACCAGCTTTGTCTTCAGTGATTGTGTTGGGAAGGTGAGCATCATAGAATGCCAGTTTAATAGAACAAAGTATTCTTCCATTGAGGGACTACTTGAATGGAGACCCAATGTCCATCTGCTACCTTAATACTAAACCTATAAATATATGCACATAGATCCATTTCCCCATCATCATATATAAATATATTTACATATGTACATGCCTTTATTTAGACCTCTATAAATGCCCTTTGCCTCTTAGCTCTTTCCTTTTTTTCTTTTGACTTTCTTCTTATTCCAGTGTCATGCTCGTTCTTCATTTGGGTTTCAGTAATTCCTCTTTGTTACATTATCCTTGATTGTGCCCCCCACCCCCCACCCCCAGGGCCCCTACACCCTCCTCACCACCGATTTGGATCACTTGTTGTTCCCTTGTCTCTGAGTTTGTTAACACTCCTACCTTTCCCCCCACCTCCTCCTCTCCCATGTCCCCCAGATCTGTTGGTCCCATTGTTTTTTTCCTCCAGATTGTTTATCCAGCCTATTTTATTTAGATAGACCTGCGGAGATAATAACATGCACAAAAACAAGACAGAGCAAAAGCAAGCAACAAAACAAAACAACAACAACAAGTCAATGACAAAAACAAAACACAACTACAAGAAAGAAAAACTTTTACTTAGTTCAAGGACTGTTTGTTGGCCTTTAGGAGTGTTTTCTGGATGAGTCTGATGGGGCGCCAAGCCCTGTCCCCGAAGTCTATAGTTGGTATTCCCTGGGGACTTTGTTGCTCTGTTCCCCTTACTGTTCTGTTGAATTCCCTTAGTGTTTTGCCTCAGTGTGGTGGGATCAGATCGGGTGGAATTTCCACACTGTGTCTCCAGTGTTGTCCCCTGTAGGTCTCTGAGTCAGTGAGGAATGTCGTATATCATAGGGGGGGCAGCCATAAGGTCTTCTGTGTGGATTAGCTGCTCTGAGGGAGAACTGGCATCCTTCTTAAGGGGGGCGTTTTGAACCTATTTCTGAGGTGTGGTCTTGCAAGTATGTCCTCAGGGGCAACCATGGACCCAGGAAAAATGGCTGACCCCCTTCTAGGAAATAGCTTCTCTCTCTCTCTCTCTCTCTCTCTCTCTCTCTCTCTCTCTCTCTCTCTCTCTCTCCCTCTTTCTATTTCTCCTTCTGTCTCTGTCTCTCTCTTTCTCTCTCCCTCTCTACTTCTCCTTCTGTCTCTGTCTCTCTCTCCCTCTTTCTCTCCCTTTCTCTATTTCTCCTTCTGTCTCTGTCTCTCTTTTTCTCTCTCCCTCTCTCTCTCCATCTCTCTATTTCTCCTTCTGTCTCTGTCTCTCTCTTTCTCTCTCCCTCTCTCTATTTCTCCTTCTGTCTCTGTCTCTCTCTGTCTCCCTGTACTCCACCACCCACCCCCAGCTGCAGTAGTCTACCACCTGTGACCATAACTTCCTGTTTTGGCGTCATTTGCTTGTATACTTAGGCATCTATATCTTATGGATGAGAGGGATTATATTCTGATAAAATCCTTATGGTTCCCCATGTTCCTCTTAAGTCTCTATGAGGTTTCACCAGTAAACTTGTATAATAGGAAATCATTTATATTTCCAAATATTATAAATGCCCACTACTTTCCTCACGACAGAATATCTGCCCCTCAGTCATCATTCTAATAGATGGATACACAAGAGGGTGCAGTACTCTGCTGATGAAAACCAGCCTAGGCCAACCCTCAACTCTAGGAGAGAGGTCATAGCCATGGGTTGCCCAGGTCTCTTCATTCACCAAACAGCTATGATTATACTCAACTAACAATGGAGTTTGCTGGCCAGATTCCCTAGTTTCAATTTTAGCAATGAAAAGAATATGATGAACAAGAGAAATAAACAATGGATATGTGGATGGTTTCCTGGGGAGGATGTCTTTGTGTTTACAGATGTCCAGGGCAAAGTGCAGCTGGTAGAACCTGGGAGAGACTTGAGGCAGATAAGGGCCTCGCTCAGACTCTGTTGACCTGTCTCTGAAGTCAACACCAACAATTCCAACATGAATTGCATCATCCAGTGCCAGGGAAGGGCTTGCATTACTTCTCAGTTTCTGGTACTAATGCTGGTACTAAATCCTACATACACTCGATGCATAGCTGAACTGCAGTCCCCAGAGACAATGACAAGTACATTCCCCATATTCAAATGGTCAGGCTCAAAGTTAAGCATACACCCTTGGATCAGAGTATCAAAGACGCAGTAAAGGGCATCATTAAGCATCTGTATGCAAACCTCCCTACAGGGAGAGACTGGACTTCAGTGAGTGCTCAGGACCCTCAGCCCCAGGGCTCAGTTCCAGCAGACAGAGCAGAGAGGAGTTAAAAGCTGGCTTCCTGCAGTGTCTGGGGCTTCCTCTCTATCTTACCATTTCCCTTGAGGACTTCTTTGCAAGTGTGGGCTTGTATCAAACATTGAGTTTGAAATATGTCATTGTAACATGAGGAAATGTCCTTTACTTTACAAAGAGAAGAAGGCCACACATGAAAGCACATCATGCAGCGGGAACAAGGCAAAGCTGAAGAACCTGTCAGCCCTGATGCAAACCTGTCCCAAGTAACTGGTATTGGGAGGAGAGGATACAGACGGTTAAGATTTCTCTAAAATTTACTCAGTCTAGGGTATACCAGCAAAAGCATATTGTTATCCTCAAGCCAAAATTGTTCATCACAGTTGTCATGTGCGTCTAAAATCTAACCAGCCTAAGTCCTGCTGGCATCCTCAGCCACTGACTGAGAGTCAGGACAGAAGAGGGGATGGGCTTCAGAGGACACATTTGGGGCTCCTGGAGTAGTGTGCTCCTGTGTTTGAAGCAAGGATAGATGTTTTCTCTTGAGTAAAACTCTTCTGTACGGTTTCCCTTGTGGTGTAGATGGTATAGCCCACCAAAGTATTTATAATAGGTCAGGTTTTATATAGTATGTTCATTTAAATAACTTTATTTCCTAATTTTAATTTAAATAGAAATGAAAATCAATAAAATTAAATGCAACTTTAACTTTATTGATTTTCAGGAGACACTCAGGCACCATGTTGTGAGGAAATTCCATCCAAAAGATAGCTCCAGGTTCTAGAACAAGGTCCTGGCCCTCAGTCCTGTATGCATTCCTAGTTTAAGCCAGGGAAGCTAGTCAGACTTAAGACAAAGCCATGTTGGAAGAAGAGACTTCATCCATCTGGTGAGATTTTCAGTCGGGCACTAGATAAGATCTGGAATGCGACCTTCTTCTCTATGCCATCTTTTAGTCATAGAGTCAGAAATTTAAAAAGAAAGCAAACAATAATAAACTAGATATAATTTTAACCAACAATGTTTTATTCTTGTTTACCAATTAACATAGCACAACTTGAGCAAATTGGATTGGTTTTTCCCTGGAGTCATATTTTCTATCATTTCCACATTTAGAACATTGAGGTACTTAATTCACCTTGATTAAATGACTGACAAATCTCATCCCATGGTTGGGACACTGGAAAACAATTCCAGTTCAACTGAGTTTAGAGTTCAAAATGTTGGTCCTTCACAGTTCAGTGAGTACTCATGAATTCATTCAGGATAAGTTTAGTAGACCTGATAGGGACGTTATATACAAAGGGATAATGCCATCAAATGGCACAGAATAAGTCCCAGAGAAACCACCGTCATGAAATGACCATGGCAGTCACATTCAGACAGGACGGTGACTTGGACTCGTGTGCAGCTACGTCAGAGTGTGAAACTTACACTGCTCAGCTAACAAGTAGCAACAGAGGCTGTGAGTGTGGAGTTGGCTGAAATGACCATGATTAAGTGATACCATATCAGTCTGCATTGGAGAATGAAACTAGCTCAATGATCTCTAAGTGAGCAATGTGAGTGTCCTGTGATTGTATCCTTGGATTTTGGTGAAACCTATGGTTCTTCGTTGGAAAGCGGTGACTGAGTCCCCTCTGCAAATTCTGGGTCGCAACCTTATTCTTGAATTTTCATACTGCTTAAATATATATATATCTATGTATAAATTAAAAATATTATAACCAATCAGAAAAAAATGAGTGTGGTCAACCCTAATCTAGGGGGCAATAAATTTTTCTTTGAGGGAGAGAAATGAGGAAGGACTCTGAATGGGATTCGAGTGTTTTAACTGCGTGTTTACAAAGAGTGCTACTGCTTCCCAAGTCAATTTTATAACAGGTTATAAAATGAGTGAATCTTAGAATCTAGAGAATCAATTCGAGGTTTAGATCCTGGAGCAGTTATCAGAAGTCTGGACCCAGGTTAAAAGTGAAGAGGCTGAATTGGGTTGGCAATGCTCACATTTTAGATGCACCAGAGTCCCCTGAGAAAGGGACATTGAAAACAGTGTCTGTGGGGTTCACTAACTTTTGAGGACTGGTTGCCTAGATGGATCTTATTTTAACCCAGAGTTAAAGTAAAACCCAGACTTTTTAGTCACAGAGTTGAAACTTTTCTTTCATAGAGCCCCAATTCTCAAGTTGGAAACCTCCTCACTGACTCCATGGACCCTTGAATCTCTTTATTTATATCAAGATTGACCTCAGCTATCAGGAGCTTGGAGGTGGTGTCTGTGTTATTTGTAGGAGTGCTGGAGTTGGTGATGACAGTGGACCAAAGAAAACCCCCGAAGACATTGGGGAGGTTGATAAGAAACTGCTAGGGTGTAAAGAAGAAAAGGTGTTGGCAGAGTGTGGGGTAATGAAGATACTCTGGGGTCCACCTGATGCTTTCAACACACTATATCTTGTCTACTCTCTGGGGCACAGGACCTATAGGAGCCCAAGGAAGGCCAGGGGCTATGAGGGGCTGGAAGGAGAAACAGTGAGCTCAGAAATCCTGGGCTTTCCTTTGACTTTTCCCACACACATCTTAGGCCAAATGATCTCTAATTATAGACTAACATGCATAAGATTCCAACAGAGTTACCTTCAATTGGGTCTGAGGAAAATGGGAGTTTGTTCACCATCATTCTCTTTTTATAAGGACAGGGCTCCCTGATATGCAAATCAATCACCAGGCACTAGGTTAAAATCCCCCCCTGAGCACTGAAGACTATCAGTTCTCTTTTGATAGGGCTGTGGGTCTCTTGGGAAAGCACAGCTGCGGTCTAAAGATGCTATTGCTATGGATTCTCCTGTGCCTGGTGACAGTTCCCCAAGGTGAGGGTCTGAGACATCAATGGGGAAATCTATGGGGATGATTGTGACTGCAAATGACTAAAAGAGAGCAATTGTTTTCATTTACAGGTGTCCTGTCCCAGGTGCAGCTTGAGGAGTCGGGTCCAGGACTGGTGAAACCCTCCCAGAAGCTGTCCCTCACCTGCACTGTCTCTGGTTTCTCCATCAGCAGCAGTGGTTACTACTCAAGCTGGATCCGTCAGACCTCGGGGAAGGGGCTGCAGTGGATGGGACGGATATATTCCAATGGTGGTACATATTATAACCCGTCCTTCCAAAGCCGACTCTCCATCACCAGAGACACATCGAAGAATCAGTTCTCCCTGCAGCTGAGCTCAGTGACTGCGGAGGACATGGCCATGTATTACTGTGCAAGGAGCACAGTCAGGGGAAGTCAGTGTGAGCCCAGACATAAACCTCCCCTGCAGGGAACACATTGGGCAGCAGGGGGCGCGCAGGACCCACTAAGCACAGACACACAGCCCTAGACAGGCAGAGATGGATGATAGGGAGGATTTCCTGCTTTTCCTGTTGGAATTAAGGCTTCCTTTCCTGTCTGTCGCCCCAGGGACAGTTTTTCTTCTTCTTCTTCTTCCTCTAAAATTTCTCCTAGCTGCAGACTTTAAAGGAGGGACTATCATTCTCTGTTTGCAGAACAATATTAAAGAGATTCTTACCCTTCATGATCATCCTATCTGACCTGTTTCCTTCTTGAGAGACACATTATCACGGCATTCTCATTCTGTCACTCAAAATCTGTTGACAACGAAATACAGGCAGGTACAGATTCATGCGTGTAATGCATGGTTTTAACAGTCCTGAGCTCATTGCTCTATTACAGCCCAGGGTCAGGTGTCTCACAAGGTGTCTCTCTGCATCGCTCCCTCTGCACTGTGGTTCGTGATTGACTATTCTTCTCTGAGAAAATAATTTCGGTGACTCTGGGGCCTAAACTTGTGATATGTCCTTAGTGATGCTTGCTGCTCATTGGCTCCCTTGATGCAGAAACAAGGGTTCCAGGCGCAGAAGGGTCCCTGACACTGGGACAGATGAATTGAATGACCTGCCTGGTCGGTGGAGTCATTAGTCAGGTCATTCACCGGAGTCATGATGACGGGAACTCACAGTTGAAGGACAGCTTTGATTCCAAAAAACAGCAATTGTGTTCCAAGTGGACGAAATCACAGACTAATAGCTCAGAATGCTCTTTAGAATTGAGAACAGGGAGGATTTCACGCACATTTTGCACATGTGTTCAGGAGGACCACTCTGTGTAGAGTGTCAGCAAGATAGAGAAATACCCTGAATCAGATGCGCACCCAGAGTGGCTGCCAAAGAGGTCTCAAAGTTCGGATCAAGAGGGGATGGTTCAAACTTGCAAGTTTATGTATTTGTTCTATAGTACACAGAGCCATTATGAGCAAAACCGACTCAAAAGCACTTAACAACATGTCTGATGAAGTGAGGTGCAGAAAATTGAGTTTAATTTTGGTCAACCAGGTGTAATTACGAAAGAAATATATATTATGCTATTTTTTAAAATTCAGAAACGGTTAAAATTTTAACATTTAAAATTCAATAAATATATAATTCCTAATTAATTTACAATTATATGGTTATTAAAAATCAGGGGAGAAAATGTAATAAATAAGTAATAAATGATATATACAAATAAAGATCATGTACATATCCACTTTCCCTGGTAGTGTAGTGGATTTTACATTTGGAATGCTAATGGCTAGGTTAGCAGTTGAAAACCACTAGCCAGTCCAAGGAAGAAAGTTGAGGCTCTAAAAAGATTTACAAGAACTGTAAATTATACAATCAAATCCATGGAGAGGGAAGTATCAGAGCTTCAATTGTGAGATTCTGGTGTGCAGAAGGCTGCAGACGACAGTGGAAGCTCAAAACTCCCTTACAGGAGCTACACAGGGAATAAGCCTCCTGTGATTCCCCTCTAACCATAATTGAGGAATGGAAATAACCTGGTGAACAGAGTATTGGAGAGACATCTATAGAAGAATAAAATGATAAATCTGACTTGAATGGTTAAAACTTATCATTTGATCTCCCTTTTGATACACTTTGTGCTTGTCTGGTTTTGAATATTTTCTGTGTTGTGCTTTTTTTATATAGGGGTTTCTGTTTCATTTTGTCATTGTTGGTAGCATTTTTTTGACTCCTTGTTATGTCTCTTTCTGTTTTTCAATTTGTGAAACCCAGGATGGGTGAATCTCCGGAGGCAATTACTAGAATAAGGGTTCCTAGGGGCTATGGCAAGGTAGTGGGGAGTAAAGGGAAGTTGATATAAAGGAGTTCAAGAAAGAAGGCAGTGTTTTGAAGTTGATTGTGGTAGCAATTGTACAAAACTGTTTGATATGAATGAACTATAGAATGGTATGATGAATGGGCTAGGTCCTAATAAAATGTTGGAAAAATGTTAAAGGATCTTAGTTCTTGACCAAATGTTTTAAAATATTTTTTTATTTTGAATATTTAAAAAATACTTTTTATGAAATAATGTTGCACATGAAAAAGAGATCTAATATTAAATAATATTATCTTAAATATATTTCATAATAAAATTTGCTAATTTCTTTATTAAAGAAGATTTACAGTGTCTCAAACTCTTAGGAGCAGTTATACTTTGTTACACAGGGTTACTATGACTCAGAATTCATTTGGCTTTTGTGGATTATGACTATCAAATTTCTTAATATATCTTATTTTGGTTTTTACCTCCATTCATTTGTTTTCTGCATAGTCTGTGTTTTGCTTTATCATTTTTAATATTATTATCAAGAACTGCTCTACTTTTTCTATTAACCTGGTCTCCATAGAATTTCCTATTTGGTGTTTTTATTTTAACAATGCCATATATTCTGTGGAATAATTTATTATATTATTTATAATATCCTTATTAACATGTTAATGGTTTTCATTTCAGTTCATTTCATATACATATATTTACTGTTTATGTTTCAATTTAATAGATAGATTTATGAAAATAAACTTATTATTCCTTCCAGTTGTATTTTTCCCTTCTTTTGTAGTGTAAGGTCATCCCAACAGCATATTTCCGTTAAACCAGTGTCTGAGGTCACCAGCAAAAGCAAAGCTTACACACAGGCATTGGATGCAGCAGCAGTTTGCTCACACAGAGGAGAGACAGAGCCAGCTCATCATCAGGAGTGGGCACCGTCCCCACAGTCAGCGGTTTCACTCTGGGACCAGGGCAGGGATGGTGGTTTGCACACATCCCTTCTTTGCACTGCAGTTGAGGAACACTGTACTCTCCTCACCAGCAAACGTAAGGAAACAGGGCTGTTCTATGAACTGAAATCTCCTGGAAGGAAGTGAGTCAGTTTTGTTGTTGTTTTGTATATTCCATGTAATGTGCATGACAATCTGTTTGAGGAATGTTAGCGTGTGTTCAGCAGAAGCAGAGTGTGTTGTAGGTCACCAGCTGCTAAAGGATGGTTTTGTGTCCAGAAGCCCTGGGAAAAATAGCCAACCTGCAAGGTCCTCACGTTGAAGAAGCCAGGCTCCCATATCTGGGCCTAAAAACATCTGGGTCTCTTATAAACTCTGATAAAAACAGTGCAGAACTTAGACTACCTGCTTCCTCAGTTTCCAATTTTACTTTCCCATCCCTTGTCCTTTGGTGAATCTCTTCACTTTTTCATGTGCTACAATTATACAATAATGTATGGCTAGTGCTCGTGTTTTAAGAGTGATTTTAGTGCACTGAAACAAATAATATATTGAATATAGACTTTACTTTTTCCATTGATAATACTTTTCATATTTCAAGGTTCTGACTTATATCAAAAGCCCCTTTCCTTTTCAATATTTTAAAGTGCATTTTGAAATGTTGTTGTACCCACAAGATTCCCATCAGTTTCTGACTATGTGTGAACAAATATATCTGTCATTTATTTTAAATTTGTTTTTCTCATGGTACATATATATTCAAAAATATTTTCAACATTCTTTTCATGCATAATTCAGTGGCATGAGATTTATCATTGTTTCAACGATTAACAACATCTGTTAATTTTCTGTCACACTTAACAGAAATTGATGAAAGAACTCCGACTTAACACTTCCACACTTTACCATGGAATAAATTACTCTATTGATTTCTTGTTTCAATTTTTTTGAATAGAATTCTGATTTAAGTACTTTTCCCCTTCCTCTGGAAAGAAAACAGTCTAAACTCTGTTCAATGCCCCATTGTCTTTCAGCCAGATTTTTGAAAATCAGTATTTTATTGTGGAATATCTCTCAATCTCAGTATATATATATATATATATATATATATATATATATATATATATATATATATATATATATCACATTTCCTGACACTGGAACCAATTCATAGTGCTTGAAACTTGTAGCACTCTCTACATCCAAAACTGTTCACAGCGAGGGAGAGTCAGTGTGAGGTCAAACATAAGATGAACCTCAGGGAGAAAGCTGACCTGCAGGCATGCTAAGGACCCATCAGCGCTGGACCAAGTGAAGAAAGAAGTGAGGACATGAGCCTGGATAAGGACTGCAGTGCCTGGTCAGCTAGAACTGCTGCACTGACCACTATGGTAGCTCTACTGCCCATGGCAGGAAACCTGCAGAGACAACTCCAGGTAACACTCCTGACAATAGTCTGAATGCTTAGGGCCAGAGAAAATGTTGATGTGCGACCCACAGAAGTTGGAAGACAGTGTAAGCCCAGGAAACACCTCTCCTGTATGTGATGGGATGCTGTCATCAGGGGACTCTCAGAATACATTGACCCAACACCCACCCTGGGTACTAATTCATGCAATGAAGCCAAATGCAGGACGGTCACAAGCCAGTGGGTAGAAAGTCTTTGGGACCAGTGGCCTGGTAAGCATCTCAGTGCTGACAGGGGTCTCTCTGTAGCCTTTCCAGATTTCAAGGTCTGATTGCGTCCATGTGGCTTGTCTTCTGCAATGTCTCCCAGGGAGTGGCAGAGAGAGTGTCTTCCATCTCAAGGAGGAAGTACCAGATTTCCCAGAATTCTCAGGGTAAGGCCATGCCCATAGAAGTCTCATTGGTTATCTCCAGATTGACAGCCTAGACTCCAACCCTACATTCTTAATCTTTAAATTGACACGAGATTAGGTGACTACCACAACACTCAATCTCCAAATGGACAGTCTGAAACCCGAGGACAAGGCCACGTATTACTGTGCAAGAGACACTGTGAGGGGAAGTCAGTGAGAGCCCAGACACAAACCTCCTCTGGTGGGAGGAGACTGGTCTCCAGGGGGCGCTCAGGACCCACAGAGCACAGGACTCAGATCCAGAAGCAGGTGCAGCAGGAGCTTCAGGGTTGGTTTCCTATGGTTATATATGGATTCTTCTAAATCTTTCTCTAATTTAAAAATATTACTTCTGTGTCTACTCCTGATATCTGTAAATTCAAAAGCTATATTGTATCAGAATAATATATTCTGTCCTACTATGGAGAAGAAATTACTCTGCCAGGGGTCCCTGCATCAGAGTTCTCATGACGCTGAAAAAATGCTGGCCAATCAGACTCCGGGAAAAATGGTGCCTGGGTAAAGGTATCTCTTAAGTGCTTGACTATTGTCTGAAAATCTAACAGTATGTTTCCCCCTCACAATTTGTGAGGTAACTGGCAATCATCTAGCTAATGATTTAGTTAAAAGCTAGGCAGTCAGTTTATTTTATATTGAGTTATTTCTTCAAATGAAACAATTTTTGTTCTTATTGCTGATTTTTGCGTTTGCTGTTTTTCCCTAACCTTGGTGGTCTATTACTTGCACGCATGTGTGTGTATGTGTGTGTGTGTGTGTGTGTGTGTGTGTTCTGGAATCCCATCTAAAAATACATAAACTCACCAATTGTATTTTATTATCTGTGTGCTAATATCTTGTATCTGTATCGGTCTGTCCTACAGAACCTGTAGCCCATGGTGGTCCAGAAACACACTAACTTATTTGTGAAAATTCAGGATACAGGGAGATCTCTAGGGTCAAATGGGATTATTCAGTTCTTAATGTCAGATGTTGTATCTTAACTTTCACAGTCCCACAGACTATCAGCACACTGTTTTGGTTTCACACAGAGGATCCACATTTCTCCTGTTAAAACCCCAATTCTGGTGAGCTTGTTACTAATTTGTTGTATGATATCAGTAACTTTCCCACTATCTAGTGACACACATCCTTCGGTGAGGAATGTCAGATATTTCATAAAGATTTGGTATAAAATGTGAGCTCAGGTGTAAATAACATTATTGATGACTTTGTGGATAAGAAATGTCTTCCTAGACCTTGGGCCTCTACTCAAACACTCCCTCAATGCATGAATACCTTCTTTTAGTAAATTGGAACTCTATGATGCTCACTCTCCCGACACAACGGCTGGAGCCAAAGTGGGTGAACAAGCAAATGTGGTGAAGAAAGCTGATGGTGCCCGGCTATCAAAAGAGACAGTGTCTGGGGTCTTAAAGGCTTGAAGGTGAACAAGCGGCCATCTAGCTCAGAAGCAAAAAAGCCCACATGGAAGCACACCGGCCAGTGCGATCCCGAGGTGCCAAGGGACCAGGTATAAGGCATCATGCAGCAAAAAAAAGATATAAGTGTGTGTATGTATGTGTATATGTGTGTATATATATATATATATATATATAATATTAAATGAAGGGGGAAGTGCAGAGTGGAGACTCAAGGCCCAAGTGTCGGCCAATGGAGATCCCCTCATAGAGGGGTTTAGGAGAGGAGATGGGTTAATTAGGGTGCGAGGTAGTACCGATGAAGAACACAGCTTTCCCCCAGATCCTGGATGCTTCCTCCCCCCAACTACCATGATCCGAATTCTACCTTGCAGGGCTGGATAGGACAGAGGCTGTACACTGGTACATATGAGGGCTGGAGGTACAGGGAATCCAGGGTGGATGATACCTTCAGGACCAAGGGTGTGAGGGACGATGCTGGGAGAGTGGAGGGTGAGTGGGTTGGAAAGGGGGAACTGATTACAAGGATCCACATGTGACCTCTTCCCTGGGAGAGGGACAGCAGAGAAGGGGGGAAGGGAGATTCCAGATAGGGCAAGATATGACAAAATAACGATGTATAAATTACCAAGGGCACATGAGGGAGGGGGAAAAGGGGAGGGAGGGGAAAAAAAAAGAGGACCTGATGCAAGGGGCTTAAGTGGAGAGCAAATGCCTTGAGAATGATTGGGGCAGGGAATATATGGATGTGCTTTATACAATTGATGTATGTATATGTATGGATTGTGATAAGAGTTGTATGAGTCCCTAATAAAATGTAAAAAAAGAAAAGAGGAGAAAAAAATGATTAGGGCAAAGACTGTACAGATGTGCTTTATACAATTGATGTATGTATATGTATGAATTGTGATAAGAATTGTATGAGCCCCAATAAATTGTTAAAAAAAAAGTAGAAAGAAAACGTTTTGAAAAGGATGATGGCAAAAATAAATAAATAAATGGGAAAAAAAGAAAGGAAAGAAAAGGATGATGGCAGCATATGCACCAATGTGCTTGATATAACTGATGCATGGATTGTTATGAGAACTCTAAGAGCCCATAAAATGATTTATGAAAAGTAAATAAAAGAATAAGAAAAAAAAGAAATGTCTTCCTAGATCATAAATAAATTGATTTAGTGTTACATGTACTCTTTCCCCACTGGGATGACTCTTGAGTACACATAGGAGTGTAGTTGTTGAAGAAAATATCTTCCTTTTTAGTGACTCGCAAAAGCCACTCCTATTTATAGTAATCATTGAATTGGGGCCAATTTTGGCGGAATTTACTGAAATCACTAGAGTCAGCCGATCTTCATACTTGTGAATATCTAATAATGTTACTATAATTTAATACAGAAGAGAAAGTGTGTATCTTACAAGTTAAATGTCCTTGGATTTCATGTGAGTTTCTTATAAATATCAAAGTCCTTGAGACTAGAGGACCACTGCTTTGATTCCTGAAGTCGTCAATGCTAAGCCATGTGTCTCTCCTCAACCATCTTCCTCATCACTTTTCGTGGCCTGGAAGAACAGGACTTTGGTCAGGGTGAATGGAGAAATCATGGACAGCATTATTTTCTTTGTGGAAACAGTCAACATTCTCATTCCAGATGAACCCCTAACTGCATTACAAAGGTACCTCTCACAGCCAATCTCCACCTAGTCCACCAGATAGAGTCTCATGACATATTTATTTAAATTTAGGTCTTACTCTCTTTGGATAAAGTTCCTGGGAATCATGAAACTCATTCCTAAAAATATGTCACTTTCTTTCTCTCCTTGGAGGTAGATTTCAGGTGAGTAGCTCAGGGATTGAAACCTGAAGTTTTGGGGATGCTTTATCTGAGCACATGCCCCACTCTCTCCAGGTACAGCTGCAGGGGTTGGACCAGGACTTGTAAAACTCATAGATATTGTGCTCACTTGTTCTGTCTCTAGATTCTCTATAACCAGCTGTGGGTCGGTATGCTATGGAGTGGTGAGAGTGCAGACTATATTCCCACTCTGATGTCCTGAGTGCATGTCCCCAGTGACCTCTTTCATCGTCACATTCATTGAACACTGAGCTCCATTGCTGCGCAGGTCATTGCTGTGAATCCTGTGAAAGGAGGCTGGGAGACGGCAGTGTGACTCCAGAACTCCAGGGGAAGAAAGCGGTCTGAGCTGCACTCTGCTCCATTACGCTCTTGTCTGTGTATTCTTTGTTTTCCTTAAACATATTTTACATTATTGTTTAGAAGTGCTCCTTATTTTGTAATATAATTGTCTCCAAAAATTAATTCTTGCTTTATGATTTTCTTTTATTAGAGCATCTTCTTTGTGACCTTATTTATCATACTATTTATAACACATTTAATGACATTTCCTTAAATTTAGATTTAAGAAAATTATAACATATTTAGATTTTTAACATAATCACCAGATTTAGAGATTCATATTTAACTTTATAGTACCCATCTCTGTGCCAAGTGTGAATAACATGTTGACGTTGTATCAATTATGACCCTTTTCTTATTCTTTTGTATTTTCCATTACTTTTTTCCCCACCCCCCTTTCCATTACTTTTTATGGATAGAGGGGAACGTTCAAAGACAGTACATATCAGAATATTGTGTTATGTATGATGTTTTCCCTTGCAAACTGATTATAACCTAACTCCTGCTAGACCTTTATTGTCAAGATTTGTGAAAATATAGGCATGTTCCATTTGTAATTAACTACATGCAATGTCCATCAGAGTTAAAATTAGTTTTCACTAAAAATATCAAAGGTATCAGATTCCTCCATAAAATTTCATTTTTTAATTTGAAGTTTGGTTTTGTCTTCACTTGTACTCTCCCTAGAGAGAAACTAGATTTTAACTTCCCCAATGCACTTTCTTGTTACTTTTACTTGATGGTGGTCATGTTTGTGGCAGGGTTTGGACCAAGCGGCATTTCTCTTGTCTTTCGACTGAAGCTCATTCTTAGGCAGGCATCCTGAACCTGGATCTGAGCTATGGCTTTCTAATGGTTCCTTTCCTCCTCAAAAGGTACTGGGCTAGCAGCTATGCCTGTCCTTGTGTATGGGACAAAGTACCTTTTCTTCCAAGTTGTTCATTCCCTTGCTGCAGAAGGTTTTCACCAGCACTTTCAGCTAAATATTTTATGTTATTCTCCAGATTGAAGACTTCATGCTTAATCAAAGCAAGAGAGGTGGTTCTGATCATAATTTCAGACTTGTTCTGGCTTGTATCAGGTGGGTATGGGATTTTATGAATTTATATCTAGACTTTCAATTCTTTTGTTCTGCTTAGAGTTAGGAGAGGCTGCATTTGAGCAGTGACTACTCTAGCCACATCCAGGGAAGAGAAGGAAATCTCTATTTATTATCTACATCTTGAAAGAATGTTCTGCTATAAACAAGTATTATCTTAAGTCTATAATCCTGGGAGATCCTATTCACTTTAGCACAAGAAATGTCAAACTATTTATTAAATGTTTCAGGCTAATGTTTACAAAGTTTAAATGTCATCCAAGGCTTCTACTCCAATGAAATTAAGACCTTGGTCTTTTTTCTTCCTAATGGAAACTCTCCCTCTCTCAGAATATGATGTTTGTTGTTGCTGTTTTTAATGTTACTATGTTTACAATTGTTTCGGAGAAAAGTTTACAGAATGGCCATGTTTGTTATTGTGATTCATGATGTTAAGAATATGAATGCCTTTTTTCTCCTCTATTTTTGTTTTTTAACCTGAATAATAGCTTTCTTTATAAAAATAAATAAAGTGTTTGTATATATGTGTTCATGTTCTAAGATGTTGAGCATTAAAATCAATTTATGCTGGCTAGATAAAAGCTTATGGGTTTATGCCCACATAAAAAAATAAGTGAACTAAGCTAAGTAAATGGGCATAAATATGGTCTGAAATCATTTGTATAATAAATACCTTATGGTATATGAAATATATGGACAGGGCTGTGATCTGTGTATCATGATCACATAACAAGAAATAATTTCCATCAAATCTTTCTAAGACATTATTTTATGTGTGCGCTATACATGTCTAAAATCATCATGATATAGACCTACAGAACCTTATGCTGAGTGAAATTAGTCAATCTCAAAAGGGCAAATAGTATATTATATCACTATCAGCAAAAACATAAAGAAGAGCCTGAAACCTGTTCAGATTATGTAATTATTTACTATGAAACCCGAGGCATTGTTGTGACATGACTTATTAATGCTAATATATTGTTTATTACTTGCTCAGTTGTACATCTTAAAAGAAATAATACTTCTTTAGTTGAGACTCCACCTTGAATGGGAACGTTTTGTCACTTAACAGGAAATGTGAAAGACCAAATAGCTTCAGCCACCCAGAAGCATCTCAGCATTACCCGTACTTAATAGTCTCCTACAATTATTAAAGGAATGGAACTATTCCATTTAACTTAAAGCTGAAACTCCTTGGTATGGGAGGCGTAGGTGACTGCTATCCCAAAGTCACAGACTTCAGAGTATGACCCAAGGATTTCAAATGGTAAAGTCAAGAGCATCAGAGAGAATGGTATTAGAGGTTCAATTCTGTGAGTATCCATGTTGAAGTTCTTGACTTTGGACTCTCCCGTACCCCCCCCCCCACACACACATATCCCTCAAAATAAAAGAACCAAAAACCCTTCACCTGACATTGCAGAGTTCTCAGGTGAAATCCAGGAGTTATTATATTTGATTAATGTTTGTTATGTAATGGAGCTTTGCTTGAGGGTGGGATAATTAATCTAATCTGATTTTGCATCCTTCTATTTTTTGCATTCTTCTTAAGGGGGAATTTTGAACCTATTTCTGAGGTGTGGTCTTATAAGCATGCATGTTTCTCCCTCAGGGGCAATCATGGACCCAGGAAACATGTCTGACCCTCTTCTAGGATATAGCTTCTATTTTTTTATCCCTAATCTCAGCCTCCACTGCCCACCCCACCACCAACTGCAGTAGTTTACCACATGTGACCACAACTTCCTGTTTTGGTGTCATTTGCTTGTACACATAGGCATTTATTTCTTATGGATGAGAGGGGTTATAGTCTGGTAAAAATCCTTATGGTTTCCCATGTTTCTCCTAGTCTCTATGAGGTTTCACCAGTAAGCTTGTATAATAGGAAATTTTATATATTTCCAAATATTATAATTGCCTACTACTTCCTTCAGAATAGTCATATCTGGCCCTCAATTATCTCTCTTATAACATGGATAGACAAGAAGATGTATTACTTAGATGATGAAAACCAGCCTAGGCCAACCCTTCAACTCTAGGAGAGGTCACAGCCATGGGCTGCACAGGTCTCCCCATTCACTAAACAGGTATGAATATACACAAGTCACAGTGAAGTTGGATGGCCTGAGATTTCCCAGTTACAATTTTAAGAAGGAAAAGATGATGATGAAAAGAGAGATAAACAATGGATATGTATTATAGTTTCCTGGGAAGAATGTCTTTGTTTTCAGATGTCCAGGGAAAGGTGCAGCTGATAGAGTCTGGGGAAGGCTTGAGGCAGAAGAGGGCCTATCTCAGACTCTCTTGACCTGCCTCTGCATTCAGCACCAGCAAGTATGGCATGGACTACATCGTCCAGTGCCAAGGAAGGGCCTGCAGTTCCTCTCAGTTACTGGTATTAATGTTAATACTAAATCCTACATACACTCCATGAATGGCTGAATTGCAGTCCCCAGAGACAATGGCAAGAACATTCCCCATATTCAAATCGTCAGGCTCAAACTTAAGGACACAGCCTTGGATCATAGAAACAGACACAGTAAAGGGAATCATTCAATATGCACACCTTCCTTCAGTGTGTGCTCAGGACTCCTAGCCCCAGGCCTCAGTTCCAGCAGACAGATCAGAGAGGAGTTAAAAGCTGGCTTTCTGTCAGTGACTGGGGCTTCCACACTATCTTACTATTTTCCTTGAGGACTTTCCGGGAAGTGTGAGTTTTTATCAAACAGTGAATTTGAAACATTTCATTGTAATATAAGTAAACGTTCTTCTATTTCCAAAGAGCAGAAGGCCACACATGGAGGCACATCATGCAGCGGGAAGAAGGCGAAGCTGAAGGATCTGTCAGCCCTGATGCAAATCTGTCCCCAATAACTGGTATTGGGAGGAGAGGATATAGGATGGTGAACATTTCCCTAAAATTTGCTGAGTCCTGGATAGACCAGCAATAGCACAATTGTATCCTCAAGTCACAACTGCTCATCACAGTTGTCAGGTGGGTCTCCAAAGCTAGCTTGCAGAAGTCCTGCTGCCATCCTCAGCCACTGTGAGTCTGGACAGAAGAGGTGATGGGCTTCTGAGGACACAGTTGGGAGTCCTGGAGTAGTGTGCTCCAGTGCTTGAAGCAAAGACAGGTGTTTTTCTCCATTAAAACTCTTGTCTACAGTTTCCCTTGTGGTATTGATTGTATAGTGCCCCAAAGTATTTATAAGGTATCAGATCTTGCAGACCAGTGGTTGTCCACTGTGCTAATTCTCCAACCCTTTAATACAGTTCCTGATGTTGGGGTGACACAACCAACCATGAAATTATTTTCATTGTTACTTCCTAACTGTAATTTTGCTACTGTTATGAATCAAGTGACCCCTGTGAAAGGGTACTTCAATGCCCAAAGGGGTCGAGACTCACAGGTTGAGAACCACTGTTGTAGACCATACTAATCTAAAAATTTTTATTTTGTAATTTATATTTAAATATAAATGAAAATCAACAATTTTTAATATAACTTTCACTTTATCTCATGACTTTCAGGAGACACTCAGGAACCAAGATGGAAGGATTCTCAGTCCAAAGGAGAGATCCAGGTTCTAGAATGAGGTCCAGGCCCTCAGCCCTGTATGCATTCCTAGCTTACAGCCAAGACAGCATGCCAGACTTAAGACAAAGCCATCTTGGAAGAAAAGCCTCCATTTATCTGTTGAGCTTTTCAATCGGGCACTAGATAAGATTTGGAATGGGATCTTCTCCATGCCATCTCTTAGTCATAGAGTCAGGGAAACAAACAAAAAAATAACAAAGTAGTTAGAATTTTAACCTGCACATTTTTATTCTTGTTTACCGATTAACAGAACACAACACCAGCAAATTGGATTGTATTTTCCTTGGGATCATATTTTCTACCATCATTCCACATTTAAGAATATTGGGGGGTTAGTACACCTTGAGTATGACTGACCAAATCTAACTCCAAGCATCATTTATAACTATTGTATATAGGTTCACAGTGAATCAAAACTGACTACCAGTCACCTCACAATTATACAGCATAATGAAAACAACATCTGCTATATTAGTGGCTAGTGTTGCTGTAGCTGTATCAATGCACCTCCTTGAGGACTTTCAGAAGGAACTGTCTCCTCCATGGTCATTTCAGTAAACACATCATATCTTCAGAGTATCAGACTGTAGTATGAGGACACTGCCTCCTATGACTATGGAAGAAACAGTGAAAAATCACGTCCTGAAAAAGCCAGAAACCCAGGACAGAGGGAATGACTTTGACAATTTGTTTGCTGTCCCTTTTTTTGTTGTTTGTTTTCACTCAGTGGTTAAAGTTTTGTGGGGGGAAAAACAACATTTCATTTCCTGTGAAATATTTTCAGTTTGGGGCTGTTAATCAGCTCCACAAAATGGGAGGAAGCATTCTCTTTCACTCAAATCATACAATTAGGCCATAAGCGCAGTCACTGAGTCAATTCTAACTCATAGGAGCATTGTAGGGTCTGGATTGTAAATTATTTGGCGGCAGACCCTTTAATTATTCTTCCAAGAAGCTGGATTTCAGGTGGTCAATGCCCCACCCACCGTGCACCCAGGGTTTCTATATGCTCATAGCAATTAAACAAAACAAATCTAGTACTGTTTTAGTATCCATGGGGGTGATTTTGATTCACTGTGTCCCATTGTGCCCAGGGCAGAAATGCATTTCTATTTTAAAGGCTGAGACCTTTGAGAACTAATTCACTAAGCCTGACTTCCAAGGCCTTCTGGGTGAATCACCAGCCATTTGGTTCGCGTGCAGTGCTTAAGAACTTCTCTGAAGCTTGACTCATGTGCCCCCATTTTAGAATTTTGAAAATGCTGTCCAGGCCTCTTTCATCACTAAAGTATGTAACCTCTTTCTCCTCCACACCCAGTTTTGTCCCTTCACATTGTATTACTACCCAAATGTCAATATCCTCCTGTTCTAAGAATGTGCCCTTTGTCCCATACTCCATTCCACCCTACTTCACAAAGTTAAGAAGATTAACACTTATCTTAGCTTCCATAAACTGCTTTCTGAAAGGGAATGTTGAGTCCCAACCCTTCCCTGCTTATCCACTGAAAGATGTGTACTATCCTCAAGCCCTCCTGATTGCCAAACTGGCTGTGGTTTCTGTACTTCCCTTTCCTGCAGTTCCCCTCTCCCCACATGGTAAAATTATCCATTGGATATAAAGGGAGATAAGGGTCTTCCAGGACAAGGAAAGAATATGCTGCAAGGCACTCAACTTTGTGGAAGATACTGACTGACTCACTGTGGCCAAAGGATCAACCTCCACCAAGAACAAGCAGGAGACCACCATATAGCCCATCTCTACCCAGAAGCCAATGTGCCAGGAACAATTGCCAAGACAACAGGACTTCAGAGAAAAAGAAGACAAGTTAGAAACTCCCCACACAAACACAGCACACTAATATGAAGGGAGATAGGAGAACATTCAAAACACAAGACAGGGTATGACAACAATGAATTCACAGATTGTGATAATAACTCTGAAAACCAATGGACTCGATTCATACATTAAAAGAAAAAGACTGGAGAACTGGCTCAAAGGACATAATCTATCAAATCTATTGCCTGCAACAGACACATCTTAAGTGCACAGACAAAATAAACTAAGAACAAAGGGCTCGCGGAATGTATACCAGGATAATGGCACTTTAAAAAAAGCAGGGGTGGCAATCTTAATCTCAGACAACATGGACCTCCAGGTTCAAACCATTAAAAGAGACAAGAAGGAACACCACACAATGCTAAACCAAGAACGAGTTAGCATATTGAATATCTATGCGCCCAACAGTGGAGTGGCAAATTGCTTTAAAGAAACTACTAAAAAGATATAAAACTAAATCACGGATTCAATAATCATAGTAGTTGACTTTAACACTCCGCTATCAGAGAAAGACCGATTACTGGGAAAGAAGCTCAGCAAAGAGGCTATAGACCTAAACAATGCAATTAGGCCAAAAAAAATGTAATTACGCAACTGGGCCTGATAGACATTTATAGAGTTTTCCATCCAAACGCAAAAAAAAAAGAAAGAAAAGATTCTTCTCAAGCCCACATGGATCATTTTCAAGAATAGACCATATGCTGGGACACAAGTAAATCTTGAGTAAATTCAAACACAGATATTATTTAGACATCTTTCTCATGTCACCATGATATAAAGCTGGAGATTAATAAAAGGACGTCCAGAAAAGCAAGGGCAATCAAATGGAGGATGAAAAATAATCTACTGCGACATGAATGGGTACAGGCCCAGATAAGAGAGGATATTAGGAAGTTTCTAGAAATGTATGAGAACAAGAATATAAAAACCTATGGGATTCTACGAAGGCAGTTATCTGAGGTAGATTGATATCATTCAACACATATATGATAAAAAGAAGAGAGACTTATGACAGGCATGTTATCACCAAACCTCCAGCAACTAAAACAGAGTCAGCAGGACAACCCCTCCAATAGCAAAAGAAAAGAAATAATAAAAATCAGGGAAGAGTTAAACCAGTGGGAAGAGAAGAGAACAATGTAAAAAATAAATGCAGCTAAAAGCTGATTCTATGAAAGGATCGACAGAATTGACAGACCACTGGCGAATCGGACAAAGGACAGAAAGGAGCAAACATCAATAGCCAGGATGAGGGATGAAACAGGATTAATTACAACAGACCCCAATGAGATTAAAAGGACAATCACAAAGTACTATGAAGATCTGTATTCTAATAAATTCAGAAATGTGGAAGACATGGATAGCTACTTGAAAAAAGAGTCCCTCCCTAGATTATCTCAGACAGAGATCAAGAACCTCAACAAAGCCATAGCAAGAGAAACAGAAAGGGTCATCAAGAAGCTACCAACGAGTTACTGCGAGGCGGCGGCTGAGAAGGCGGCTGTGGTGGCACCTGCGGCGGTGGCGGCAGCAGCAGAGGAGGCGGCAGTGGCAGCAACAGCGGCTACAGAAGATGGCCCATTTTCTGAAAGGATTTCCCTTCTACAACAAAAGATATTTTTGCCGATTCCATGCTGACTCTGAGTGCAAAGCCTCGCTCAGCCTCTCCGGAGAGCAATGTTGGGTTGCCTACCTTGTTTCAGAGTGTGGGGACCCAGCTTCTTATCCGACTCTTCTTGGTCTCCCATAGAACAGACGCCCCTCAGTCTACCTGCCTACTCGGGAGTACCCATCTGAACAAATCATTGTGACTGAAAAAACCAATATCCTCCTGCGCTACCTGCACCAGCAATGGGACTAAAAGAACGCAGCCAAGAAGCGAGATCAGGAGCAAGTGGACCTGGAGGGTGAGAGCTCAGCTCCCCCCTGCAAGATCGCCTGGACCGACAGCCAGGACATGCACTAGGACACTTAAGACTCTCACTGCCCTCCCCCAAGTCTCCTGTCGTGTCTGCTCTGCATCGTGCATCTGCACCCGCCCCACCTGCCAGCCCACCCCACGCCATCCACACTGCGTCCACTCTCCTAGGAGCTGATGTATTTATTTTCCTCGAGTTTTTACTTATGCTGTAAAGTGTTCCCACCAATGGTTAAAGAGGACTTCAAACCCTGTAAAAAAAAAACACAAAAAAAAGAAGCTACCAACAAAAAAATTCTCTGGGCCAGATGGCTTCACAACAGAATTTTACCAAGAATTCCACTAAGAGTTGACTCTGATCCCCCATAAAGTATTCCAAAGCATAGAAAAGAATGACAAACTCCCAAACTTATTCTACGAAGCCAGCATAACTTTGATACCCAAACAGGGCAAAGAACCCACAGGTATAGAGAATTACAGACCAATATCTCTAATGAACACAGATGGAAAAATCCTTAACAAAATATTGGCTAATAGAATACAAAAGTATATAAACATATCATCTACCACAAACAGGTAAGATTCATCCCAGGGATGCAGGGATGGTTTAACATGTGAAAAACCATCAATATTATATACCACATCAAGAAAAACAAGGTAAAAAAAACCATATAATATCCATAGATGCAGAAAAAGCATTTGACAACATCCAACACCCATTCCTAATTAAGACACTCACAAAGATAGAAATGGAAGATAAATTCCTCAAGCTGATACAAGCTGTCTAAGAAAAGCTAACAGCTAATATCATAGTTAATGGAGAAAAGACAAAAACAATCCCACTGAAAAATGGTACAAGACTAGGATGTTCCTTGTCCCCACTTCTATTCAATATCGTACTGGAGGTTCTAGCTAACAACATAAGACAGCAGAAGGGATCCAAATGTGAGAAGAGGAGGTGAAACCACCGCTATTTACAAATGACATGATCCTGTATTGAAACCCCAAAAGTCCCACAATGGGAGTACTTACAGCAATAGAAGAATATGGAAAAGTGGCAGGATACAAGATCGACAAAGAGAAGTTGGTAGAATTGCTATACACATCAGACAGGGCCATGGAAGAGGAAATCAGGAAGGCAGTACCCTTCACAATAGCCAAGAACAAACTGAAAGACCTAGGACTATATGTAACAAAACATCCTAAAGAACTATACATGGAAAATTACAAAATACCACTACAGGAAACCAAAAGCGACCTCCACAAATAGAAGAACATCCCAAGCTCATGGATTGGAAGGCTCAACATAGTAAAGAGACAATCTTACCCAAGGCACTTTACAAGCTCAATATTATTTTGATTCAAATACCAACAACCTTCTTCAATGAATTGGAAAAACCAATCACTATGTTCATATGGAAAGGGAAGAAGCCCAGAATTAGTAGAGAACTCCTCAAGAAGGACAAAGTTAGAGGACTCACCTTACCTGATTTTAATATGTATTACACAGCTACAGTGGTCAAAACAGCATGGAACTGGTACAATGGCAGCTACTCAGACCAGTCGAAAAGAATAAAAAGCCCAGGAATAAAACCATCAGCACATATAAAATTGATCTTCGACAAGGGTCCCAAACCAGCAAGTGGGAAGTGTATGCCTTTTTAACAAGTGATGCTGGAAAAAATAGACATCCACATGTAGAAAAATGAAACAAGATGTTTACCTCACCTCCTGCACAAGACTAAACTCAAGGTAGATCATGGACCTAGAAGAAAAACACCAAACCATCAGGACCATCAAAGAGGGAATCGGGGCAAACCATCATTGGTCCTGGGAATGCTTAGGCTCACTGCAATAGGGAAGGGCACACACACAGGTGAACTGGAAATTGACAAATGGGATTTAATAAAAATAAAACCCTGTGTGCCTCAAAAGACTTCACCAAGAGGGTGACAAAACAACCCACAGACTGGGAGAGGAATTTAGTAAAGACATATAGGACAAAGAGCTCATTACTAAAATCTACACCTTCATGACCTGCAAAAAGAGGAAAACAGTTAACCCCCTATGGAAGTGGGCAAAATAACTGAAAAGAACTTTCACTAGGGAAGAAATCCATAAGGGCCAACAAGCATATGAGAGTGTTCCCATTCATTAGCCGTAAGAGAAATGCAAATTAAAACCATGAGATAGCACCTGACACTCCCAAGCCTAGCCGAAACCAGAGAGCAACAAGTGTTGGAGGGGTTGTGGTGAAACAGGAACCCTCTTCCATTGCTGGTGGTCATGTAGATATGTACAGCCTCTGTGAAAAGCAATCTGGAGATACTTAAAGAAAATGGAAATTGATCAACTTTATGACCCAGTCATCCCTCTACTGGGCATATACCCAGAGGAGGTAACAAAGAAAACACAACCAGTCATCTGCACTCCAATGTTTATTGTAGCACAATTCACAATCGCAAAGACATAGAAACAGCCTAAGTTTCCATTGATAGACGAGGGGATTAGTAAACTCTGGCACAAACTATGGAGTATGATACAGCACTGAAAAGCACAATCACATGAAACATGGCGTTTCATAGGAAGAGTTGGAAGGAATCATGTTAAGTGAGGTAAGTCAATCTCAAAAAGACAGGTATGAGGCCCCTGAGGTAAGTACAATCAGCACTGCAGGAATAGAATAGACACTTATCTCTCAATACATGGGTGGGATTATAGGTAGTTGGGAGGAGATCAGACAAAACCCAGGAAGGTACATGTGAGTCCAACATAAAGAAGGGGAAAGGAGGCAGGAGAATATGGGTGGGGAGAAAGTGAGATGATGACATGGGCGGAACAGGGCACTAACCCACCCGAGGGGAGAGTATTGGTTGTGTCCCCACAGAATCGTAATGTGCATACGGAAACCAAGATGATGCGCCCAACCAGGGGGGCAATGTAACAGGTGGGGGAATCCATAAAAAAGACTTGTATAGGGTTTGCCCCAACCAAAACCAGCCTGACCCCCACCCTGGAAGGGTGTGCCACAGAGAATGAATAGACATTTTGATGGGGGAAATAAACTGCCCTGCCATGCTCAGAAGGAAGCAGAAGCAAATGAAGGGGGAGGGAGTGGAGCACAACCTGGACCACCAAGCCCTGAGGATAATAGCCCTGCTCAGAGGAGCCATTGCACAGAGAGGACCTTATGACCTGCTCCATCCTGAAACATGACACCCGCGTGGACCCATAGCCCCACATGGGACAACACTGAAGACACAGGGTAGGATTTGTGCTTGAGCTGACCCCACCAAAGCAAAACACTAAGGGTGTACAGAGCAAACTTATCCCAAGGGGATATAAAAAGAATACACTTTGAGGCCAGGGCGTGGCACCCCATCAGACCTGACAGGTACACACTCCTAAAGGTCAACAAACAGATCTTAGGCCATTTACAGACTTTTCTTTTTTTTTTTAATGGTTTTTGATTCTTTGTGTCATTGGTTTTTTTGTTACTGCTGTTGTTCTATATTGCTTTGTTTGGCGCTGTCCTGTTTTTATGTGCATATTATCTCTGCAGGTCTATCAAGATAAGATAGGCTGGATAAACAATGTGGAGAAGAAAACAGGACTGATGGTTCTGGGAGGACATGGGAGATGGTAAGGTGGGGAAAGGAAGTGGGGGTGTTAACCAACCCAGGGACAAGGGAATGAGTGATTCAAAATCAGTGGCAACAGAGGTTGTAGGAAGCCTGGGAGGGTGTGATCAAGGGCAATGGAACCGAGAGGAATTACTGAAACCAAAATGAAGGCTGAGCATGATTGTGAGACAAGAGCAAAGCAAAAAGAAACAGAGGAAAGAACAAGGAGGCAAAGGGCATTTATAGAGACCTAAACACAGGCATGTATATATGTCAATATATTTATATATGATGATGGAGAAAGAGATCCATGTGCATATATGTATAGTTTTAATATTAAGGTAGCAGATGGACATTGGGCCTCCACTCAAGGATTCCCTCAACATAAAAACACTGTGTTCTATTACTGTGATTCTCATTTGCATGACACAAGTGTGGAAGACAAATGTGTGCACAAGCAAGTGTAGTGAAGAAAGCTGATGATGCCCAGCTATCAAGATACAGCATCTGGGGTCTTAAAGGCTTGAAGGTAAACAAGTGACCATCTAGCCCAGAAGCAACAAAGCCTACATGGAAGAAGCACACCAGTCTGTGTGATCAAGTGGTGTTTAAGGGATCAGATATCAAGCACCAAAGAACAAAAAAAATCCTATCATTGTGAATGAGGGGGAGTGTGGACCCAAGGCCCATCTGTAGGCAACTGGACATCCCTTTGCAGAGGGGTCACGGGGAGGAGATAAGCCATTAGGGTAGAGTGTAGCATCAAAGAAACACACAACTTTCTTCTAATTCTTAAATGTTTCCTTCTCCCCCGCCACCCCCACCCCACCCCAACCCCTAAGCACTATCATGATCCCAGTTCTAACTTACAAACCTGGCTAAACCAGAGGATGTACACTGATGCAGATAGGAACTGGGAACACAAGGTATCCAGGACAGATGAACCCTTCAGGACCAGTGCTGAGTGTGGTGATACTGGAGGGTGGAGGGAAGGTGGGATACAAAGGGGGTACCGATTACAAGGATATGCAAATAACCTCCTCTCTGGGGGGTGGACAACATAAAAGTGGGTCAAGGGAGACATCGGGCATTGTAGGATATAATAAAATATTAATAACTTATAAATTACCCAGGGTTCATGAGGGAGGGGGAGTGGGGAAGGAGGGGTGTATGAGGCCCAGATACCAAGAGCTTAAGTAGAAAGCAAATGTTTTGAGAATGAATGAGGGCAACAAATGTACAAATATATTTGACAAAATAGATGTGTATATGGACTGTGATGAGTTGTCCAAGTCCCCAATAAAATGATTTTAAATAACAAAAAAATGAAATGAGAGCCCATGTATTGGGAATTGTTTTGTTTTTTTTTAACCAATGACACATCGGACAAAGGGCTAATTGCAAAAATATACAGAACTCTGTATTCCCTGTGTGTTTCCGGTTCCCATCTGTACCATTATACATCCTCCAGTCCATCAGGACTTGCAAGGTAGAACTGGGATCATGATAGTTGGATGTATGCGTGGATTGTGTTACATGTTGTATGAGCCTCAATAGAATGATTTTAAAAAATAAAATTAAAAAAATATCCTTTAAAAACATATATATACAGAACTCTATATCATCTCAACAAGAAAATAACAAGAGACCCAATGAAAAAATGGGAAAAATATATGAACGAACAGTTCACCAAAAATGAAGTACCTGTGAATAACAAACAAAAAATGTTCACAATCACTAGCCTTTAGGAAGATGCAAATTCAAACCACGAGATCGTGCTTAACCCCTACAATGCCAGCCCAAACCAAAGAAGGAAATCAAATGGTGGAGAGGATCTGGAGGGATTGGGATTCATATATACTACTGGTGGACTTATAAACACATACAGCCACTGTGGAACACAATGAGGCACTACAAACAATCAGAACTTGAAATCCCATATGATCCAGCAATTAGTTATCATGGAATTCATAGAGAGAAATATATTTAAAAAAAACAAGAAAGTAAAAGAGATAAAGCTCAATCCAAGAGGAATATTAAAAACTACAATAGATTTTAAATGGGTCAAAAAGGAACTCAAAGGATAAAGGGTTATATTTTAACTTAACTGCATCTGCGATTATCCACCTTCCAAAGAATTCTGCGTGAGAATGAGAACATTCACATTCCTGCTCTATGGTCACAGTATTTCTCCAGTTAACGTAGTTAACATGGGTCAAGAGAGAGAGCAAATGTAAAATCAGATATTGGTCTTGATATCAATGTACGTAAGCAAACAGTATGTTTATCAGGCTTTCCTAGTCTCTGTATTCATGATTTCCTGCAGGATTTACATTTGCAGTCATACAATGTGGCAGACATTTTGTTCAACCCTTCTGTCCAATTAGTGCATCAGAGTTTATCTTATGGACTTTGAGGAACATCAAAGAAAATGTAATTGGATGCTGGAGACACTTCCAGTCACTAAATGCATATACACTGCCACATTCCCTGTATTCATATGGTTTCTCTGCTTTACAAATCCTCTTTTGGCAGATGAATCCTTTCGAGACAAAGGCCAATCAGAACTACATCGGTTAAAATCCCAATGCAGTTTACTGATACATTGAGAGAAACCAAAAGAGTATTTGCAAAGTAACTACTGGCCAGATCTCTCCTTATGCAAGAGATCACAGGTATGTGATGTCACATGGCTCCCTGTGGAGTTTCCCATCTTAACTGAACTTAACACTTTTCAATTTTGTGTCTTTATATAAAGAAAACTTAGAAACACAAGTAAAAGTTTGCTATCCACATTCATTACAGCTACATGGTAACTATCCTACATGAAATAGTTGATGAGACATGAGTTCTTCGTTTTTTTTTTTAACTTTTTATGATTTAAAACATTACAGAGTAAAATGGTTTTCCATTCAACAATTCATACATTGATTGTATTCCAAGATATACCAGCCTTCTTCCCACTTCCACCCTCCTTATGTTTTTATACTCTTCATCCTTCTTTCCTGTTCCTTCTTGCTTTTAAGAGTTTGATCCCTAAGCAAATGCTGTCCATTTGGCTGTGCAGAGTTGATTATTCTAGGGAATGTATGTTATTCTCAGATGTTATCCTTCCCCTCCAAGCCAGTATATTGTTTGGCTGAAAGCTGAAGCAGAGGAGTGAGTACAGGTCCCGGAGTGAAGAGTCACTAAAGCCCATAATTTGCGGATCCCAAGTCTCCATCAGACCAGTAAGCCTGAACTATTTTATGATTTTGTGTTTTGTTCCACTTTCATCTCCCACTCGACTTAGAACCCTTTTGTGATCCATCTAGTTTTTCTGGTCTCAGGGTTGTAGAGGATGAGAGTCGCTGTGGTCAATTCATCCTCTGGACTAAGTGTTCCCATACATCTTCTATTTTCTTGCTTCTTATTTTACTGTACTTCTGTGCTGTCTCTGGTGGGTGGGGCTGGGTAACAAAGAGCATGCAGGTGGTGCACAAAAAACTGTCATCTGTGTGGATACTCTACTAGTTGGTACACCTCTGATCCAGAAACACCAGGTTCATCTCTTTGAAAGAGAAGAACAATGAGATATCCATGCACCCTGTGGATGTCTGGAAGGCCCTCTCTCTGAAACAGTGAGCCATGTCAGTAGAGAGACAGCAATGCAGAACATGGGTCTTGATATGCTAAGTCACAATTGTCTGTTCCCATGCTTGGCCCAGGCCAAACTCTACCACCTAACCTCTACCTTTGTTTTGAAAGCTTTGTCACACTAACTCCAATGAAAGGTTTTCTTGTGAATTTTTCTCATGTTTAACAAGACCTAACTTCCACATATAAGATTTCCCACAAATAATTCATGGAAAGGGCTTCTTTCCTTGGTGAAATCTCTGATGTACCTACTAAGGCATCACATTCACCACATGAAAGGTTTTTCTCCGGTTTGAATTCATAGATGAGTTTTGAGATGTGCTTTTTGAATGAAGCCTTTGCCACATTCACTACATACATGGGATTTCTCTCTCTCCAGGATGTTTGCTGATGAACAATGGGCTTATTCTTCCTAAGAAAGTCTTTTCCACATTCACCACATACATGGGTTTTGGTTCCTGTGTGAATTCATAGATGAGCTTTGAGATCTCCTTTCTGAATGAAGCTTTTGCCACATTCACTATGTACATGGGGTTTCTCTCCAGTATGAATTCCCTGATGAACACTGAGGCCCTTCTTCCGGAGAAAGCCTTTTCCACATTCACCACATACATGGGGTTTCTCTCCAGTATGAGTTTGTAGATGAGCTTTGAGATTTGCTTTCTGAGTGAAGCCTTTTCCACCTTCACTACATACATGAGGTTTCTCTCCAGTATGAATTAGCTGGTGAACAGTGAGAGCAGCCTTCCTGAGAAAGGCTTTGCCACATTCACCACATAGATGAGGTCTCTTTCCAGTATGAGTTCGCCGATGATCAGTGAGGTTCTTCTTCCCAATAAAAGCTTTTCCACATTCACCACATACATGGGGTTTCTCTCCAGTATGAGTTCGCTGATGATCAGTGAGATCATTCTTCCAGATAAAAGCTTTTCAACATTCACCACATACATGGGGTTTTTCTCCTGTGTGAAATGCCTGATGTCCTAAAAGGGATTTCTTCCAGCTGAAAGCTTTACCACACTCACGACATACATAGGGTTTTTCTCCTGTATGAGTTCGTAGATGCATTTTGAGAAGGTTTTTCTGAATGAAGCCTTTGCCACATTCACCACATACATGGGGTTTCTCCCCAGTATGAGTTTGCTGATGAACAGTGAGAGTAGTCTTCGTGATAAAGCCTTTGCCACATTCACCACATACATGGGGTTTCTCCCCAGTATGAATTCGCTGATGAGCAGTGAGAAGACTCTTCCTGGTGAAGCCTTTCCCACATTCATTGCACACACAGAGAGTCTGTGCCGCATGAGTTTTCTGATGTTTCTTGAGGTATGATTTACTGTGATAACATTTGCCACAATCTAAGCATTTATATAGCTTTTGCAATTCGTGAGCTTTCTGATAATGTTCATTAAGTTTGAACATTTTATTGAATTTTTGCCCACAATATCTGCATCTGTAGGTCTTATCTAGTGTATCAATGATCTGGTGCTCATAGAGCAAAGACTCTTCAATGAAGGCCGTCCCACGTTTATCACCTGGGTGTGGTTTGCCAATTTCATACGATTCCTGATGCTGAATCCACTGGGACTTCATGAGCCTGGATTGTTCACACTCAGAGAATCTCATTTCACTATAAAATTGCTCCTGTTCAACATGGAGAAAAGTTTTCTCATCTCCACTGAGCACAGCTGACTTCTGTACTTTGTTGCTCCTGTTGTGATTTAATTCCAGAATGATTAAATCTGATTTTATAATTTCTTCATATAAGCCAAACATCTCATAATTTTCCTTGAGAGGAAAATTAGTTTTGTGCTGAGAAACCATACTTTCCAATATATTACATTTATAGCACTGTTCCTTTCTGTTCACATATCTTTCATGTTGCAAGTATTCGAGCATATGATCACCATCTTTCTGGAGTTCTATAAAAAAAGAGAACAATGAATCTTTCCATCATCTTGATTTACAATCGACCTCTTAAAATAAGCATTGATACAAGGTAAATCTTTAGTGGCAACCCTCTTATATGAATGTAAATAAAACACTATGCTTAAAGTTTATTGTCCACTGGAAGAAATACAATCATGTAAGCATTCCAAATGATAAAAATAGTTATTATAGAAACAAGGTTGGATATGAAATTAATGAATGAACACAGATTTGGTATTTTTAAAAATAAGGCCATGAAAATATACAACAAATGTAATACAAACAAGACATTGAGACCAATAGGCCAAAGTAGTGGTAAGGCTTGCTAATTTCAGTTGGTAGATGACAGATGTATTCATTCCATCAATCTTTACTGAGAGACAACTAAGTACTAGATAAAGCTGGGAATGTGAAAAATGCAGAATGTTCTACTTGGGAGAAAACCATTTTTACAGGTAAACATGAAAGGTACTATGGTACAGCTACATATTCTTTATGTTTGTGGAGCCTGTATTCTAGCTTACAGCAATCCTCTTACAGTGCTGTCCTGTGGGGGCGTGCAGGTGGCTATGATGCCAGAAGCACTGCCACCCAGTGTTTCAAATACAACCAGGACCATCCATGGTGCACAGGTCTTAGTGGAATCTCCAGAAATAGGAACTGGGAGGAAGACCTGGTGATCTACTTCTGTAACATGAACCCCTCAGGTTTAATGGCAATGAAATAACACTGAACAAGTACTAAATCCTCAAAGTACAATCAACAGTAATGATGTGATGGAGGAGAGCTTTGGGGACCTTAAGTGGTTAACAGGTCATGACTGAAAATGAGAAAAAAAATCGCTGCATATATCCTCTAATAATTGGAAGACGGGATATATGAAGTATTATCAAGAACAATTGCAAGTTGTCAAAACAAAATGGAATCTTTAAATATTGATGGTATATGGCTTATTAAACTTTAATAGACTCGTACTGGCTATTTTTAATTAGATAATCAAGTAGTTTATAAGGCTGATATTGATTGACAAATCCAAAATACTGGTGTCATATTCATCATCAAACAGTACATAGCAAGATCTTCTCTGAAGTATAGTTCTGTCAGTGGTAGGTTAATATTCACATGCATGCAGGTAAGACAAGTCACAAGTGTTATTTAAATCTGTGCACCAACTGTTAAAGCAAACATAAAGTGTGGGATTTAGCCCCACAACCAAACAAGCCCTTAGAAATAGCAATTAAGGAAGATGTGCAATTAAGGAAGATGAAGGAGACAGCAAAATGGGGTAGAGCGACCTCATCTCCGATGCCAGAATAAGATAGCGAGCTCATTTAATAGTGAATTTATATAGTCGCAAGGGGTGGCAGCCTCCAGACAGCACAAACACAACAGAATGGACAAATATGAATGTGGGAATATCCTGATTACTTTTAGAACACTTTATGATAAATATCAGGCTGTAGGAAACTGAGGACCAAGAAGAGGGTGGATGGAGACAAATTCTTTATTCTCAGAATTAAGGAAGATTGCAAGGCCTAGTATCTGGGAAGAGGGAGGCATTCACATTTGTAAGTTGGAAAAGAGTCCCAGTCACATTCTCTGGATTAAAAATCATCCCCACAATATCCCCTTATTATAGTATGACTTTAATGATGCCTCATACAAGCACATGGCTAGTTACTAGCTGCCACCAGCTTTAACTATAAGAGCAGACCTGTTGTTATTGGCCTCTGCTCAGGGGACAGTTATTCCCCGCCGTGCCCCCCCCCCCATCTGCCCTCAGCACTGCTCTTAAGTTGCTCACCCAAATAGTTCAGGGACCTCCAGGTTAAAGGCACTGCCTACCTTGTTAGGTACATAGGTGTCTGTGTTTCTGTTTGTGTGGTTGTGGTGTGTGTGTGTGTGTGTGTGTGGCTGCATGCTCGAGACATTATACCACATATACTAGAGTATAAGCCAATCCAAATATCATAAAAACTGCATTTTACCATACATCTACATTAAAAAGTGCTGAAAAACTAGGCATATACATGAGTACATATGGTAAATTGGTGAAAGAACATTCTCTCTCCTGCTCAGACTTGACATCCTGGAAGAGGTGAGTGCCTTTTTATTTCTTCCCTTCAATTACACAACCATCCCTTAGGACCCTTCCAGAAGGCATTTAAGAGACAAAAGGATAGTTGGTTCCTTGAGTGATAGCAACAAAAGGAAGCTAATTGCTTTTCAAGCCAGGCATCTTTAGCTGAGAAGCAAGAAGTCAGCCACCTGTAGGAGCTGTATACTAACATCTTTAATGGAGGGAGGGTAGTTGGGAAGAAAACTCTATCTGGGGATTTTGCGTTATCAGCTCTAGCTTTATCCTTGGGGCTTGTGGAGGTTTTCTTCTAACACTAGTACTAGTCTTTCAAGCCCTGTGGTCAGGAGTATAGCGATAAGGCTGCCTTATACTTTCATCCAGGTTCTGTTTTCCACAATAAAAAATTGAGGGTGGTGGAGGGCCAGAACAAAGGGGAGCTGATATCAAGGAGTTCAAGAAGAAAATGTTTTGCAACTGTGGTGGCAATTGTACAGTACTGCTCCATGTGACTGAATTATGAAATCTTATGATATCTGTAAAACCTCCAAATAAAATAATTAAAAATATATATATTGAAAATTTTGCATAACTTTTGCAACCTGACACTGATCAACGATACAATCATGTGCAGCGATGAATGTAAAATTTGGGAACAATATGAGTAATTGGAAAATGTGGCTTTAGTGAAAGAAATGACACACAAGTTGACTGATAAAATTTCCTCAAATGCAAGTTGAAGCTGGCCAAAGGATTTAGATCACAGAGCGTAGAGACTATCTGAAGAATAAACTTGAGGATTTGAACACTGATGACTGAACACTAATGACCGAAGACCAGATAAGTTGTCGGATGACACCATGGACATCATACACCTGGAAACCAAAAGAATACTAAAAAGACAGCAATATTGAATATACTCTGCACTGTTTCAATAACAACAACAACAAAATCAGTGGTGGAATATAGAGCCAAAATGTTCTTTAGAAGCAGCAACGCATCTTTTAGGTTTTAGACCTGTTAAGAAGGTGTGGGCTTAAGAAGGCATACTGCATAGTAAGGAATATGCATCAGACATGCATTTAATGAAAAGAAAATAAGAAAGAAAGCAGGATGTTAATAATGTCCATTGCACTTACAAAATTATTGGAGGAACTGGCAATTAAAAAAAAAACTGAGCCATCTTGCTAAGAAGCAACAATGCCCACATGGATGAAGCACACCAACCAGTGTGATCACGAGTTATCAGAGGGATCAGGTATCAGACATCATCAGAACAAAAAAAAATCGTATCATTGTGAATGAGGGGGAGTGCAGAGTGGAGACCCAAAGCCCATCTGTAGGCAATTGGGCATCCCTTTAAGGAAGGGTCGTGGTGAAGAGAGAAGCCAGTCAGGGTGCAGTGTAGCAAAGACAAAACATACAACTTTCCTCTAGTTCCTAAATGTTCCCTACCACCACCCCCTCTGCCCCCATCATGATCCCTATTCTACCTTACAAATCCAGCTAGATCAGAGGATGTACACTGGTAGAGATAGGAACTGGAAACACAGGGAATCCAGGTTGGATGATCCCTTTAGGACCACAGTGTGTCAATACCAGGAAGGCAGATGAAGGGTGGAGTAGAGAGGGGGAACCTATTACAAGGATCTACATATGGGTATGGACAACAGAAAACTGGGTGAAGGGAGACATTAAACAGTGTAAAATATGACAAAATAATAGTTTATAAATTATCAAGTGTTCATGAGGGAGGAAGGAGTGGGGAGGTAGGGGAAATTATGAGAAGCTGATGCCAAGGGCTTAAGGGGAGAGCAAATGCATTGAGAATGATGAGGGTGAAAAATGTACAAATATGCTTTACACAATTAATGTATGGATGGCTTGTGAAAGGAGCTGTATGAGTCCCCAGTAAAATGATATTTTTAAAAATCTTACAGGTAGAAAAAATTGAAGGTACAGTGCTAAAGGATATCCTAAGTTGATAACAATTTTCTTGCTGGGAAGATGATCTTAGATACCTAAAATAACAGAAGTCACACATGTATTTCACCAAAAAGAATAAACTATGGGAAAATATGTCTGTTAAACAATTCCAACAGAGACGGCAATATGACCATCTCCATTAGAAAACAGAAATAACTTATGTCACTAGAATGAAGCAAACTTTAAAGGGAGAGGAGAAAAAAATGAGAAAATGGAAACCAAAACCTTTCGAGTAGTGGTTCTCAACCTGTGGGTTATGACCCCTTTGGGGATCAAAGGACCCTTTCACAGGGGTCACCCAATTCATAACAGTAGCAAAATTAGTTATGAAGTAATAACAAAAATAGAGAAACTCCAAGGGGGAAAGCTAAGGAAACACAAATGGAGACCTATTTATGGTGGGATTTCAAGATCCATGCTTGCTCAGTAGTGGAGGAATGTGTTGTATTCTGGGGACAATTATGTACTCCAAGTTCTCTGTTTGGAGAGAGGCTTGCAAGATGGACTTTCCTAGTAAGGTAGAAGCATATAAAAGGGAAAGTTTGACAACCTTAAAGAAAATTATGGACACAGACATATAATAATTTAAATCAAATAAATGGAAATCTAAAAATCTAATTTCAGAAGAGCTACAGGAATACTTTTTGCAACTGGTAGGAAAAGTGAGGTCTCACATTCGAAGGAGCACACACTTTTATGTATTATCCGACACCTATGATGGATGTGAGGCCTTCTACCTGTTGAATCAACCTCCCCGGCCAATTCCCCTTAAGGCATTTTGACCACGCACCTGAAAAATTTCCACTATAGCTTTTCTCTAAAAACGACCACATTTCTCCTTGTTCCTATTGAGAGGAAGCTTCTGAGGTAACAACTAGATTACCGGTTCATAAGAAATTACAGAATCTTAGACATACCAAATTTAACCTACGGTTTGTAAAGCCTGCAGACTGTTGTGCTTCTAGGAAAATTATGTTCAAAGGAACACAGTAAAAGGTGTTCTCGCAAGAGTAGAAGACCTTACTCACTAACTTAGTACCAGAGAATGCAATGAGAATCTACCTCTTCAAGAAAACCACAGACACTGCAAAGAATTTAACACCTAAGATAGGAAAAGCCAGTGAGGAGGCCAATGACTCGAGAATTCTCCTCACCAATGGAAACCAGGTTGCAATAGTTCTCCGACATCACATCCTGATATAGGGTCTTCTTCTGAGCAGGGTTCAGGAGCTGCCATTCCTCCCGGGTGAATTTTACAGCCACGTCATTGAATGTCAGTGATTCCTGTAGTAAGATGAGTCTATTGAATGACATATTTTCCATTTGAAGATTAAAAAAAGCTACAGATTTAATATATATATATATATATATATATATATATATATATATATATCTTACAGTAAAGAGAGCAAAACAGCAATAAAAGCTATTCTGTGCTAGTACATTCCATAGTGTGTGGTAAACTAAGGACTTGGTAGAAAGCATTTGACCTTGTTTTCTACACTTGCAACCATGGGCATGGAAAACTAGCCTTATTTTCCGAAAGATCTCCATTGTTCTAATAAAGAAATGTTTTCAAATACACGTTTTCCAGGCCAAATACTGTGCAACCAACAATAGACCTCCATGAAGGAGCAGTCTTAAAGGAGCTATCATACTGTGTTTCTCCAAAAATAAGACAGACCCATAAAATAAGCCATAGCAGAATATCTAAGTAATTGTGCAATATAAGCCATATTCCGAAAATAAGACATAGTGAAAGGCGTGGCTATGCAGCATACCGCCAAAGAGAGTTAATGAAGATGGACAGCCCTTCTCACCTGCCCCATCATGACAGCTGCTATCTCGGAGATGATGGGAGGGGTGTGGGCAGTCCCATCAACCTGATCGCACCCATGTCAGGTCCCGGTTGTTCTGTGCGTGCTGCAAGCTGAGGCAGAGAGGGAGACATAGACAGTGAATGTAAAAGTCTCCTTAGTGAAGTGAGGAGCAGGGCGCTCTGCTTTAGGTATGGTGTGTCTTCAGGGGGAAGAAGTAAAGCTGTGGCTGCCATTTTACTCAGCACTGAGGGTTGATGTTCCACAATAAGGTAACTTAACTAAATTTGAATAAATGTAGATTGTTGTGCCATACTTAATAAAAATAAGACATCCCCTGGAAATCAGCCATAGTGTGTCTTCTTGAGGAAAAATAAATAGAAAACAGTGTCTTATTTTGGTTGAAACACAGTAGTAGAAGAATCATTTCTCTGCCTAGCTGCTTCACTGTGCTTGAAGGTTATTTGTAAATTAGAATAATCAGGTTCTGTAGCCAGTCAGCCATAAAATGTAGCAAATGTCTGGGGAGGGCTCAGGGCAGGTTTGAAGTCAAGCAGCATTAGGTCAAGATGGTAACTCACCTTCTTGCTTGTCAAGTTACTCACTTATATTATACTCACTCACTTATATAACATTGACTATGTATATGCTAACTGCATGAGGTGTGTGCCTATGAATGAATGCCCACTGGAAAATACATTCACTCTCTCAGGCCTGGCATGGGAAGAGAGCCCCTGTGTCCGGCTGTCTTCTCTCTGTCTTTTAATATTTGCCACAATTGCAATGCCACTCCTAAGGTTCGGGTGTTGGGGCTCTCTGTACCACCAAAGTAATCCACCCACTCATAAAATTAGAATTTTGAGTACCAGTGAAATGAGCCGAATGAGCTAGAAGTAGCTGATTTATAGTCACACAAAGTAGATAAACACCTGTTTATATTAACAAACAAGTTTACAGTGCACTGTGCAATGGAATGTGGAGTCCTAGCAGCATCACCAGCGTACGAGGCTCTGCACCTTCAGTGGCACCCGCTATCAGGAACAGTACAGATGGGGGAGGTCAAACAGAGCTCAGCTCTCCAACATTTTTGGTCAATTCTTACACAAGTCATTCCTCCCACACCACTCTTTGTCTCACTTGTGGGTTTGATAATCCATTGTGATGGCCACACAAAACTCATAGATCAAAGTGGACTATTAATGAACAAGGTAAAACTTGGGATCAGGAATAAGAAGCTATAACTCAGATCCCTAAACAAAAAATTCATAGGGTTTATGTCCCTTCCTGAGTGTGGGAAACTCTTAGAAACCGCCTTAGGACAAGCATTTCTTGTCAGTCTTAGGACAAATTCTTCTCAGCCACCTTCGAGCAGTATTGACTTAACTTTAACTAAAAGGTCCTCTTGCACCTGCCTTCTTTCATCACATGCTCTCTAAGGGGACCCTCCTAATCTGGCCTAAGCAGGGAAGGTGCTAGTTTGAACCAAGAAGCCATCATATCAAGAAAGAGAGAACTGCCTGGAGGTATTGTTGAGATGAGACAGTGGGACACTGGCCTGTTATCTGAACAGTTGATTTGGTTTTGTTAGCCCCTGCAGCCACATAGTTCAGAATGAACCCAGGGATTAGGGATTTGCCAGTTTGCAGACATTCAGGAGCCATTTCCATGACACCCCTGCAACTGTAAGCTGCCTGTGTGACCTGATGTGGGAGCTTCCTCCACTCCATGAGCCAAGAGTTTGCTGCCTGACATTTGAGATTCACAGGCTTCCACATCCTGAAGAGTTATTTACCTGATGGCTATTTAGTTTTGTGAGATACTGCAGAGCAAATCAAGGAACACCTTGAACCTCTACCTCATAGGGACTGGTCTACTGCTGCTCCTGCACAATGCACTGTAATATTCATGAGTACCAATGGAGATAATTCCGAGGGCAGAAGGGACACATGACAGAGCCAATTGTAACAGGTCCAGAAAGGGCTTTTCAGCCAAGATATGGGACAGGCAGGCAAGATCAAGAAGATGATATCCCTTAAGGAGCTGAGAGGAGCCTAGAGAGAAGAAACGATGAAATGAGCCTACCTTCAAGGGCTAAATGTCTGAAAGGGACAGAGAGAACAGGCCTGCCCTGAAGAAGAGCAAATTTGCCTACATGGTTCTTTAATATGAATGCCAATGTGTAGCCTATTAATTCTGATAACAAATTACAAACTGTTACTGAATAAGATTTGTACCTGTGACTCTGGACTGTAATTTGCACATGGCCACTGCAAAAATTAATGAGCTGAGTAACAGAAGACTGTGGGAAAGATACTGGTGTCAAAACTGGAAAACTACTGGCAGGTACAGGTCTGTTTAAACTCTGCCTCAGATGAATCAGGGCTGATGTTGATGGGTGATTCTCCCTCCTACTTCTATACTTAGAGGAAGTGAAAAGCTATCACCCATTTTTTAAACTACAATTGCTACAAGTCCCATTTTAGATGCATTAATGATAATGGGGCCGTTTGGGAGAATATGTAACATATCACCTTCAGAAAGAAGCATTAAGGAGACTTAATCAGAGAAAAATCCCATGGAATACTGAACGGTCCTAAAGAGGTGATTTTATTTCTCCTTAAAAACTAGGCATAATCAAGGAGTTGGAAACAACCCAAATTTCCATCAACAGATGAATAGATTAAAACACTATGGTACATACATACAATGGAGTACTACGCATCCCTAAAAGCAGTGATAAACACGTGAAGGACATTGCTGCATGGGAAGAACAGGAGGAAATTATGCTGAGCAGAGAAAGCCAAGCACAAAAGGACAAGTACAACATACGTCTGCTGAGGTAAGCTTAAAGGTGCAAAAGGGTCATAGGAAAAAGCTACTATATACAAACATTCCTGGCATGAGGTCCAGGGAGTATGGCACGGGCCAGATCAAATCATCCAGGGATACATATGGAAGCCAACTAAAAAGGGTGGTGGGGAGAATGAAAAAGACATTGGTAGCAGAGGAATAGGGCACTAACCCACCCAAGGGGAGGGTATTGTTTATATCTCCACAGAGAAAGAGGGACCAGACTTCAACCCAGTGTACCAAGATGTGAATGCAACATACGAGCATGAAGCAGGGAGCCAATAGAGGTCTGAGGGGCCAGCGCCAATCCCAACTATGTGGACAGTTCACCTCCCGCAGAAGAATTCACTTCAGAGGACAGCACTGATGCTACAGCTCAGGGGGAGGGACATATCAGACCAGGGGACACAGAAGTAAATGAAGGGAGAGGAAGAGAGAGTGGAATACATGCTGGCTCACAAAGTCTGGAGGGTGATATTCCCGCTCAGAGCAGCCAAAGCACAGAGAGAACCATAGGGCCAGCCCAAATAGGAGACACGCCATCCCTCACAGACCCATAGCATTATGGGGAATAATAGTGGAAAGAGTGCAGGAATTGCACCCAATCTGACCCCACCACACTGAGGTGAAACACTAAGGGCGTGCAACAGGACAGCAAGTGCAACAGAGCAATGAAGTCCCCAGGAAATACCAAAAGTGGACTTTAGGTCCAGGCTATGGAACCCCATCAGACTCAACTGGAAAGCACTCCTAATGGTCAACAAACAGACCATGAACTATTTACAAGCTTTTCTTTGTGTTGTTGTTGGTTTTATTGTTATAGTTTTATTGTCATTTGTTGCTTTGTTTTGCTATGTTGTTTTCTGTGCATATTATTATCCCTGCAGTTCTCTCTAGAAAAGATAGGTAGGATAAACAATCTGGAGGATAAAACAAAGGGATCAACTGTTCCAGGGGGCGGGGAACATGGATGAAGGGAAGGCAGAGGGAAAAGAAGTGGTGTTAACAAATCCAAGGACAAGGAAACAACAAGTGATTCAAAATTGATGCGAGGAGGGTGTAGGAGACCTAGTAGGGCTTGATCAAGGGTAATGTAACTGAGAGGAATTACTAAAACCCAAATGAAGGCTGAATGTGATAGTTGAACAAGAAGAAAGTAAAAGAAAATAAAAAAAGGAAAAAGGAGGCAAAGGACATTGATAGATGCCTAATACAGGCATGTACAAATATATATATATATATATATATATATATATATATATATATATATATATATATATATATATATATATATATATGATGGTGGGGAAATAGATCTATGGGCATTATTTACAGGTTTTCGTATTAAGGTAGCAAATGGACGGACATTGAGCCTCCACTCAAGTACTCCCTCAATGCAAGAACACTTTGTTCTATTAACCAGGCATTCCATGATGCTCACCTTCCCGACACAACCACTGAAGGCAAAGCGGGTGCAAAAGCAAATGCGGTGAAGAAAGCTGATGGTGCCTGGCTATAAAAAGATATAGCATCTGGGGTCTTAAAGGCTTGAAGACAAACAAGCAGACATGTAGCTGAGAAGCAACAAAGCCTACATGGAAGAAGCTCATCAACCTGTTTGATCACGAGGTGTCGAAGGGATCAGATGTCAGGCATAAATGATCAAAAAAATCATATCATTGTGAATGAGGGAGAGGGTGGAGTGGAGACCGAAAGCCCATCTATAGGCAACTGGACATCCCCTTACAGAAGGGTCATGGGAAGGAGAACAGCCAGTCAGGGTGCAGTATAGCACCAATGAAACATCTAACTTTCTTTGAGTTCTTTCCTCTTTCCTCCCCCCCCCCACTATCATGATGCCAGTTCTACCTTACAAATTCAGATAGACCAGAAGATGTACACTGGTACAGATAGGAGCTGGAAACACAGGGAATCAAGGATAGATAAAATCCTCAGGACCAATAATGAGAGTAGAGATACCAGGAGGGGCAGGGGAAGGTAGGGGAAAAAAGGGGAACCTATCACAATGAAATACATATAAGCCCCTCCCTGGGGGATGTACAACAGAAAAATGGGTGAAGGGAAACATGGGACAGTGTAAGACATGAAAAAATAATAATAACTTAAATATTATCAAGGGTTAGTGACGGAGGAAGTGTGAAGGTGGAGGAAAATATTGAGGATATAATATCCAGGGCTCAATTGGAAAGAAAATGTTTTGAGAATGATGATGGCAACAAATGTACAAATGTGCTTGACACATAGATGTATGTATGGATTTTGATGAGTTGTATGATCCCCCAAAAAATGATTAAAAAAAACCAAAACTAGGCAGGGCATGTCATTTGATTGATTCTCATGGGTTGGCCATATAATAATGAATTGAAAGAATGTCATCCAAACAATTCTCAGTGATGTATTATGTTCAATGTCAATAGTTTAGTTCAATGTCAATATATAGTCAATATGTATATGATCAATATACATATTCCTAATCTCCTGCCTAATGTTGAAATCAGAATCAGAGTTTATCTATAACTTCTATGATTTCAAATTTCCACTTTTCCAATGAACGGAATCAGTATTATACAGGCTTCTACAATTCCACTAGGAAATACAGAAAAGGATAAAACACATCAGAAGCACCTGAGCCTTGATCATTTTCTTTGGTCCTTATAACACTGCCAGCAACTGGGATGCTCTATGTTTGTCTTATGTGGATCAGCTCTAACGATGCTCACAAATTTCAATCTCTCATGGGGACATCCCAGATATAATAATGCCCAAACCAGGCACTTCTTCCTCTTTATTCTGTGCTGCTATTGACACCCAATTTGCAGGCTGATGAGAGAATAAAATGTGAGTAATACAGAGCCTGTAGGTCCAGATGCTGTTACTGTTCTGTCCCTCTTCTTAATACAAAGTCCCCAATCCTGTTAACAGTGCCCTTACTGAGTGATGGAAAACATGCTTATACCATGCCCAATAAATCAAAAACTCTTAATTTTCAGACATGTGAGTAAAAGATGACTTTATAAGAAAGAGATTGGACAATCAAATATACATGCCAAAAGAAGGGAGGGGGGGAAGCTGGATCCCTACCTGACAGCATATAGAACTATCAATTCCTTATTGCGTGACTCTCAAGGTGAATGAAAAATCAGTGAACTCCGAAGATGATTATGTTAATTAAAGCATCTGGAAACATTTTAAATGGCCTATATAAGAAGCTATTATAAACTGAAAGTGAATTTCTAGAGGAACTATACATTGTATAGTATTGTATAATCACTTTAGAAACACATTAAAACTCACCATCATGTAGAGTTAGATGTATAAGAACCCAATAGGTCACAATAAAACTGCTGCACAGAGTTTCTGAGAGTCTAAAGCCATGACAAGCAGGTAGTGGGTTGGTACCTCTGACCATGAGGTTAGCAGTCCAACTCTTAATACATGTCAAAACCAGGGCTCCAAAATAAACACTTATGTATCATATTAGATTGAAACTTTATTCAGAGGGAAATGAAGTAAGAAGTATGCATCCCCCCACCCCAGTGAGTGCAATTTTCAATTCCAAGGTAAACAATGCTTTTACTGTAGCATTATTTGTAGTACCTAATGTAGTTTGCTAGTTGGCCTATACAAGCATACAGTCTTTCTAGCTATGGCCCCTTAACTCCTTTCAAATATTTACGTGGGTTTGTCGCCCGCCAATGTGAATGAAGCAAAGGAGCCCTGGTGGCATAGTGGTTACTGTTGGGCTACTAACCCCAAAGTCAGCAGTTGGAAACTCGAAAGAAAGATGGTGCTTTCTTCTCCCAAGAGTAACACGGCTCTCTAATCTGCTAAAAAGATACAGACTGAAACTCACAGGGCAGTTCTACCCTATAAGCTCTCTATGAGTCAGTGTTAACTCGATAGCACTGAGTTTGGGTTTTTGGTTTAAGAGGATTGGGCAGCTTGCCCAACAATAGATTGGTACCCTTGTAGCTACACAAATAAGATGTCTGAAAACCGAACATGGGAATTAGTCACACTGGGCATCACATTCGGTTTTATTGAGCCATTTCAGAAACAGAAACTGGGATCTCACTACCATCAAAGAAGAAGAGCCTGGATCCAAGATTCTTTTTTGGGGGGGTTGGGGGGAAACAGTTTTAATTGTTGTTCAGAAATATCCCCCAAGGTCTTCCAGGCATGATCTCTGCACACATCGGGAGTGTCGGGCAAGGGTGCAGGCCCACCAGCCAGCTAACCTGAGGATTGCCTGGCAAGCACACTCCAGTCCTGGCTCATCTCCAGCGAGTCTGTCAGGTCCATCAGAGTACTCCCCAGGGTATTATAGCTGTCCTTAAAGCTCTTCAATTCGAGGAAATGCTTGGCAGGTTTACTCTTCTGACTGGAAGGTAGGTGGGGAGACTTCAGGAGATTGGGTAAGGTCTCTGGCTGCTGACTGGTGGGGTCACTGAGAGCTCACACTTCCTGCTTGGACCACAGTGGCCAGCTCAGTCAGGGCCTCCTGATAGTGCAGGGACTCACTCTGGACAAAAGACCCCTGTCCCACAGCTGACTGCCACATAGTCATGCAGCAGGGTATCAATGGGGGCCTTGCGCATATCCTTGAAAGGAGTAGTCTTGTTACAAAGATCAAGCAGGTAGGAATGGAAATTTCTGCCCTTTAGGGAATGGGGATGCTTACCTTCCCTGTGAAATGGGATGTCAGAGGCAGGAATGGCGTCCAGAGTTATCTCTTGGACAGACAGTTGCAGCACCTTTTATTTCCCTGGGTTTCCAGCTGTGGTAGCCTGGCATCATCATCTGCAAGGAGCCAGGGTTCCTACTTGCAATCTGGAACTCTGAATAGTTGAATATCAATCTCTTCTTTCAGATCCTTGGGGGCATTGTGTCCCACAGGGACATGAGGGCCCCTCCGAGATTTCATTGCAAAATGCATGATTTGCCTTTTCACAAAAATAAATAGCAGTACAAACAGCAGGTTCCCGTAGGCCATCGCCAGCACGATATTCACCCCGGACAGCCAGTCACTACTGGACGCCATGGCCTTCCCACCCTACACAGAGCTGTTCTGGTTTACCCCATTGCCTTTACTCCTCAGCCCGAGTTCGTCTGTGTTTCTTGGAGCTCCCCGGCCATTTCCTTATGGGGAAAGACTAAGTGAGAAAACATGGCGGCTTGCAGGGATGGGGGGACACAATTCTTTTATTGAAACTCTTCAATCCAAAAGACAGAGAGCTATGATACAAGAGAGAAAGCGATGGGAAGGAACAGCAACAGAGACATGGTGGTAGCAAAACAAAGAGACTGAGAGAGAACAATGAGATTAGAGGTCACACAACAAAAGAGCTCAGTGCCTTTGGGCAGGAAGTTAGTAGGTGAAGTAGTGTACATCTGAGTACCTCTCATGGTACTAGACTGCCCAACCCACACAGAGCTGAGTGCATTTGGTCTGAGGCTAAGGGGCGGAGCGACCATTTATCTGCAGTGCTAAAAGAACTTTGTAATATTTGCTCATTCAGGACAGAGACCAGGAGGCTGCAGAGTCTGACCTTACCTGCAGGTATGTCTGTCAAGATTCTGTCTGAAAGGAGAACTGTACCTTGAGTCAAGTATGACTCTAAATTGTGTGCTAGGGTAGAAAAAGTAAACCCTATGTCAAATATAATTTAAGGAGATCATTTATTATACTTAAAAGATAACAAAAGGCACGTGCACGCATGTGCACACACACGCACACACAACATATATTTAAGGGAGGCCAATAGCATGAAGTCAAAATAACAACTGATAACAACAACAAGGATTCAGTCGGGACCCTGAATAAACAGGACATAGAACAAAAGACATTGTACGGATCATGATTGGCGGCAGATTAATAAATCACATGTACAGATGGGACTACAGCAACAGGAATGGGACCATGATTAGGACATGCACATTATTAAAGGGACTTACAAGATAGGTCCAGGGCTTTTACACAAAGCAAGTCAAGGCAAGACTCATGAAAATGGCCTCCGGTTTGTCCTCAGGAAGCTGATCTCCATCAAGGATACACCTAGGTAGGCAAGTGGAGAGGGTCTGGCTGGAAAGGAATGCAGGCAATCTACTTCAAAGGCATTTCCCCCAGGGGAAGATGACCTAGCTGCTTGGTTAATGATCAGATAGAATTTAATGGAGGCTTAATCAAATTAGGGACACAGCAAATAGACATTGAGTTGTCACTGTCATCAGCAACCCAAACCTAAAACCCAACTCGCTGCCATCGAGTGGATTCTAATTATAGCAGCCCTTGAGGAGAAGATGAACTGCTATTTGCTCACCCTGTTTGGAGTCCAGTGAATGGATTTGGTTCACAAACCAGTCAGAAGTTGAAATCCTCTCTGGTGATACTTCAATGTGCAAGACAGTAGTAACAGATTTCTAGCTCCCTAGATTGGCTCATATTTCTCTGTGGCAAATCATTGATCTGAAACAGAAGAGGAGTCAATGTTGAGAAAGACATGGCAGATTCTTAGCCTGTACTCCGCGTACTAAGTAGTGACCACCCCCACACCCTGGGATCAAACCATGTTCCAATCTGAGGGTGTTTGCATTAAACAGAGTCCACTCTATCTTTACAGAGCAATTTTACTAATTTCTCAAATATTCTTTTAAACTTTGGATCCACATTCTATATATACAATATTTATTTTCAGAATTAAATGGAAGTATTAAAAACCTCAAAATTCTCAAGCTCCATTGAAGCTAAATATCTTCATTTCACCAGCAATCTAACGGAAGAAATTAGTATTTTATGAAGAACACTCTTTACTAACCTGTACTGCACCTCAGACCACAGCCCTTGATGTATTTGGCTAAAGTGATCCAGGTGAATCGTGCTCACATATGCCACTCAAATCCATGCTGAGCTTTTCATCAAGTTTAACCCGCCCCAATCCCCTTGCATCCTGTGTATTCTTTACAATATCTACTGTGTGTGAAGAAATGTCTACCATTGGGTAACCCATTTATGCACAATAGTGAGGTAAGTAGAGAAACTTGCTGTAGAAGTGGCCTACAAGAAACAGAGGGACACCAATAGGACAACCCAGAGGTACCTTGGCCAACACAGAGATATCCTAAACAAGAAAATAAGCCAGGGGAAACCTTATTTGCTACTCTTTTAAGCTCTTGTGATTATGGTTGTCCAATTTTAAAGCCTTTTAGAAAGACTGCAGCCTACAGTCAAGGAATGGCAAAGGGTAGGTAGATGGTTGCCAAGATCCAAGGTAAAGGCAGAAGCTTAAAAGAATAAGACGGATCCAGAAAAGAGATGACTGGTCAACTATTTTGTCATCTTTGCCTAGATGCTGGATTCCAAGCTCTAGGTAATGCTGACAGATGTCAAACAAAACAAACTGTAGGAGAGGGCATATTGGCTTGGATTTTGGCTGTCCCATCTATAGTCTTATTCTCCAAGGAAGAAGGGGGAAAGCTAGTGCATAGGCTTCAGCTTGTGAAACATGCTCTAAGCGAAACTAGTTTGGCAGGAAAACAAAATGAATGTACTGAGAAGAGGCTACGGTGTGATAAAATAGGGAGGCAGTAGCCTGAGTGGCTAGTTGGACATCACTGGTACTGCCCTTTTGCAGCCCACAGGGTGTTTCTGAAGGAGAGATGTGTGAGGTTGCAGTTATAGGATAAAGGGTACAGACTAGTGCTCCTCTGAAATGAATCAGCAAGTCAAGCGACTAGAGAAAAGCACAGTTGTTTTAGGCTCTCTCATGTATATCAGTCATCAAGCATACCTTGAATATAAGGCTCTCCATTCCACCAGGTCTTAAGGACAGGCTTCAACTCAGGGTTCTTAAATTGGTTGGCTGCAGAGTAAGGTTGGCTTCCATGCCCCTCCTTTAGCAACATTCTTAATCTAAACTTGACTAAATTTTAATTCCTTTCAGAAATACTGATAGCTTATGCAAAAGACACACAAAAAAACCTGAATGGTGATAGTAACCGTCAAGAGATCAAAAGATACAAGAGGACTTATGTTGAGGACTAGGTTCACCTCACCCAAATCATGGTATTGTCAATAGCCTCGTATGTATTGGAAGTTGAACACTGTATAAGAAAGATCGAAGAAGAATCGATTTGTCTGAATTATAATGCTGGCAAAGAATACTGAAATAACATTGGTCTCCAAAGCACAAACAAGTCTGTCTTAGAAGAAGGAAGCTCAGAGAGCTAGTTAAAGGTAAAGATAGCGAAAGTTCATATTACATACTCTAGACAATGTTGTCAGAAGGGAGCAGTCTCTGGAGAAGGATAGTGTATGTGGTAAAGTAGAAGGGCAGGGAAAAATAGGAATCCCCAAATAAATGGACTGACATCATGATGGCAACAATGGGTTCATCCTAAATTGTGAGTATGGCAGCAGAGAGGGCAGTGTTTCCTTCTGTTGTCTACTGGGTCCCTATGATGTGGAATCAACTCAATGACATCTAACACAACAACCTCAGAATCCACTAATCAGTACCCAAGACATGCACAAAATACCAGTGTGTTATGTTTACAAAAGTTATTTCCTAAAAGAAGAAAAGAGAAAAAAATGATTAGGGCAAAGACTGTACAGATGTGCTTTATACAATTGATGTATGTATATGTATGAACTGTGAAAAGAATTGTATCAGCCCCAATAAATTGTTAAAATAAAAAAAAAAGTTATTTCCATGGTAACGGATGCCAAACCTTTCATGCAACATTTGCTGGAACATACGCTCTCTTATTAAAAAGAAGGAAATGTAAAAAAAAAGAAAAGAAACAAAAAGAAAATGATTAGGGCAAAGAATGTACAGATGTGCTTTATACAATTGATGTATGTATGGATTGTGATAAGAGTTGTATGAGTCGGTGGAGCGTTACAACTAGGGCCGACTGGGACATGGCGGCTTTTGATGGCCCCGCTAAGCCTCTGCTGTCGCTGAACCCGCAGGAACAGGCCAAGTTCCAGAAGCAGGTGGTGCAGGTCCGCCGGCGCGCGGCCCAGCAAGAGAAACTCACACCTGGAGTTGTGTATGTGGGTCACATACCGCGAGGCCTTTTTGAACCCCAGCTCAAGGCTTATTTCTCCCAGTTTGGTGCTGTTTCAAGACTCAAGTTGTCCAGAAGTAAAAAGACTGGAAATAGCAAAGGCTATGCCTTTGTGGAGTTTGAGTCAGATGATGTTGCCAAGATAGTTGCTGAGACAATGAACAACTACCTTTTTGGTGAAAGACTCTTGAAGTGTGATTTTATGCCACCTGAAAAAGTCCATGAAGAGCTTTTCAAAGACTGGGATATTCCATTTTCAAAGCCATCCCATCCAGCAGTAAAACGGTACAATAAGAAACGAACACTTCCGGAAAAGCTACGCATGGAGAGCGATTTAAGAACAAAGAAAAATTGCTCAGGAAGAAGTTAGCTAAAAAAGGGATAGTTTATAGTTTTCCTCTATTGGTTTTACCGAAAAAGAAAAACCAAAATGTTTCAAACAGTGATCTTCAGAATTCTATGAATAGCCAGGACTCCACGCCAGTTTGTACACCATCATATTTGGAAAGGCGAAAGTCTGAAGTGGCTGAATTGAATGACGACGAAGATCATGAAATCATTCTCAAACAGCCTGCAGTTGATGTCAAGGAAGAAATTCAAGAGACGCAACCCCCACCTGCAAAGTCAGGGAGAAAGAGAAAACGGAAAAGCAAACAGTGACTCTGAATGCATTCTGTAGCTTTTGAAAAACGGGCAGTTTTGGTATTAGGTCTGGGTGCAATAAGATGCAGACATTGGCACAATTTTTTAAGGACAAGGACTGTCCAAGTAAACAGCAGGTAACTGTTCACCTCCCTTTGCTGAAATACAGGGCTCTGGCCATGGCTTGCTCATGCTGCCTCTTCAGCCCGCTGATTTTGTGGGCTTCATATTTCAGAGTTCTCTGTAACTTATATTCAAACAGTGACCAGCAAATAAACTTCCTACCGTCATTAAAAAAAAAAAAAAGAGTTGTATGAGTCCCTAATAAAATGTTAAAAAAATTATTAAGGGCTCATGAGGGAAGGGGAGTGGGGAGGGAGGGGAAAAACAAAAAGAGGACCTGATGCAGAGGGCTTAAGTCGAAAGCAAATGCTTTGAGAGGGATTAGGGCAAAGAATGTACAGATGTGCTTTATACAATTGATGTATGTATATGTATGGATTGTGATAAGAGTTGTATGAGCCCCTAATAAAATGTTTAAAAAAAAAAGAAGGAATGGGTTTCCTGTGTGTGAGTGTATAACAAAGCCATGACAAAATCACTGAGAAATTCCTGCGCCTTTTTGATTTACACAATTCTCCTGGAGGTGAACTGAGGGAAATTCTCTAAGATCCACCCAGCATGTCTTATGACAGAGTATTTCCCAAACTTGGGCTCCAGTGTGAGGGCAGTATAAAGTCACTCAGGTGTGAGTGCCTATTTTTCTATCAAGAGTAGTGTAAATCATTTATCCCTCTACACTGAGGAGTCAGCTACAAGTCCAGAAGATCCAGCCAGAGCAAGTTATCTATGAAAGTTGCATGGGATTCAGGATACTCAAAAGGTCACTGAATCAAAATTAAATTCCATGAGAAATTTCAAGGCTAACTGTAAGATAGATTAAAGTTGAAAATTCTGGTAGCTAGATATCAGAGTATTCAAACAATATGAATAAACACTTTATGTTTTGTTACTTAAGTTCAAGTTATTGGGTACAAACATAACAATGGTTGTGAGAGTACATTACTAACATTTTATTTAAACGTTTTATTAGGGGCTCATACAACTCTTATCACAATCTATACATACATTATTTGTGTAGAGCACATCTGTACATTCATTGCCCGCATCATTTTCAAAGCATTTGCTCTCCACTTAAGCCCTTTGCATCAGGTCCTTTTTCCCCCTCCCTCCCCACTCCCCCCTCCCTCATGAGCCCTTGATAATTTATAAATGATTATTTTGTCATATCTTGTCCTGTCAGACATCTCCCCTTTTCTGTTGTCCATCTGCCAGGGAGGAGGTCACATGTAGATCCTTGTAATTGGTTCCCTCTTTCTAACCCACTCTCCCTCTACCCTCCCAGTATCGCCACTCACACCCCTGGTCCTGAACGTATCATCCACCCTGGATTCCCTGTGCCTCCAGCTCCTATCTGCACCAGTGTACATTCTCTGCTCTATCCAGACTTGCAAGGTAGAATTCAGATCATGATAGTGGGGGTGGGGGGGGAAGCATTTAGGAACGAGAGGAAAGCTCTATTCTTCATGGATACTACATCGCACCCTGAGTGACTCATCTCTTCCCCTAGGCTCCTCTGCAAGGGGATATCCACTCTGCACTTCCCCCCTTCATTCACTATGGTAAGATTTTTTGTTCTGATGATGCTTTAAACCTGATCTTTCGACACCTCGTGATCGCACAGCCTGGTGTGCTTCTTCCATGTGGGCTTTGTCGCTCCTGAGCTAGATAGCCACTTGTTTATCGTCAAGCCTTTAAGACTCCAGATGCTACCTCTTTTGATAGCCGGCACCTAAGCTTTCTTTACCACATTTGCTTGTTCACCCGCTTTGTCTGCAGTGGTTGTGTCAGGAGGGTGAGCATAATAGAATGTCAATTTAATAGAAGCATTCTTACATTGAGGGAGTACTTGAGTAGAGGCCCAATGTCCTTCCGCCACTTTAATCCTAAACCTATAAATATAGGCACATAGATCTATTTCCCCACCCTCATATATATTTGCATATGTACATGTCTTTGTCTTGACCTCTATAAATACCCTTTGCCTCCCAGCTCTTTCCTCTATTTCCCTTGACTTTCCTCCCATCCCACTATCATGGTCAGTACCTACCTGGGTTTCAGCAATACCTCTTTGCTACATTACGCTTGATCATGCCCTACCAGGCCTGCCACAACCACCTTACTACCAAATTGGATCACTCGTTCCCTTGTCCCTGGGTTTGTTAATTCCACTTCCTTACCCCCCACCTCCCCCTATCCCATTTTCCCCAGAACTGTCAGTCCCGTTGTTTTTCCTCCAGCTTGTTCATCCAACCTATCTCATTTAGACAGACCTGTGGAGATAATAACATGCAAAAACAAGACACAGCAAAACCAAGCAACAATATACAACAACACAAAAACAACAAACCACTGAAAAAGAACAAAATAAAATACAACAAGAAAGAACAGCTTGTAGTTAGTTCAAGGATCTTTTGTTGGTACTAACATTTTCGATGAGAAAAGTAATAACCTGATACCAAGGTAGGATGATACTTCAAGAAAACTGTAGACCAATATTGGAAATGGATCTACATGAAAAAGTTCTAAAATGATTGGGAACTGAGTCAGACAACACTTTAAAATAAATATATACCATGATTAATTGAAAGCTGTCCTAGTGTTGATTTAACATAAAATAAGCACTGTAATATACCAATTAATGTAAAGAAATATTTTTACATTACAAAAAAATGGATAATTATCAATTATTTAAATAGACACAAAACATACTAAACAAAGTCAAACACTTTTAATGGTCAGGAAAAGAAACCTTTACAAATCTAACATAAAATAAATATAGTTCGGGTGAACAAGTAAATGTGGTGAAGAAAGCTGATGGTGCCCGGCTATCAAAAGAGATAGTGACTGGGGTCTTAAAGGCTTGAAGATAAACAAGCGGCCATCTAGCTCAGAAGCAACAAAGTCCACATGGAAGAACACACCAGCCTGTGTGATCGAGTGGTCCCAAAGGGATCAGTTACCAGGCATCAAAGAACAAAAAATCATATCATTGACTGCACACCTCCATGATAGGATCCCTGAAGACAAATGGGTGCATAAGCAAATGTGGTGAAGAAAGCTGATGGTGCCCGGCTATCAAAAGAGATAGTGTCTGGGGTCTTAAAGGCTTGAAGGTGAACAAGCGGCCATCTAGCTCAGAAGCAAATAAGCCCACATGGAAGAAGCACACCGGCCAGTGCGATCACGAGGTGCCCAAGGGACCAGGTATAAGGCATCATGCAAAAAAAAAAGATATAAGTGTGTGTATGTATGTGTATATGTATATATGTATGTGTATGTATATATATATATATATATATATATATATATCATATTAAATGAAGGGGGAAGTGCAGAGTGGAGACCCAAGGCCAAAGTGTCGGCCAATGGAGATCCCCTCATAGAGGGGTTTAGGAGAGGAGATGGGTTAATTAGGGTGTGAGGTAGTATCGATGAAGAACACAGCTTTCCCCCAGATCCTGGATGCTTCCTCCTCCCAACTACCATGATCCGAATTCTACCTTGCAGGGCTGGATAAGACAGAGGCTGTACACTGGTGCATATGAGGGTTGGAGGTACAGGGAATCCAGGGTGGATGATACCTTCAGGACCAAGGGTGTGAGGGACGATGCTGGGAGAGTGGAGGGTGAGTGGGTTGGAAAGGGGGAACTGATTACAAGGATCCACATGTGACCTCTTCCCTGGGAGAGGGACAGCAGAGAAGGGGGGAAGGGAGACTCCGGATAGGGCAAGATATGACAAAATAACGATGTATAAATTACCAAGGGCATATGAGGGAGGGGGGAAGGGGGAGGGAGGGGGGGAAAAAAAAGAGGACCTGATGCAAAGGGCTTAAGTGGAGAGCAAATGCCTTGAGAATGATTGGGGCAGGGAATGTATGGATGTGCTTTATACAATTGATGTATGTATATGTATGGATTGTGTTAAGAGTTGTATGAGTCCCTAATAAAATGTAAAAGAAGAAAAGAGAAAAAAATGATTAGGGCAAAGACTGTACAGATGTGCTTTATACAATTGATGTATGTATATGTATGAACTGTGAAAAGAATTGTATGAGCCCCAATAAATTGTTAAAATAAAAATAAATTTAAAAAATAATAAATATATTTCAATATGTTAATATACTAATAAACATTCTTTTTTTAAAAAGGTCAAAATGTCAGACTTAGAGGAAAGAGAAAAAACATCACCCTACCTCAGAAAAACTACAAAAATATCCACTTTCACCACTGATGTTAAAAATTGACTGTACAGTAAGATTACAACAATCAGAATAAGATTTATGATTTTTAGGGATGCGGCTGCCAAAGATTAATAAAAATTTCTCTAATCATAAATTAATGATTGTATGCATGAAATATTCAAAATATGCCATAAATAGGTAACAAATATAAAAACGCTGTAGGCTACATTTCAATGCGCAAAAATAACTTTTGGTACTTAATTCACAAATCATTAACTGCTAAACAACAGCTGTCAAACTATTAACCCTTATACCTTAACATGCTAAGCATCCGTACAATACACTGATAATCTCCTCAAACACTGAAACTCTAACTACCTGAAAAGCCCCTCACCATCCAGAATGGCTATCAACACCCTGAGCATTCCCTGATAGTGACCATCAATTTATTTTAAAAAATTAGCCTAATTCATTTATCCCAATTTTTAAACTCAGGAAAACAACTTAGACTATATTCTATAACCTTAATCCTAAATTTATAACCCGAAGTCTCAAATTGAGAAACCAACTTCCAAAACTGTACTATTCAAACCATAACTATACATCTTTATATCGTAATACATGAACCCTAAGTAACTCAAAACGTAAGAGTTTAGGCAGAACACATTGTAAACATAAAGTCCTTTCATCTGTTCACTAACATCTAACTCCTGACACTTAGGTTCCATTTCTGTCCATTGGCTCTTATTCTTGATCCAGGAACATTAATCCCAGGACCTAGTTTCCCATCATAAGTACAGACTCTGACTCTAGCACTCTGCAACCCTAAACTGAACCCAAATCTAACCCATCAAGAAACTCACATTGTCCCACATGGAAGCAGCACACCAACATGTGTGATCATGAAGGGCCGAGGAGACCAGGTTTCAAGCACCAAAGGCGGATGAAAAAAAAAATCATATCGTGAATGAGGGGAGGGCATGATGGTGAGCCAATGCAATGCCCATCTATGGATAACTGGACATCCCTTGCAGAGGGGTAGTAGGGAGAAGATGAGTCACTCAGGTTTCAGTGTAGCAATAATAAAGCTCCCAACCTTCCTCTATTTTTTAAATGCTTCCTTCCCCCAACTAGCATGATCCCAATTCTACCTTACAAACCTGGTTAGACCAGAGGATGCACAGCGGTACAGATGGTATCTGGAAACACAGGGAATCTAGGACAGATGAACCCCTCAGGACCAACGGTGAGAGCGGCGATACCGGGAGGGAAGGGATATACATATAATCTCCGCTCTGGGGGATAGGCAACAGAAAAGCGGGGGAAGGGAGACGCCAGGCAGTGTAAGATAAGATAAAATAATAATTTAAATTATTAAGGGTGCATGAAGAAGGGGGGAGGGAGGGGGAGGGAAAGGAGCACAATGAGGAGCTGATTCCAGGAACCCAAGCGGAAGGCAAATTTTGAGAATGATGAAGGCAACGAATGTATAGTGTGCTTTACACAATTGATGTATGTATGGATTGTGATAAGTGTTGTATGAGCCCCAATAAAATGATTTTAAAAAAAAGAAACTCACATTGCTAATTACGTATGCGGTGCTGTCGTCTCTGTGTCTTTACTTAAATGTAAGGAACTAAGGTAGGTAGACAGACAAAACCAGGAACCACAGACACATTTTCAGTAAACTATTCAATCATGAATAGTTTCTGATTAGCAGCATCTGATTCATGGTAGTTGACAAAATAAAGTGGTTCATAAATGTTCATGTGATAAACAACATCATGTCCATATCACAGGTCTCCTGTGGATCTTCCTTTTACTGTGTCCTAGCTTCAAGGAGACTTCTCTGCTATTAGACATATGCAGGGATGTGTTAACCAATAAGCAAGGTGCCTGCGGGTTCAGTTGTTCTGATTTACTAATTTGTAAATTCCAATTTCATCTGGTTTCTTCCTCAAAGATGTAGTGAAACACATGTTAAATAAGGCATATTAATTACTGGTTATTCTGTCATCGACCCTTTCCCTCCCCTCATTTCCAAGGGACACTCAGGTCACGAGAGATGCAGGAGGCAGAAAATTAAAGGTACATACATTGGAACCATTGTATCATTTTTTTCAAAACTAACATTGGCCTTTTACTCAGACCTAGGGTCAGAGAATGATTTTCTGTACCCCTCAACCAGTGTGCGCTGAGAACTCTAAAATATTTTGATATGACTTCCCGACATGATCGCTGAAGACAGAAGTGTGCATAAGTAAATGTGGTAAAGAAAGCTGATGGTGCCCAGCTATCAAAAAGATATAGCATCTGGAGTCTTAAAGGCTTGAAGGCAAACAAGCAGCTATCTAGCTCGGAAGCAACAAAGCCCACAGAGAAGAAGAAGCACACAAGCCTAAGTGAATACGAGTTGTTGAAGGGACCAGGTAGCAGACACCAAAGAACAAAAACCATCATTGTGTGATCACCTTCCCCACATAAACGCTGAAAACGAATGTGTGCATAAGAAAGTCTGGTGAAAAAGGCTGATGGTGCAATGGCTATTGAGAGATATAGCGACTGGGGACTTAAAGGCTTGAAAGTAAAAAAGCAGCCATCGAGGACCTGATGCAGAGGGCTTAAGTGGAAAGCAAGTGCTTTGAGAGGGATTAGGACAAAGAATGTACGGATGTGCTTTATACAATTGATGTATGTATATATATGGATTGTGATAAGAGTTGTATGAGCCCCTAATAAAATGTTGAAAAATTAAAATTAAAATAAAAAAAGCAGCCATCTAGCCCAGAAACAGCAAAGCCCACATGGAAGCAGCACACCAACATATGTGATTATGAAGGGCCAGGGGGACTAGGTTTCAAACAAAAAAGGCGGGGGAAATCATATCGTGAATGAGGGGAGTGTGTGATGGGGACTCAATGTCCATCTGTAGATAACTAGACATCCCTTGCAGAGGGGTAGTGGGGAGGAGATGAGTCACTCAGGGTCAAGTGTAGAAACAATGAAATTCAAAACCTTCCTCTAGTTCTTGAATGCTTCCTCCCCTCTAATTACCATGATCCCAAATTTACCTTGCAAACCCAGTTAGACCAGAGGATGCACAGCTGTGCAGTAGGGATCTGGAAACACAGGAAATCTAGGACAGATGAACCCCTCAGGACCAGCGGTGGTAGTGGCGACATTGGGAGGGAAGGGGGTATAGAAAGGGGGAACTGATCTCAGGGATCTACATGTAACCTCCTCTCTGGGGAATGAGCAACAGTAAAGTGGGTGAGGGGAGATGCCGGACAGTATAATATAGGATAGAATAATAATTTATAAGTTATTAAGGGTTCATTAGGGAGAGGGGAGCGGGGAGGGAGGTGAGGGCGAAAAAGGGAAAATGAGCTGATTCCAGGAATCCAAATGGAAGGCGAATTTTGAGAATGATGAGGGCAACAAATGTATAACGGTGCTTTACTCAATTGATATATGCATGGATTGTAGTAAGAGTTGTATGAGCCCCAATAAAATGATTTATAAAAAAATTATAAAAAAGAAAAAAAATATTTTGGTGTGAGCCAACAAATTAACCTCAGAATACACACTTTAAGTGGAGCTGTATCTTTACCACAAACTGGAAACATGTCAATCCTATGGACACCCTGTGTGTCCAGTGCCAGGAACTCCCTGTCAGAGCACACTGGGGTTCTCTGCTCATGAAGAAGTAAGTCCTCTAAGAGTTACTCATGAGAACAACAGTAGGATTGAAGAGTGCAGTGTTAAAGAGAATTGAGCCAATAATAGGATCAATCTATGGGTGGCGCTTATTTGGGGAGAGATCCCCAAGTGGGACCCTTCACACACTAAGTGGAAAGTTGCAGCATCACCAGAGATTAGGAAACAAGTCTCAGGGGCTGTCTTAGAGATGAAAGTCTTAGCACCCCAGTTAGTGAAGATCTGTGGATGGGAGTGACTGCATAAAGTCTAATTGAAGGGTCTCCCTGTAGATTAAGCCTCCATTGAATTCTTTCTGATTATTAACCAAGGATATAGTTTGAATTTGCCCAGAGGCAGAGGAACTTGGAAAGTGGACAACTTTTCCACCATTCTCCAGCCAATCCAAGGTGTCCTATATTCCTTAAATGTACCCCTAACTCTCTACATCTGATGGCCCTGGACCAGTCTTTTAAAGTGGTTTATCTGACAGTGTATATGCCCCAATTATGGTCCTGTCCCTGCTTCTGTAGTCCCACTTATAACAATGATGTATTGATGGTCCACCAATCATGAACTTGTGAGTTTCCTTTGTTCCAATATTATCCAATTAGATTCTCGACTTGAATATTTCCTTGACCTACACTAATCATCTCCTTTGTATTCTCTTTGTATCTATTATGACTTAATAAATGTTCTCCTTAAATTATATTTGAGATTGGAGTCCCTTTTGCAGTTTAAAACAGAGCACAAGCTAGTTTCTGATGGGTAGATATGAGTGAGGAGGCACACACAGATGTTTGAGAGTACAAAGGAGACCCCATTTTAAATATAGTTTAAAGGGAACATTTGTTAAATCTTAAGAAATACAGACAGCACAAAGACACAAACATGTCATCTGGATGAGGGAAGTCACCAACAGGAGGTAGAAATGGCTTTCCAGGTTCACAATTGAGATGTGAGCTAAAGGGGGTGTGGGGGGCGGGGCAAAGGAAACTGACACAAAAGCATGATTGGTGGCCAATCAATACATCACAATGACATAGACTTCTTTGATATTGGTCCAGGGCCTTCTGACCCTGCAGTCAGGGCAAGACTGATAGGAAGTGGCTCCTATCTAGGAGACCCCCTGTACTGTCTCCAGTTTGATGATCTCCATCAAGGACACACAGGCCTGTAAGCTTACAAGAAACACCGCCCCTCCCTGGCAGCCTGGATTCCAAAGCCCTCTGCCTGAGAGCCATGTTACCTACAACCTTGCTTCCTAGATAGAAAGCACTCAATGGAAGCTTACTCTGTGTGGGCTCTGCAATCTATGTGAGGACTAAATCTATGCGGGGATCTAGGGCTGTCACTGCTACTGTGCCCTTTTGCAAAGCAAGGTGCTGAGAAGTTAAGCTCTAATGCAGACCTCGGCCATAGGGGAGTGGCCTGATGACTGCAAGGCTGGCCTCTCCTTTCAGTAAAGGCCACTCTGGGGTCCCCTGCTCTCCTGCCCGATAATTGACAAGGAGGGAACGGCCCCCAGGCAAGAACCCACCCTCAATCGCGCCTTTCTTGCGTGAGGGGTGAGGGTGAATGAGGGTCTCTGGGCAGGAAAAGGGGACCGGCATATTCCCAAGACTGAAGGCAGAAAGGCTTGTAACCAGCTCAGAAAGGATTTAACTGGAAATATCCCAGCGGGTCGTGGCGACCTGGAAAGCGGGCAGACAGGATGCAGGAACTGTAATATCCGTGGGGATTGGGGCACAGCCGGCGATGCCAGGCCTGTAGGGGACTCCGAGCCTAAGTTCAGCATAGAAACATAGGGACTCACCCTCGTGGGACGATCAGGCTGCAACTCCTCAGTCAGAGGAAGTGAGTTCCGCAGGAAATTGCTTCACCTGGGTAGGGGTGGAGTCTTTCCCAAGGGGCGGGGTCTGGAGGTAATGAAAGACTCCTGTAGGGAGGGGCCTGGAAGTGAAGCTCAGGGCCTGGAGTGGCAAGGGATCCGTTCTTAGTAGTTTCTTCTTAGTCTGGAAGTTCTGCTAAAAGTTCTTCACTCTGGGTGACCCTGCTTACATTTGAAACACCTTTGCATTTGAATCACAACAACACACAAGCCTGGAGAGAAAGAAAAACTGACAGAAAAGTTGTGAGTGGAGGGCATGCTTCCGAACTTCTTAGACTTTTGTTAATTAGCAATTCAGGAAGAAAGTACATCATATTAAAAACAAACAAAAATTGAATGGGCTGTCTTTCCTTTAAGAACAGTTGTAAGTAGACAGAAGTAAAAATGGGCACACACCTGATAAAAATGGGCCTTGTCTTAGTGACAATTGAACACATCATTGAGTGGTTAAAAATTAGCAATTCAGAGAGAAAGAACACCTTATTAAATTAGCTGAGGAGGTTTCTGATCTATTTCATTGTTTCACCTGTAATCACATGGACTGTCTTTTTTTTTCTTCATCTGAATTCATCTAATGTCCCATTCAATACCTTATGTACATTGGTTTGTCCTTGTTAGTCAATGACCCACAAGATTTTTACCTCCCCAAACTCTACTGTGGCCAGGATTGTTTATCATTGCTATTGAAACAGTCAGTGAAAAAGCAGAATTTTGCGATCACGAGGTGCCAAAGGGACCAGGTATAAGGCATCATGCAAAAAAAATTGTATATATATATATATATATATGTATATATATGTGTATATATATGTATATATACACACATATATATGTATATGTATGTGTGTGTATATATGTATGTGTGTGTGTGTGTATATATATATACCATAGTGAATGAAGGGGGAAGTGCAGAGTGGAGACCTGAGGCCCAAGTGTCGACCACTGGAGATCCCCTCACAGAGGGGTTTAGGAGAGGAGACAGGTCAGTCAGGGTGCAATGTAGTAACGATGAAGAACACAGCTTTCCCCCAGATCCTGGATGCTTCCTCCTCCAACAACCATGATCTGAATTCTACCTTGCAGGACTGGATAGGGCAGAGGTTGTACACTGGTGCATATGGGAGCTGGAGGCACAGGGAATCCAGGGTGGACGATACCTTCAGGACCAGGGGTGTGAGGAGTGAGGCTGGGAGAGTGGAGAGTGAGTTGGTTGGAAAGGGGGAACTGATTAAAAGGATCCACATGTGACCTCATCCCTGGGAGATGGACGGCAGAGAAGGGGGAGAAGGGAGACTCCGGATAGGGCAAGATATAACAAAATAACAATCTGTGGATTATCAAGGGCTCATGAGGGAGGGGCAAGTGGGAAGGGAGGGGAAAAAAAGGAGGACCTTATGCAGAGGGCTTAAGTGGAGAGCAAATGCTTTGAGAGTGATTAGGGAAAAGAATGTACAGATGTGCTTTATACATTTGATGTATGTATATGCATGGATTGTGATAAGAGTTGTATGAGCCCCTAATAAAATGCTTTAAAAAAAATAAAAAGCAGAAGTTGTGCTCACAAAGAAAAATGGTCAGGGATCATCAGGCATCCACGGAAAAAAATGGACTTAAAAGACTTTTGACAGAGGAGAATTTCTATTGGACACTGAAATAGTATGAATTTCTCTGCCATGGCAATGTGTTCATTATCAACTCTGGAAGAAAGCATATTTCAAGTTAAAAACCAGCATCAACAGTTCTTCCCTCTTTTCTGTTGTCCTAAGTCTTAGTCTGCTTCTTAACTTAGGTCTATTTGTCTAAGCATTTTGCTGTGCTGCTTTCAGTTTGCAGAATAATGGATAAGATGACCAATGGGGGAGGTATTTTTGGGCTCTTGATTAAAAATTTGGTCTATATGGAGCAACAAAAATTTGCATAGAACGCAAAAATATTATTGTAATATTTTTTTAAATTTCAACATAAGTACAATTTACAAATATATAATACATTAAAATTATGTATAGTATTATTTTGTTCTTTGGCATATTTCTCATTTGAGTGAATTTTTTTTTAGTAGATTGTTTTGGATTGGGGAAGGGAACGCAAGCTCACCTTGGGCCCATGGAAGAATTAAGACAGGTTGAGATGCAAAAGTGGAAAAAGGAGTTTATTTGCTAGCTCAAACTAGGGCTTCCCTCCCTCCACTGCCCAGCGCAGTGGGGACCCAGCATCCAAAAGGGAATCAGCCCTGAGTTCTTTGTTCCCTGGGCTTTTATGGGGCCAGGATGGGTGGCAGTCCACTGTTGCTGTTCTTTAAATTTATTGGAGAAAACTTCTGGCATCAGCGTTGTCCAGTGGTGGTTTGCAAGCAGTTTTGCTTGTATTTTCTTGACTGGTCAATTGGGGTGGTGGTCGCTGCACCCTACTGGTCAGTATGGGACAGATGATGCCTTCTCTGACTGAATTACCTCAGTGTCCAGGAATCTGAAATTAGAGCTTAAGCCTGCCCCAGACTTTGGTTTTATACAGCCTGTCATGGTGCTGGTGCTGGCAGTTGTAAACCAGGACCCCACAATTGCTGTTTTTGTTTGAAAAGTCATTAACTTTTTCACAAGATTTTGTAAAATTATATTTCAGACATGAAATTGCTTTCAAAGTCTCAACACTTAATTATGATTTTTCTGATGTCCACACTTTATTTAACATAGAAAAAATGCATTCAGTCGCAGCATTAGTTCCTGGTAAGGACAGCACGTATTCCACAATTTTTAGTGCATTATTGTATGGAACATGTTTTGTTTCAAAATGAGGAAATATTTCTAACCATTTGTTCTCTATTGTGATTTTTGCTGATGCCCAATATTTAACCTTTTCCTTATCAATATATTTTTAATAATACCTCATTAAAAAGATCGCTTTCAGAAATATTACTATATGGGAAATTTTGAGTAATATGATTGAATGATTTTTGCACATTCCAATTATTGTTTTAATGAAACCCAATGAAAATGTTAAATGTCATTGTAATGTACCGTCCACTCTTCTAAATAATGAATGCAGTAACTATAGAACTTTTTAACGTGATTCATGATATCTGCACGATTTATTGCACCTTGTTCTTCTAAATGGCTTATACTATTATGGATAGTTAACAGAAGAAATTTATTTTCTAACTGCTCTTGACACTGAAATTTTAAATTATTAACTCCATTTGCTACTTCAATTACCAAAATTTGGTCACCTTCAGTAAATTTTATAGCATTTTGAAAAAGAGCTGCTTGGTTGTGTGCAAACTCTAGCCAAAATTTTGAGGATTCTTTTAAAAAAAACTCTTCTAAAATTCTATGATATTTATCCTGTGATAGAAAGTAGGATTTCAAAGGATGGATCGTATATTTTCAAAATTCTTTTGACAGATGGCAAAAGAGCTAAACAACACGTTCTACTGTATCCAAGTATTTTCTGATATTCGATTTCCGCAGTTTCACAAAATTCTTTAAGCATTTCAACGTGCACAGTGTATATATAGCAATAAGAATATATTTTAATAATAATATTTTCCACATCTACGGGCAACAAATCAGCAGCTGTTTGAATGGCATTATGTATTATGTATATTCCCTTCCCGTTCTCCCCCGCACCTTCCCTAGTTTGTTGTGCATTCTTTCCAAAAATCAGGACTTTTTTAAAGTGCCACGGAAAAAATGTTAAAAATTGGGACTGCCCGCCAAAAGCGGGGCTTCTGGTCACCTTAAGCACAGGTGACAAGACTGGGCAAACCCAGGAGGAAGCCCTAATGTTTTGTGTGCTAGCTTCAGCCACTTGCTTCCTGAATAACATTCACTTCTTCCTGGCTAGAGAAGCAACAGACCCTGGGGCTTACCTTTGAGCTGAAGCGAGAGTCTTAGGGAGGAAATAATGGAGGGGGTTTATGTGGAGGGAAGTCAGATGCTCACAGGCATCCTCCCTGAGAGTGATCAGTTGCCAGACTGCAGAGGGCCCCACTCCCTGCTGTTAAGGGCAATGGACACCTGCAGTCATCTATTTGGTTCCTGTAGGTGGAGTTCACACCATACTGATAATGGTTCCTATGGAGATCCAGAGAACAGGTCAAACTTAAGCTACCATCCTAAATGTAGGATCCGCCCATCTTGGCACATGTTTCCCCCCAATCCCTCCTCTTCCTATTGCATGTATGTCCCTAGACCACCTCCCCTCACTGCTGTATAACATAGTGCAGCCCCTCTCAGTGACGCATGCCTTTAACTCTAATGAGTAAGCTTGCACACCCGCCGGAGGTATATAAGCCTGGGTTAGCAATGGGTCTCTCTTGCTGGTCTCCCTCTGCCTCTCTACTCCAGTCCCTCTCCTCCCATTTCCCTTACCCTAGTCCTCCTTCCCTTCCCCCTCTCCACCTGGACCACCAAGGAGGGCTGAGGTGAGCAATGCTACCATGAAATGCGTCTGACTCCATTATTTGACTCTTCTATCTCTCTGGTTCTTGATGACTTTAATATAAGAGATATATAAGTATTATATCTCAAACTTACAATTGTGCTTACTAACCCGTGATTACTGTGGGGGGCTGGCACCCCCAACTCATACCACACAACACAATTTTAATCTTGTACAAAACCAACGGAATATTTTCTTCATCTCTTGGATACTCAAGTACACTTTAACTTCCATGTGGAGCTTATCCATGTGTGAGACCACAAAAATTAACCACTACAGCGCCTGTCTAGTTTTGGACTATTTTTATAAGGACACTACCTGCTGTGGTAAAGATGAAACATTATGGTTTATAAAATACAAAAGCAAAAGCCTACAGAATTTTTACTCTGCTCCCTATGGTTCTATGAGTCAGAATTCACATGACAGCTCTGACTTTATTGTTCTTTTAAATGCATTCTCTTATGCCATATAAATAAAACCTTAGAGTGTTTGTGTATTTGCAAACCAGAGGCAAATACAAGAGATAAATCACTGCAACCGTGGTGCTTGGTAGAGGGGAAGCAAACAAGAGGAAAACTTTTTAGATTGGCAAAGGCTAAAACAACGGGCTCAAATATAAGAACAATTCCGAGGATGATCCAGGACAGGACAGTGTTTCTCCCTGTGGTACACGGGGTCACTATGATTTGGAACTCAGAGTGACCCCTAACGACCACCTCCCTTGTATAAGTACTGAAATGTTAGAGTGCTTCTTCTTTAAATAAGCAGTAAAGTAATAATCATTCCAGAATAATTATTGAAAATATAAAATCATGGTTTTAATATATATACCTGCAAGATGAAGCAATAATCAAGGACAAATTGAACGAGGGTAGTAGATTGGAATGAGGAAATTTATTTATTTATTTATTTATTACTTTAATGCCTGAGAAACTTTAAAAGAAAATTTTAAGAATACAGAGTATATGGGATAAAATTATTTATAAAATATAATACAACAGGATATATTATACTGGTGTTTTAACAATAAAGTAGCATATTTGATGATTACATAACTTTATTGGATTAGAAAAGTGATTGGATCATCCATCAGAGTAGTTTGGGATGAATTGAGTTTGAGAGCGCCTATCCTTGACTTTGAATTCATATTTCACCTTGACTCAGTGGGATTATTACCAGGGACGCAAATATGATTCAGTATTAGAAAAACTATTATGTAACCAACTACATAAACAGACTAAGGATAAGAACCATACGATCATATTAATAGGTGCAGAAAAGGCATTTGACAATATCTAACACCCATTCCTGATAAAAACACTCAATGACACAGAAGTAGCTAGGAGAGACCTCAACACATGAAATGTATTAAAGGAAACACAGTCCGTGAAGGACAATTAGTTGACTGGAACTTGCTGAAAATAAGACACTAATTCACACGGAAAGTTTCATCAAAAGAGTCATACAGTACCCACAGATTATGGGGAAATAAATCTTTAACAGTGAGGAGAGGGAGAGAGCAGGGGAGGAGAAGGAGAGGAAGAGGAGATGACAACTGGACAACTGTGGCATTTTCAGGAATTCCCATCTTGCTGCTCACTGGGCATGCATCAAGGGACAGGAGTCTCGGGTCTGGGTGGTGTAGCACAGGGAGCAGAGCCTGACATCCTTGTCTGAGGATGAAGCAGGTTGTGCAGGGTCTCCCCGTTGTGGCTCTTGATTCTACAGGGCTTAGGCCTGTTCTTTGAGTTGGGTGGTTGAGAGGCGTTCAGGTGGAAGCCAGGAGAGAGGTGGTCAAGTGGAGCAGATGGCATCAGATTCTGTCATGTGTGTGTCTCTGTGGCCCTAGCCGCTGGAGTGTCTCTCAGGGGAAATTCCCACATGGGAAACATGCCTTCCACCCACCACTTTTTTTACAGTTTGTCTTTCTGACTGGGCTTGTGTGTTGCTGGGATTCAAATGCAAACGCGTTTCAAATGCAAGCAGGGACACCCAAAGGGCACAGGTTTCTGCAGGGTTTCCAGACTAAGAAGAAACTACTATGAATGGATCCTTAGTGCTCAGCCTTACCGTCAGGCCCCTCCCGCCAGGTGGCCTTCATTTTCTCCAGGCCCCGCCCCTTCGCTTCCCACCCCCTCCCCAGGTGATAACAATTTCCTGCTGACTCCACTTCCTCTGAGTGAGAAGGATCTGAGTGAGCATCCATGAGTTTCTAAGGGTAAGTGAGATTCTGTGTTTCTGGGCTGATCCCAGGCACGGAATCCCCCGCAGGCCTGGCGTCCCCAACCGTGTCTGGGTTGCTGGGGAAATTACAGTTCCCACACCCTGTGCGCCAGTGTTCCAGGTCACTGCGACCCCTGGGACAATTCCTGTTAAATCCTTTCTGAGCTGGCTACAGGCCTCAGCCTTTGGGGCTGGGAATACTCGGGCGTCTTTTTTTGCTCAGATCTCTTCCTGCACCCTCAACTCTCACCCCAGAAAGACGTGATTGGGGGTGGGGTCTTGCCTGGGGACCGCTCCATTCCATGTCAGGTTGCGGGCATGAGAGCATGGGAATCCCAGAGTGGCTTTTACTGAAAGGAGAGGCCAGCCAAGCGGTAATCTAGCTCAGAAGCAAAAAAGCCCACATGGCAGAAGCACACCGGCCAGTGCTATCACGAGGTGACAAAGGGACCAGGTATAAAGGCATCATGCAAAAAAAAAAAAAGATATATGTGTGTATATGTATATATGTGTGTGTCTCTCTCTCTATATATATCATATTGAATGAAGGGGGAAGTGCAGAGTGGAGACCCAAGGCCCAAGTGTCGGCCAATGGAGATCCCCTCACAGAGGGGTTCAGGAGAGGAGATGGGTCAATGAAGGTGCGAGGTAGTACCGATGAAGAACACAGCTTTCCCCCGGGTCCTGGATGCTTCCTCCCACCAACTACCATCATCCGAATTCTACCTTGCAGGACTGGATAGGGCAGAGGTTGTACAGTGGTGCATATGGGGGCTGGAGGCACAGGGAATCCAGGGTGGATGATACCTTCAGGACCAGGGGTGTGAGGGGCTATGCTGGGAGAGTGGAGGGCCAGTGGGTTGGAAAGGGGGAGCTGATTACAGGGGTCCACATGTGACCTCCCTGGAAGAGGGACGGCAGAGAAGGGGTGTGGGAGGGAGACTCCGGATAGGGCAAGATATGACAAAATAACGATGTATAAATTACCAAGGGCACATTGGGAGGGGGGAGCGGGGAGGAAGGGGGAAAAAAAAGGACTTGATGCAAAGGGTTTAAGTGGAGAGCGAATGCTTTGAGAATGATTGGGGCGGGGAATGTATGGATGTGCTTTATACAATTGATGTATGTATATGTATGGATTGTAATAAGAGTTGTATGAGTCCCTAATAAAATGTAAAAAAAGAAAACAAAGAATGACGAGGGCAACAAACGTATACGGTTGCTTTGCTCAATTGATGTATGTATGGATTGTGATAAGAGTTGTATGAGCCCCAATAAAAATATTTATTAATTTAAAAAAGTGAATCCCACAAAAATCACCAAATATATCTAAAAGTACAAAGACCTAAAGAAAAAAAAAAAAAAGGAGAGGCCAGCCTTGCAGTCATCAGGCCACCCCACTGATGACCGAGGTCTGCATTAGAGCTTAACTTCTGAGCACCTTGCTTTGCAAAAGGGTACCAGAGAATTGACTGCTCCAAATCCCTGCATAGATTAAGTCCTCATGTAGATTGCAGAGCCCCACATAGAGTGAGCCTCCACTGAATGCTTTCTGCCCAGGAACCAAGGTAGTAGGTAGTCTGGCCCTCAGGCAGAGGGCTTTGGGGTGTGGCTGACCTACACCTCCCCAGGCAGCCCAGGGAGGGGCAGTCTCTCTTGGAGGTTTACCTGTGTCTGTGTGTCCTTGATAGAGGTCACCAAACTGGAGACAGTCCAGGGGACTCCTAGACAGGAGCCACATGCTATCAGCCTTTCCCTGACTGCATTAGTCAGAAGGCCCTGGACCCATCTTGTAAGCCCTCTATCTAAGGATGGAATGTCTGTCAGTGTGATGGACTGGCCACCAATCATGCCTTTGTGACAGTTTCCTTTGCCCTGCCCCTCCCGGACACCTTCCTCTCACATCTCAATTGGGAACCAAGGAAGCCATTTCCACCTCCTGTTGGTGGTGGCTTCCCTCATCCAGATGATGTGTCTGTGTCTTTGTGTTGTCTTTGTCTCATAGATTTGTTCTCTTTAAGCTCTATTTAGAGAGGATCTCCTTTTTACCCCGATCTTGACTGCATGTCCCTCAACCATTTCTGCCCATCGGAGACTAGCTTGTGCTCTGATTTAGACTGTAAAATGGAATTCCAATCTCAAATATAATTTACGGAGAACATTTATTAAGTCTTAAAAGAGACGAAGAGAATACACAGACACAGGAGATCATAGTGCAGTTCAGGGAAAGAGTCAAATCGGGAATCTAATGAAATAAGATTGCAACAGAGGAAACGGTCACACGTTTCTGATTGATGGAGCATCAGTACAGCATTGTTATCAATGGGACTACAGAAGCAGGGACAGGACCACAACTGAGCCACCTTCATTGCCAGATAGAGCATTTTACAAGATTGTTCCAGGGTCATCTGAGCCAGGCAGTCAGGGCTCAACTGCTAAGGCATGGCTCATGACTATAGAACCCCCCATTGGCTGGAGAAAGGTGGATGGTGTCCACTTTCCAAGTTCCTCTGCCCCCGGGCAAATTTAATCCACCTCTTTGCTTACTGATCAGAAAGAATTCAATGGGGGCTTAGTCTACACTGCCATCCATAGCCCTTTACTGACCCCAGTTAGTGTTTGGGATGGGTCCTGACCATGCAGCCCCCTCCCCAGCCTCTCAGAAAGAGGATGACCTGCTGGACTTTGCAGTCCCCTTGCCCCAGCTTTTCAGAAGGATGATCTGCTGGACTTTGCACTCCCTGCCTCCAGCATTCCGAGGAGCTTCTCTCTCCTGGCAGGGTCCACACAGCCTCTTCCCCCAGCATTCTGGGAAGCAGGTCTGCAAAAAACCAACATGATTTATTCACAGACACATCCTGACTCAAGGCCTTGCAGCTGCACACTAAAAGCCTCCTTCCCCTTATGTCTCCTTGTCTCGGACCCTGTTCAAGTCCCACTGCCCCACTGCCAGGCGTGACTTCCTTGACCTAGCTCCTTGGGTTGTGGAATCTTCCTGCAATTTCTTTCTCCGCCTAAAAGCCTTTCTTAACTTCACATTCCTGGCTGAATTCTATCTCTGCTCTGTGTCTCAGTTTTCACCTCTCAGGGTGCTAAGACTTTAATCTCTAATAGAGCACCTGAGATTTGTCTGCTGCTGCTCTCCCTTTCTACTTGGAGTGTGAAGAATCCCATGTGGGGATGTTTCCCCTAATAAGCCTCACCTCAGAGATTGGTTGTGTTAATGGCTCATCTCTCTAACACTGCGCTCTTCCACCCCTGACACCACCCCCTTATCATCCCTCTTGGCTCTTAGAGTATTTCTGGCCCAGATTTAATATCCAATAATTTTTTTCTCACCCCGCCCACCGCCCGCCTCCACTAATTTTTAATAGGGAATTTTGGTTTCCTTTGTCATCCTTTTGATTTATAGAATCCAGCAATTATTTTATTTATTTTCAGGTCTTTCTATGTATTAATCTGGAGAAAGAATAGATTTTCTTCACCTGTAGTGTTTCAGTGTTGAAAATCCAAAGGGCAGTTCTACACTATCCTGTAGGGTCACTATGAGTCAGAATTGGTATATTTTAGTGGCACATGCCATCAAGGTCAGCACTCTTTTTCAAATATGAGTTATTTTCACAGTGACAGAGAATTTAAATGTCATTTATAATTTATCCTAGTGGATACAGAAAATGTTTTGAAATATCCTGATGTTTATTAATTAACCAGCTGAATGTAGCTTCTGTATTTTGTTGCTTATGTTTAATTGACTTGGTCTCCATCCCACACCCCACCCCTCTCCCCACCTGACTGATTTTAAAATCATTAATGGTGGACATACATCCACATTCTAAGGGCTGCACACTTTGACTGAAGGACCTTGAGTCTCATTTGCTAACCTGCTGACACTCGCCTCTCTACTTTTCCATTGCTTAAGCTTGCTATTTCTGCATTGGTCCCCAGACCCACCAGATTCAAAATTTTAGTGGGCTGCTGCCCATGCCCATATTGGATACCAGCAGGAAGTTTACTAGCTGCTCCATCCCCCCGCGTCAGCAGATGTAGTTGTGATTGGAGGCGGAAAGTGTTCCCACCTGCCCAGGGTTTGTTGCTTTATAAACCAGAGTTCGAGTAGTGCGCTTGGGGCCCGGATGTATGGAACTCTAGCTGTTTCCTGGCGGCCAGCTCCAGTAAAGCTTTTCATTTGGTCCTTTTCGGTGTGGCCCTGATTAGTCTTCAGACCTGGATATAACAGCTTCTTGTAACCAAATTCTAAGTATGTAAATTATTTTTATCCTTTTGATTTATTTTTTCATAAGTTAGCTGTCTCTTCAATTTGTTTGCATTTGCTGTACAAGAAATGTGTCCTACTAATAGCTCCTCATTTTAAAAATTGTGTCATATTATTTCTAATACAACGCAACATCCAGATATATAACTCTCATATGTAATAAGATAGGATCTTATTTGAAATAAGATACCATTTTCTCTGTGCCCCAGTGCATGGTAACGTTTGAATGTTCTAGCCTTTTATCCACGTGTTCTTGATAAGAGGCTTGTTTTGTCCACTGCACTACGGTGGATTCTGTGAGCGATGCTGCAGCACCTTAAACTCCTCCTTGGGGTTTCTGGGCTTTAATAGTGTGTTACCAGATGGCCACCTCATAGAACACAACTGCTTTCATTTCATGGAGCTGCCAGTCCTTTAACTACTGGAGCAGTAGGGCTTCTTCACAGACTAATTTAGATAGGCCACGCTGACATCTTGTTCATTATAGACATGGTGATTCTTAATGGGAATTATGTTTATTTCTGATTTAGTTATATTTTCAACACAATATCCATATGTATACATAGATATGATATGCGCTCATCATGTTCAATTTCCCCTTTGCTTAGGTGTCATGGAGTTAGTCCCATCTTGTGTCTATGTCATGGGTTATAAAGGAGAACAGCTCCATATTGTTTCTGCAGCATCATGATTGTGGAACCAGATCTATTCTTTCACAGTAATGTAGGCTGAGTTTACCTTATCAATCCTCGGGGGAACAGTCCAATCTGTTTGTGCCACCTAGAAATATTCATTGTCCCTAACCCCCCAAAACTAACTCATTGCCACTAAGTCAATTCTGACTCAGTGTTCCTCTATAGGTGTCTGAGATCTATACAGGAGCAATCAGCCTCATATTCCTCTTTTAGATCTGCTGGTGGGGTTGAACTGCCAGCCTTGAGGGTAGCAAATGAGGCCAGAATTCATTTTCCCCCTGGAAATGAACCAAATCAAGCAGATGCCACCAGATTCACACCAACTCTTGGAGGCTCCATGTGTGTCAGAGCACATGGATGTTGCAGAGGTGTTTCAGTGACTGGGTCTCAAAGTGCATCACCCAGGCTTTTTTCCCTGGAGACTCTGAGGAGACACCAACTTCCAATCTCTCCATGAACACCTATCCGTGTTAACCGTCTGTAATGCTCAGAGATATCAAAAACGAAGCAAAACACACATGTGTGCATGTACACATATTTAGGAAAGCCAGAACCTATGTAAGTTGGAAATTTTTCAGAGAAGGAAAACTCTACAGTAAAAAACGAGGTTGAGTTTCTAACTGTAACATGAGAAACCATACAGTTGAATTTGTAAAATTTGCAGGACCCAGAAAAATAAAGTAATTCTGTTAATTTTCAGTTATCAAGTTTGTATGTGAATCGTACATATATATACTGTAACCTAACTGGTCTCTTTACCATAGCTAGAGAATAAAATTAGTATCAACTTTAATAGATCCTCAAGAGATGTTATATGGAAGTGGCTTAATATTCTTCCTGAACTTTCATGGAAGATAAACAAGTATCCTAAAGATTTATAATATTTGAGGAATTAATAAAAATGTATCACTTTATTCTGTTTAGCATAATCTATTAGGAACAGCTATGCAGTGGCTTCAAAAGTTTCATGGATAAATTCCATTATCTTTATTCCATTTTTCATGACCTTTATGAAAGCCCCTTGTGCATTCATGGCATGAATGACTGGCTACCAATGAGCTCTTTCTATCTCAATTAGACAATTGGTAAATATCAATCATTTTGCCTACCATATGATTCTAGATGGTGACCATATGTGGTTTCAGAGTAAAACTATGCTTCGTAAGATTTTCATTGGCTAACATCAGAAGTTGGTTGATTTCTTCTAAGGTTGCCTTCAGTCTCTAATCTTTTGTTTGGGAGCTGAGCACTCAGTTGCTCACACTACTCAGTGACTCCATTTAAGGACCTGCATCTTGAAGTGTGAGTGCTTGCAGGCAGAGCCCTGTGTGGCCTGATGTGTCAGGAATTAGCTTCCCTTACAAATTGGTGGGCCTTTCTGGGGCTGCTTTTCTTTTTCTGTTGCTCTTTTATTTGTTCCTATAATGATGCTTTATTGAACATGGGGTATATGAACAAAGGAGCCCTTTTGTCACAGTGGGTTAAAAATTGGGCTGCTGACTGCAAGGGCAGCTCTTCATACTCACCAGAAATGTGCAGGAGAAGATGAGTCTGCCTGCTCCAGTAACGATGTGCAGGAGTGGGAGTCCTATAGGGAGTTCTGCTCTGTGTGGTAGCTCTGCTGTGAGTTGGACAAGATATGGTGGCAGGGAGTTATGTGTGGACAACACCAACCCTTGGATCGACATTACTTAACACTTTTGTAGCAGAATTGGAGAGTGACCGTGGCAGTTCATGTGACTTATAGCTAGTTGACGATGCCGTGAAATATTAGTATCCAAGTGCAGCCTCTTCTATGTTGTTGTTAGGTAGCTTCGTATCCATTCCAATCCCCTAAAACCGTCTATATAACAGCATGACACACTGCCCTGTCCTGCACCATCCTCACATATGTTCCTATGTTTGAGCCCCTGTGTCGATCTATTTTGTTGGAAGGCCTTTCTCTTCTTTACCTCTCTCTAACTTACCAAGCACAATGTCTGGGGAAACAGAGGATTTCTCCCAAGTTGTCTCCCCCAAATAAATGCCAAACTTAGCTGCTTGTTACATGTGTCAAATGACTACACTTGAAGGTCAACAGATGTAGGTCAGGGGATATTCTCCCTAAGGGTTTTCAGCCATTCAGAACAAGCAGACACCACTGTTTATTCCACAACAAGCAGGGCCCTGTCTCTTCTGATAAAGAGAGTAGTAAATTGTTTCTCTGAAGGAGAACCCAGGGAGGTCAACCTCACTCACGGGTGATCAAGTTTAGGCTGCCATATTGAGTTTAGGGAGCTGCCCTTGTCACATGTATACCGTTAGTCCCTCCCCTTCCCATCATGTGTTCACCCCTAGCTCATCCCCTTCCTGTTACACCTATGCCCATTGTATGTCCCCCCCTCCTATTGCTTGCAGTGCCTATAGTTCAACCCCTTCCTGTGATGTGTGTGGTTACCTGTAATCAAGCCTAATAAGTAGATATAAGCTTCTGTTAGCTACGTGTTGGGACCGATACATTGATGCACTTCTCCTGCCCACGGCCCACGCTGTATGTGGACCTGGCTGGTAATAAGATCATGGCCGTCTATGAGGTGAGCATGCTACTATGAAATGTGTCTAATGCCATTATGTCAATCTCTTACCTCTCATGCTCTCTATGACTTTATTATAATCTTTATGTATATTAACTGTACAATGCGCTTACTGAACCCGTGATTAGTTGTGGGGGGCTTGCCTTGCTCCCCACAGATGTCCTTCTCCAGGGACTTGTCTCTCCTGACAAAATGTGGGAACAAAAGTATGACAAGTCATAGAGGCCAGTCCCACAGCTAAGAGAATGCTAGTGGTCATCATGTTCAGCTAGTCTGCCTTCCATGATCTGCAAATGTGAAAAAAATCTTACAGTGACCCATCTCAAATCCTGGTGTGTAAGTCCTTGAATCTTAACACAGTTTAACAGTCAAATGCATTGAAGTTCAGTCAACTTATAAGAAAATTGGAACCTAATACATTTTCCTAATCAGCAAAAAGGACATGCTATTATGATACTGCCAATATTATGCTCTTTTGTCAGTATATCCTATGAGCTTAGTGTGTATTGATGTGCGTATCCACTATTTTTGGAGGGGAGCTGGCGATAATAATTACATGACAGTAGCTTTGTGTCTCAGAGTGGGAAGATTTTAAGGATATCTATATTCGATTGTTACCTTTCACTCTTGCACTGTTTCCCTTTTCAATAGCTTAGCCTATCTCCACAAAGGTACAAAATACACAAGAGGGCAACCGTAGAGTGACTGAATAGTAGGCGAGTAACATAGAAACACTACAAAAAATTTCATAATCCCCCAAATAATCATCTCTTTCAGTAGTTAATATGCCAGTTCTTGATCATGTAGAATTCTCCAAGAGGATATCATGAATTCAGGGCTTTGGGTTGCTACTTGGCTAGTTCATACCTGCAGCTCTCCAATGGCTAAGGAGGGGCTAACGGGAAAAACAACAAATTCTGCAGTGCTTCCTAGTTATTATCTTGCTTCCACCCTGTGCTTCATGTTTTGATAAATATTCTGGTTGGTCCTGTGCAAGGAGGTGAATTTCTGTCCTCCCTCCAATGGAAAGAGGATGTGGATGTGGAATTGAGGCTTTTATTTTTTTTATCATTTGTCTGATTTATGTTATGTGTTCTAGCTGTTTTCTATTCAGAACCACATAGAGAAGACTAAGTTTGCGGTTGGTCACAGACAAACTGTACAGAGATAGACACATAATGCCAGAAGAATGCAGTTGTTGGTATAGCATGTAATTAGTGAGGAAGTATGTATAGTGCAGTGGTTCTCAACCTTCCTAATGCTTCGACCCTTTCAGACAGTTCTCATGTGTGCTCACCCCCCAACCAAAAAATTATTTTCGTTACTACTTCATTACTGTTATTTTGCTACTGTTAGGAATTGTGTGACCCCTATGAAAGGGTCGTTGGGCCCCCAAAGGGGTCTCAAGCAACAGGCTGAGAACTGCTGGTCTAGTGGGTGAAAGGATGAGGCTGGTAGCTAGACCCTGATGGTAAACCTTAGGAGAACAAGACCCCTGTGTCTAATCCCCATTTGAGGTCTCCCTTTCCCAGGACTGTTATCTTCATGCTTTCACATAGTGGAATGCATGGTACCTTGCCGAAACAGAATCTATGGGATGTTTTAGGACACTGTGGCTGTTGAAGAGGTGGCTGTGGACTTCTAGGAAGAATGGGCATTGCTGGGTCCTTTTCAGAGGAAACTCTATAGACATGTGATGATGGAATCTTTTAGAAACCTGGCCTCAGTAGCTGTGAATATTTTCATTAAAAAGGAAAATGTGTGTGTGTGGGGGATATTTATTGATGCTACTGTAGTATGTCAGCTGAGTAATGGGAATACTTGTTACATAAACAAGTGTAGTAATTTCAGAAGTATGCATGTCATGCTTCCCCCATGAATATAAAGCTCTTAGTGTTATACTAACTTCTTACATCAAGTGTGACTTTGAGTCTACTATGTTTCTTTACATGTTATAAATGTGAGTGTTGACATTTGGTACAGAGAATATGTGTGTTGTGCCTTGTAAGTGCTCTGTGTTTTTTACAAGCTTAACAGGATACTTTTATTATAAGTAGATTTACACCCACCCAAAATCCACAGCCCTGGAGGAACAGGATTGGCTCGATGTCAGGGAATTGTTGATCATCTTTTCAGACTTCCTAGTGATGTGCCTTTCTCCAAGAGAAGCTTGTCAGATACACCTTTTCACCCTCATAGGACACCAATGTGGTGGAGAACTGTGTTAGGCTGGGTTGTCTAGAAAAATACAACTATAGACACTGACATGTGCATAAGAAAGTGTTTTATATCAAGAAGTAAACTTTTATCAAGAGAATCCAGCCCAGTTCAACTGAAGCCCATGGGTCCAATGCTAGCTGGTGCATCCATAGCTCAGTGTGTTCAAGTCCCCACACTTCAGTTTTTGGGTGAACATCAATCCTTTTTGCTGTCTAGCTTAATATATGTGTGTATATCATATACATATATGTGTGTCTATATATTTAAATCCATATATATTCACTAATATGTGCACAGAATTTTCTTGTTTTCATTCATTAATTCATCAGTATATGAGGACCTTCAACACTACAGAAAACTACAGGACTCTAAATCCATGACTTTCATCACAAAGTGGCTGGTAACATTCCCTGTTTCAGGTTTCTGATCTGAATAATTTTGCAGTTCTTGTTCTGTAAGATAAATGCTGTAATTTTGAGCATGCTGTATTTCTTAAATTAAAACATTGGGGCCTTGTAAAACTCTTATCACAATCCACACATCCATCCATTGTGTCAAGTACATTTGTACATTTGTTGGCATAGTCATTCTCAAAACATTTTCCTTCTACTTGAGCCCTTGCTATCAGCTTCTCATTTTTATTCCCCTCTATCCCTCATGAACCCTTGATAATTTGTAAATTATTATTATTTTTTCATGTCTTACACAGACAGATGTCTTCCTTCACACACTTCTGTTTTCCATCGTTCTGGGAGGGAGTTATATGTAGATCATTGTGATCAGTTTCCTTTCTCCCACCATTTTCCCTTTACCCTCCTGATTAGCAATTAATGGTTAGTGAGTTTGTACCAAAAGTTATTACTGTGTGTTGAAATGTAGCCTACAGCATTTTAATATTTATTAGTTATTTATGGCTTATCATTCATATTTCATGGATGCGATAACTAAATTATGATTCGAGGAATTTTTATTTCTTTTTGGAAGCCTCTTCTTTAAAAAATGTTAATCTCATTGCTGTAGTTAGAACATACAGTCAGTTTTTAATATCATTGGTAAAAGTGGACATTTATGTTTGTCCTTTTTCTGAGGTGGGGTGATGTATTTTCTCTCTCCTCTAGGTGTGACATTTTGACTTTTTCTCTTTTAGGAATGTATATTACCTTCTTAAAATACTGAACTATATCTGTTTTATGTTAGATTTGTAGAATTTTTTTTCTTAGCATTAAAAGCCTTTGACTTTGTTTAGTATGTGTGATAGTCTGGGTACTTTAGAGAAACAAATCCACAGAAACTCATGAATAAAAGAGAGTTTTATATAAAGGTAAGTGCCCATCAAGAAAACATCCAAACCTAGTGCTGCCCAAGCCCACAAGTCCAATATTAACCCATGTGTCCAATACCAATCCACAAATTCCTTCACCATCTCACAAAACAGACACAGCGATGCCAAGTGCAGGAGGAAAGCTGAATTAGTGCATGTGTAAACATCTCAGTGCTAGCAGGGGTCTCCACACTAGTGCTCCAGCACCCAGGACTGCTTCGGGATAATCCATTTGGCTCCTCCTCAGGGATAACTTGCAGGAAGTGAGCCTTGCTAGCTGAAGCAGGGAACTGGCTAAGGCACCTGTACCCTGGTCCCACCATCAGAAAGCAAGAAACCCGAGAACTAGAAAGGTGAGGCTTACCAAGCCATTTATCCCCTCTGCCCTTCAATTAACCCCACATGTGTTTATCGGCCAGGTTGGTGCAATTAACTAACTCAGTATGTTTTATGCTTCTATTTTGATTATTAATTCTTTTTTTACATTAATTGGTATATTGCAGTGCTTATTTTCTTATGGTAAGTCAACTGTAGGACAGATTTCAATTAATCATCATATGTAATTATTTTAATGTGCTGCCTGACTCAATTACCAATATTTTTGGTGAACTTTTTCATGTTCTTGAAAATCCATTATCAATATTGCTCTACAGTTTTCTTGAAGTATCATTATCTCACCTTGTTAACAGGTTATTACTGGTCTCAGAAAATGTGAGTAAGTGTACTCTCATAACAATTGTTATGTTTTACCCAATAACTTGAACTTGGACAAGAAACATAAAAGTGTTTATTCATATTATGTGAATACTCTGGTGTCTAGTTGCTAGAGTCTTCAACTTTAATCTGTCTTACAGTTACCCTTTGGAATTTAATTTTGATTCAGTTGTTTATAGACCTTTTGAGCATCCTGAAACCCACTCAACTCTCAGATCACTTGCTCTGACTAGATCCTCTGGTCTTGTAGCTGACTACTCATTGTAGAGTGATAAAAGATTTACACTAATCTTGACAAATAGTCACTCACACCTGAGACTATGGATGGGACATCTTAGAACCCAAGCTAATAAGCTCTTTCCTACAGTGTGTGTTGTTTGCCATCGTTCAACATTACCAAGAAAGCTTGGAATCCAGAATCTGGGCCAAGATGACACAATGGTTGCTCAGTCATCTCTTTCCTGGATCCATCTTGTTCTTTTAAGCTTCTGCCCTCACCTTTGCTCTTGGCATCACCTATCTACCTACCCCTTGACATTCCTTGACAGTAGGCTGCAGTCTTTCCCAAAGGCTTTAAAATTAGACATCTGTAAACACAAGTGCTTAAGAGAGTAGTAAATAAGGATTCCCCTGACTTGTTTTCTTATTTAGAATATCTCTGTCTTGGTCAAGGTACCTCTAGGATGTCCTATTTGTGTCCCTCTGTCTCTAGTCCACCTAGAACATGTTTCTCTACTTACCTCACTATTGTGCATAAATGGGCTACCCAATCATAGGGATTTCTTCACACACAATAGATATATTGTAAAGAGTACCCAGGGTATAAGGGGATTGGAGCAGGTTAAACTGGGATTACACTTGGTTGGGGTGGCATATATGAGCATGATTCAGCTTGATCACTTTAGCCAAATATGTCAAGGGTTATGGTCTGAGGTGCAGTAGAGGCTGGTAAAGAACATTCTTCACAAAATATTCTGTTCTTCAGTTAGATTGCTGGTGAAAAGAAGATATTTACCTTCAATGGAGCTTGAGAATTTTGAGGCCTTAAATACTTCCACTTTATTCTAAAAATAAATATTGTATATATAGGATGTGGATCCAAATTGATAAGGATATTTGAGAAATTAGTAAAATTGCCTTGTAAAGATAGAGTGGGCTCTTGTTTAATGCAAACACCTCAGATTGGAGCAGGAGTTTGATCCTTAGGTTCAGGGTGGTCACTATTTAGCACAAGAAGTGCAGGCTAACAACCTGACATGCCTTTCTTAACATTGCCTCCTCTTCTGTTTCAGAACAAAGATTTGCCACAGAGAAATATGGTCCAGTCTAGGGAGCTAGAAATCTGTTACTACTGTCTTGCACATTGAAGCATCACAAGGAAGGATTTCAACATCTGACTGGGCTGTTAACTAAAACCATTCACTTGACACCAAACAGGTTGAGCAACTCTGGAGTTCCTAGGGGCGTCGCTAGGTGGAGGAAATTGAGGGGAAGCAGAAGGGATCTGGGCTTCCTGGGGTCTGAACCCAGGAAAAAGCCAGCGTACAAGGGCCCAGGCTGCCCCAATGGTCATGGTCCAAGTTCTTTGTGCATGTCGCTGAATGATAGAATGCACTGGTTATGTAACCGTTTAATAATTGTATTAGAACTTAAATTGTGAGCACTCTGATTTTCAAAAGGCTGGTGGCATAGTGGATACAGATTGGAAAGCTAACTGCAAGGTCAGTGGTTCAGAATTGCAAGTCACCCCTGGAGAGAAAGACAGGGTTTCTAATCTTATAAAGAGTTACAGTCTTGGAAACGCACAAAGGGCTGTTCCACCTTCTTTTAAAGGTCGCTAAAATCAGAATCCATTTGGTGGCACTGAGCTGGGTTTTAGGTTTGCATTGCTGATGACAGTGACAACTGTCCACTCGTTGCATCCCCACTTTGATTAAGCCTCCATTAAATTCTTGCTGATCATTAACCCAGAATGTAGATCATCTTCCCCTTGGGGAGAATACCTTAGAAAATAAATTGCCTCCACTCCTCTCCATGCAGCCCCTTCCAAGTGCCTGCATAGATGTATCCTTGATGGAGCTCACCTTACTGAGGACAGCAGAGGGGCCATTGTCATGAGTCTAGCCTTGACTGCCTCAGTTTGAAGGCCCTGGGCCAGTATTGTAATTTTTTCTTTCTAATAATGTGCAGGTCCAAATTACCCCATTCCTGCTGATACAGTCCCACCTGTATCTGTGATATATTGATCTGCCACCAATCGTGATCTGTGTTCTGTGCCCTATTATCCAGGGTCCCAACTGAATCCTCAATTGCATTTTTACCTACTGCTACTGGCCTCCCTTATCCATACGATATGTGAGTCTTTTATTATCTCTTAAAGTTTAATAAATCTTCTCCTTAATTTATATTTGACAAAGGGGTTACTTTTCTACTCTAACACACAATTTAGGATCAGAATGACTCAAGGTACAGTTCTTTGGGACAGCATCTTGACAGCCATCCCTGTAGGTGAGGTCAGGCCCTGCAACCCCCTGGCTTCTGTCCTAAATGTGCAAACGTTACAAAGGTCTCTTAGTTCTACGGATAAATGCTCACTCTGCACCTTAGCCTCACACCAAACACACTCAGCTCTTTGTGGGGTGGCAAATCTAGTTCCCCAGATAAGTAATCATATGTACCTCACTTTTCCTACTAACCTTCTGCCCAAAGGCTCTCAACTCTTGTCCTGTGGCCTGGGATTGCACTGCTCTGTCTCGTCTCTTGGTTCTGCTGCCACCATGTCTGTGTTGCTACTTCTCCCCATCACTTTCTCTCTTGTGTCACAGCTCTGTCTTTGGGATTGAAGAGTTTCAAGGCAAGAATCTAGGATCCAAAGCCCCCTACTCCTGGCTCTTCTTTTTTGATGGAAATGAGATCCCAATTTCTCTCTCTGAAATGACTCAATTAGTCCTAACACGATTTCCAATTTGACTAATCCTCAGGTTCGGTTTCAGACAGTAAATTTTCGTAACCAAAAGGCACAAAGTTACCAATTTATTGTTGGGCAAGCTGCCCAATCCTCTTAAACAAACAAACAAACAAAACAACAAAAAACCAAACTCACTGCCATCAAGTTAACACTGACCCATAGCGAGCCTGTATGACGGCGTAGAATAGCCCCCGTGGGTTTCCAAGACTGTAACTCTGTAGCGGAGTAAAAAGCTATGTCACTCGTGGGAGAAGGAAGCTCCATCCTGCTTTCAAGGAGAAATTGGTGGTTTCAAACTGCTGACATTGCAGTTACAGTCCAGCAGTCACCACTATGATGGGCTTCTTTCCTCGTTCACATTGGCGGGCGACTAACCCACACAAGTAATTTGGAAGAAGTTAAGGGGACATAGCTAGAAAGACTATATACTTGGATAGGCCAACTGTCTAACTCAGTGATAATCAACCTTCCTAATGCCACGAGCCTTTAATAAATTTCCTCATGTTGTGGTGACCCTCCAATCATAAAATTACTTTCATTGCTACTTTGTAACAGTAATTTTGCTACTATTATGGATTAGGCAACCCCTGTGAAAGGGTCATTCTACCCCCAAAGGGGTCTCGAACCATAAATTGAGAACCGTGATCTAACTGCATTAGGTAATAGCAAATAATACTACATTAACAACATTATCTGTATTGGGATGCAAAAGTGCACTATAGCTGCTTGTTTACCTTCAAGCCTTTAAGACCCCAGATGCTATATTTCTTCATAGACGGGCACCATCAGCTTTCTTCACCACATTTGGTTGTTCACCCTCTTTGTCTTCAATGGTTGTGTCCGGAACGTGAGCATCATAGAATGCCAATTTAATAGAAGAAAGTATTCTTGCATTGAGGAATTACTTGCATGGAGGCTCAATGTACTTCTGTTACCTTAATACTAACACTATAAATTTGTACATCTAGATCTATTTTCTGATCCTAATGTATAAATATATTTGCATATGTACATGCCTTTATCCAGACCTCTATAAATTCTTTTTGCTACACCGTCTTAGCAGGTAAAGCAAGCCCTCCCACGGTGTCCTTCTTCTTGAGGAGTTCTCTGCTAATTCTGGGCTTCTTCCCTCTCCATATGAAGTTGGTAATCAGTTTTTCCATTTCTTTGAAGAAAGATGATGGTAATTGTATCGGGATAGCATTAAACTTATATAGTGCCTTTGGCAGAACTGACATCTTAACTATATTAAGTCTCCCAATCCAAGAGCATGGAATATTCTTCCATTTGTTGAGGTCGCTCTTGGTTTCTTGTAATAGTGTTCTATAATTTTCCCTATATAGATCTTTTGTTTTTTCAGTCAAGTGTATCCCTAGATATTTCAGTTTGTGTTTGGCTATTGTGAAGGGTACCACCTTTTTGATCTCTTCTTCTGCGGTCTTATCTGATGTGTATAACAGTCCGATGGACTTCTGTTTGTTGATCTTGTATCCTGCCACTCTGCCAAACTCCTCTATTGCTTCCAGTACTCCCCTTGTGGAACATTTGGGATTTTCCATATATAAATAATATCATCTGCAAATAACGATAGTTTCACCTCTTCCTTCCCCAGACGAATACCTTTGATGTCACTTCTTTGCCTTATGCTGTTAGCTAAAACCTCCAGCATGATATTAAATAGGAGTGGAGACAAGGGGCATCCTTGTCTGGTTCCCTTTTTCAGTGGGATTGTGTTAGTCTTTTCTCCATTGACTAGGACTTTGGCTGTTGGTTTTTCATATATAGCTTGTATTGTCTTGAGAAACTTTCCTTCCATTCCTATTTTCGCTAGTGTCTTAAACAGGAATTGGTGTTGGATGTTGTCGAATGATTTTTCTGCATCTAGTGATATTATCATGTGATTCTTATACTTTTTCATGTAAATATGACGAATAATACTAATGGTCTTTCGTATGTTGAACCATCCCTGCATCCCTGGTATGAATCCCACTTGGTCATGGTGAATTATTTGTTTTATATACTTTTGTATTCTGTTGGCTAGTATTTTCTTAAGGATTTTTGCATCAATGTTCATTAGGGATATTGGTCTGTAGTTCTCGATTCTTGTGGGATCCTTGCCCGGTTTGGGTATCAGAGTTATACTAGCTTCATGGAAGCAGTTTGGGAGTTTGCCATCTTTTTCTATGTTCTGGAAAAGTTTGTGTAGGATTGGTATTAGTTCTTCCCTGAATGCTTGATAGAATTCTCCAGTGTATCCATCTGGTCCAGGGGATTTTTTTTGTTGGTAATCCCTTGATAACCTTTTCTATTTCTTCTATTGCGATGGGTCTGTTGAGATTCTTGATGTCCACCGAGGATAGTCTAGGGAGGGATTGTTTTTCCAGGAATTTGTCCATGTCTTCCAAATTGTTGAATTCATTGGAGTACAATCCTTCATAGCATTGTGTAACTATCCTTTTGATTTCATTAGGGTCTGTTGTAATGACCCCTCTTTCATCCCTTATTCTTGCTATTTCCTCTATTTCCTTTGACTTCCCTCCTGTCTCACTATTATGCTCAGTCCCCACTAGGGTTTCAGCAATTCCTCTTAGTTACATTACCCTTGATCATGGCCTACCAGGCCCTCTTGACCATCGAATTGGATCGCTTGTTGTTCCCTTGTCCCTGGGTTTATTAACACTACTACCTTTCCCCCCACCTCCTCCTCTGCCATGTTCCTGCAGAACTGTCGGTCCCATTGTTTTGTCCTCCAATTGTTCATCCAGCATATCTTATTTAGACAGACCTGCGGAGATAATAACATGCACAAAACAAAACAAAGCACAACCAAGCAACTATATACAACAAAACAACAACAAACCAAGACAAAAACACAACAAGAAAGAAAAGCTTCTAGTTAGTTCAAGGATTGGTTGGCCTTTAGGAGTGTTTTGCAGTGCAGTCTGTTGTGGCACCACGTCCTGGCCCCAAAATACACTTTCAGCATTCCCTGGGGACCTTTTTGCTCCATCCCCTTGCTGTTGTGTTGCACCCCCTTAATGTTTTGCCTCGATGTGGCGGGATCTGATAAGGTGCAATTCCCACACTGTGTTTCCGATGTTGTCCCCTGTAGGGCTATGGGTCAGTGAGGGACCTCATGTCTCATAGTGGGGCCAGCCATGTGAACCTCTCTGTCGACTGGCTGCTCTAATTGGGAACATCGACCTCCTGGCCTGGTGGGCCATAATGTGTTCCACTCTCTCCTCCTTCCCCTTCATTTGCTCCCATGTGGTCCAATCAAATATGTCCCTCTTCTGGAGCTGTAGATTCAGTGCTGTCATTTGAAATAAATGCTTCTGAAGGGAGGGGCAGGTGTCCAATTATTAGTTGGTGTTGGGACCGACCCCACAGACATCTCCACTGGTTCCCTACTCCATGCTGACATGTTGCATTCACATCTTGGAGCACCGGGTTAAAGTCTGGTCCCTCCTTCCCTATGGAGACACAAACAATACCCTCCCCTTGGGTGGGTTAGTGCCCCGTGCCCCCACTACCCTTTTTTTAAATTATTTGTTTCCTTTCACCACCCCCTTTTTTAGTTGTCTACCATGTGTATCCCTGTATTTGGTCTGGTCCCTGCCGTATTACCTTGTCCTCACCCCAGGAATGTTTGTATACCGTAGCTTTTCCCTTTGTCCCTTTTGTCCGTTGTTTTTTTTAAAGCTTACCTCAGCAGCCTTTGAAGTCTCTATCTTTAAGTCAATGCTATCTTGAGGTCTGTTTTCTCTTTTTTTGCCCTCTGGGTGAGGTTGTTCTATGTGGTGGTCTCTTATATATGCTTGGTGAGTGTTGTTCTTCTGCCCATACTGGGTCGGCAAGGATCTTTTGTAGGGCTGGGTTTCTTCTAACATATTCTTTGAGTTTTTCCTTGTCTGGAAAGACTCTTGTCCATCTCTCTTGATCGATAATTTGGCTGGGTAGAATATTTTTGGGTTTCCATTTTTTTTCCTTCAACTTTTGGAATATCTTTCCACTCTCTCCTTTTCTTCATAGTTTCTGCTGATAGGTCTGATCATATTTTTATTTGGGAACCTTTATATGTGATTGCTTCCTTAGCTGCTCTCATGATTTTCTACTTTTCCTCAAAGTTGGATAATTTACCTATTATGTGCCTTGGTGACTTCTTTTTGGGATTTCGTCTAGCTGGTGTTCTTTCAGCCTCCAGAATGGTTGCCTGGTTTTCACTCATTATGCTGGGGAAGCTTTCCTCCAAGAATTCTCTCACTATTGTTTCAGATGACTTCTTTGTTGTGTCTTCCTCTGGTAAGCCAATAATTCTAATATTGCTCCGCATCATACCATCTAGACAAAGCTCTTAAGTTTTCTTCAGCTTCTCTGACGATCTTATTAGATTTTTGTTCGTGTTTGTTATAGTCTGCTTGGCTGTCCTCCAAGTCACTGATGGGGATCTCTGATACCTCCAGTCGCTTAACAAGGTCCGTCAGGCTGCTATTGGTTTTTGTTATCTACTCCCTAAGCTCCTGTATTTCCCTTTGGTTTATGGATTTTACCTCTTCTATCATTTTACCCATTTTCTGTATTGTTTCCCTCATATCCTATATGAACCCAAGTAGCATTCTGAAAATTTCTTTCTGTGGCTGCTCCATGTCTGCTTCTTCTCTGCATGTCATTATGTTTAGGACATCTTCTGCCATTGCCATTTGTTTCTCCCATTTTTTTGTTGAGGTCGTTGGGGATGATGGCTGTTTGCGTTGTGTTGTTTTAGAGGAGCCAGGTACCATTTTCCAGGGAGTCGGAGGACACTGGTTCTTTGTGGGAGACTTGTAGGAGTGCTTCTTCAAACTGCCTATAGCTTATTTTACTATGGAATTAGCCTACCACTTTATCCTCCTGTGCCTTCCCTATAAGGGGAGTGATCCAGACGGCTCGTGGATTGCCTGCTTTGGTGTTGCGAAGGTTGGGCAGAAGTTACTGCAGCAGCTTGGCGCATTGAGGATTGTTGGCCGAGCTATCTTAGGACCCCAGGCACACAGGCAGGAAATCCCAATTAAGAAGTAGAGCAGAGTATCCCCTGGTGGCAGTGTGCAGGGCCTTCCCCCACCCTATGCTAGCTACTCAGGGTGGAACTCATACTTTGAGTTTTGCAGGCGTAAATGCCCTAGGGTAAGGTGAGTGGTCTGGAGGTTAGTAGTAGTGTGTGAGAGATCAAGAAAGCGACAAAGAGGAGAAAAAAACAGTTAAAAGGCAAGCCCTCTGGGCCTGTGGGGGGTAGGGAGGGGAGATATAGTGAAGAGATGGAAACAAAGCAACCATGTATCTGAGTTGCAGTCCCAGCCAGTGGAGCTACATGGGTTTAGTCCCTGCTCAGAGCAGGCAGCAGCAATCCATGGCTGTGTTGAGAAAAGGCCCCTGGGCAGACCTCCAAGTCCGAGGTGCAGACAGAGAGGAACCACTAGGGTCTGGTCCCTGCCCCAAGGTGGGTGGTGGCAAACTGTGGCTGTGTTGAGACCAATCCGCCCTACATGATCCAAATGGTCCCAGGCTCCAGCAGAGACAGTGGCAGGGTCAAAGTCAAGCCCCAACCGGCCTAGACAGAGGTAAGTCAAAAGCCCCCAGCCCCTCAAAACCCTGTGAGTCTGTGCCTTCTTGTTATGATGCTCCTCCTGTGCTCCAGCAGTGTTGAATTTCCCTCTAAGCAACTCTCCTAGGCTGAATTCTGCAGAGTCCCTCTGGTCAATCTTTAGTTTATAATGGCTCTTTATATAGCCCATTTCCAAATGCTTTAATTAACATAAAGTTAATTAAAGCTTTAATTAACATAAAGTTTCATTGACTTGTCATTCTCCTTGAGAGTCACACAGTTAGAAATGGATATTTTTGTATGCTGTGAGGTAGGGATACAACATTTTTGTTTCTTTTTTTGACATTTTTATTTGATTACCCAATCTCTATTTGTTGTAAAGTCATCTTTTATTCATGTGTCTGAAAAATTATGAGTTTTCTATTTTGTTACTCATGGTAGAAGCATGCTTCCCATCACTCAATAAGGGCACCGTTAACAGTATTGAGAACTTTGTGTGTTAAGAAGAGGGAAAGAACAGTAACAGCATCTGGACCTACAGGTTATGTTACTCACACTGTATTCTCCCATTAGCCTGCAGATGGTGCATCACCAGTAGCTTAGAGGAAGGTGGAATAAGTGCCTGGTTTTATTACTTTTGGAATGTCCTCATTAGAGATTGAAATTTGTGAGCATCATTAGAAGTGATCCAGATAAGACAAAAAGAACATCCCAGTTGCATCAGTGTCCTAAGGACTAAAGAAAATGACCAAGGCTCAGGTAATTCTGATGTGTTTTATTCTTTTCTGTTTTTCTTATTGGAATTGAAGAAGCCTGTATAATACTGATTCAGTTCATTGTCAAAGTGGAGATTTGAAATAGTAGAAGTTAGAGATAAACTTTGACTCTGACTTCAACATTTTGCTGGAGAAGATTAGGATATGTTGATCATAGCATTAACACTGAACTGTTGACATTCAATATAATACGTAACTGAGGATGCTTTGGATGACATCTTCCAACTCATAATTAATTATTCTATGGCCAGCTCCTGAGAATCATTGAAATTATATGCTATGTATAGTTTTTAAGGAGAAATAAAATCACTTCTTTAGGAGAGTTCACTATTCCATCTGATTTTTGTCTGATTAAGTTTCTTTAATGCTTCTTTCTGAAGGTGATATGTTACATACTCTCCCAAACAGCAACATCCTCCTTAATGCATCTAAAATGGGCCTTGTAGCAATAGTGGTTTAAAAATAGTTGACAGCATCTTACCTCCTCTAACTATGGATGCAGGAGAGAGCATTAACCGTCAAGGAGGCAGAGCTTAAGCATACCTGTATGAGGCAGTGCTTAAACATACCTGTACCCTCCAGTTTTCCAGTTATGACACCAGTATCTTTGCCACAGCCTGCTCCTACTCAGCTCATTAATTTTATGCAGTGGCCATGGACTAATTATAGTCCAGAGGCACAGGTACAAGTTTTAGTCAGTAACAGTGTAATTTGGTATCAGACTCAATAGGCTACACATTGGCATTCATATTAAAGGACCATGTAGGCACATTTGCTCTTCTTCAGGGAAGGCCTGTTTTACCTGTCCCCTTTCAGACATTTTTCCTTCTAAACATAGGCTCATTTCTTAGTTCTATCTTTATAGGTTCCTCTCAACACCTTTGGGATATCCTCTTCTTCATAGTGCCTGCCCGTCCTACTATCTTGGCTGAAAAGCCCTTTCTGGACCTGTCACCAGTGGCTCTGTCACTGTGTCCTTTCTGACATGGTCATAATCTCCATTGGTGCAGCTCATGACCCGTGAATATTACAGTGCATTGTGCAGGAGCAGCAGGAGACCAATCCCTATGAGGTAGAGGTTCAAGATGGTCCATGATTTGCTCTGCAGCATCTCACAAACTAAATAGTCATCAAGTAAATAAATCTCTCTTCAAGATGTAGAAGCTGGTGAGTCCCAAATCTATATAGAGGTCTGGTATCAGTCTGGAGGGTTTTCCTCATTACTGTGTTTGCAAACACTAATGAACAACATCATCAGGTCAGACAACAGTCCAGTTCCTCACAAAATGAAGTTGGTGAATCTGAGGGATCCAAATGGGAAGGTCAGACAGAAAACTGTTGCCTCATGGAGTAGAGAAAGCTCTCAAGTCAGGTCACACAGGCAGCTCGTAGTTGCCATTCAAGGAAATGGCTCATGACTTTTTGGAAGCTGGCAAATCCCTAACCCATGAGTTCATTCTGAACTCTGTGGCTGCAGGGGCTAACAAAACCAAATGTGTCTCACTCTCTGTCACCACACCATGCCTGCAGGCGGGCGGTTCTCTCTCTCCCTCTTGATATGATGGCTTCTTGGCCCAACTCAGCACCTTCCTTGCCTAGGCAAGATTAGGAGGGCTCCAGATGTCCACCCAATGGCAACAGAGCTAGGATGGGCCCCTTGGAGAGTATGTGGTCAAAGATAGCAGGTTCAAGAGGACCTTGCAATTAAAGTTAAGGCAAAAGTGGCTGAGAAGAATTTGTCCTAATGTTGTCAAGAGTAGATTTTGCTAAGGTGCCCTTTAAGAACATAGAAAGTTGTTCTGCATTCAGGAAGGCAGATATTGCCTGTGAATATTCTGATAATGGTTCTGAGTTACAGCTTCTTGTTCCTGATCCCAAGTTGTACCTGGTTCATTAATAGACAACTTTGATCTATTCTGTAAAGTTTTATTTGGTAACAGAATGCAATTTAGTATCAGACAAAGAGTGGAGTGGAAGGAATGACCTGTGTGAGTATTGACCAAATATGTGGGAGGGCTGAGGTATGTTTGACCTCCCCACATCTGAACTGTTCCTGATACCTATTGCCACTGAAGGCACAGAGCTTCTTATAATGGTGATACTGCTAGAACTCCTCATTCCATTTCACAATGTACTGTAAACTTGTTTGTTAATATAAACAAGTGTGTGTGAATATGAATCTACTCTATGTGAATATAAATCTGAGCTCTTTTTATCTACTTTGTTTGAATATAAATCTGAGCTATATCTAGCTCATTCAGATAATTTCACTGGTACTCAACATTCTAATTTTATGAGTGGGTGCATTATTTTGGAGCATGGTGGTCCCCGCACTCAAATGGTGATTCTCAGGAGTGACATTGCAATTGGGGCAAATGTTGAAGAGAGAGCAGACAGTGGGGAACAGGAGCTCCGCATCCCATGTCAGGACTGAGAAAGTGAATGTAATTTCTAATGAGTATATGTAATGGAGGTTACAGATCTTTCCATAAGGCATGCACATCATGCAATTAGCATATACGTAGTCAATGAGTAATATCATAAGCAGGTAACATAATAAACAAGCAAGATGGTGAGGCACCATCTTGACCTAGTGCTAGTTGACTTCAAACCTGCCCTGAACCCTCCCCAGGCATTTGCTACATTTATGATGGGTCGGCTACAGAACCTGATTGATCTACAGATAACCTTCAGGCATAGTGAAGTAACCAGCCACTGAAATGATTCATCTACTATGGTAGCTCCTTTAAGACTGCTCCTTAATGGAGAGCTATTGTTGGGGAAGCACATTATTTGACCTGGAGAATGTGTATATGAAAACATTCCTTTCTCAGAACAATGGAGAGCTTTCTGAAAATAGGGCTAGTTTTCCGTCCCCATGGTTGCCAATGTCGAAATAAGGTCAAATACTTTCTACCAAGTTCTCAGTTTTCTACACATTATGGAATGTACAGTTTCCATTACTGTTTTGCTTTCTTTACTGTAAGATATTTTTAAAAATTTTTCAAATGAAAAATACATCATTAAATAGACTCCACTTACTACAGGAATCACTGACATTCAATGATGTAGCTGTAAAGTTCACCCGGGAGGAATGGCAGCTCCTGAACCCTGCTCAGAAGACCCTATATCAGGATGTGATGTTGGAGAACTATCGCAACCTGGTTTCCATTGGTGAGGAGAATTCTCAAGTCATTGACCTCGTCCCTGGCTTTTCCTATCTTATGTGTTAAAATCTTTGCAGTGTCTGTGGTGTTCCCAAGGAGGTAGATTCTCATTGCATTCTCTGGCCCTAAGTTAATGGGTAAGCTCTTCTATCCTTGAGAGAACACCCTTTATTTTGTTGCTTTGAACATGAGTTTCCTAGAACTACAACATTCTTCAGGCCTTACAAACTTTAGGCTAATTTTGGTGTGTCAAAGATTCTGTAATTTCTCATACACATGTTATCTAGTTGACATTGAGAAGGTTTCTCTCAACTCCAACAAGGAGAACTTTGGTCGGTATTAGAAACAAGATATAGTGCAATTTTTCAGGGGTATGGTTAAAATACCTTTAGGGGAATTGGCTGGCTGAGTTGATTCAACTGGCAGAAGGCCTCACATCCATAGTAGGTATCGGAAAATGCATAAAAGTGTGTGCTTCTTCGAATGTGAGAGCTCACTTTTCCTAGAAGTTGAGAGAAGTACTTCTGTAGCTCTCATGAGATTAGATTTCCAGTTATTTGATTTATATTATTGTATGTTTGCTTCCATAATTTTCTTTCTTTAAGATTCTCAAACTTCCCCTCTTTTATATGCTTCTACCTTACTATGAAAATCCATCTTGCACCTTACTATGAAAATCCATCTTGCAAGCTTCTCTCCAGAGAACTCTGAATTTGTAACTGTCCTCTGAATATAGCACATTTCTCCTCTACTAAGTGAGAATGGATTGCCCTTTGCAGTATGCAGCACCATCTTGGATCTTGAACTCCCACCATAAAAGGGTCTCCTTTGTGCTTCCTTAGCTTTCCCTAAAGGTTTTGGTGTCCATTTTCTCATTGGTTCTCTTGTCCCTTTAAAGTTTTCTTCATTCTGGTGAAATAACTTCTTTCTGTTTTCTAATAGAGATGGTCAAATTGCCTTCTCTGTTGGAATTCTTTAATGGAAGTATTTCTCTATATTTTACTCCTTTTGCTGAACCACATTTATAACTTCCGTTATCTTCAGGTATCTAAAATAATCTTTCTAGCAAGAAAAATTTTATCAGCTTAGGATATATTTTCGCATCATACCTCCAATTTTTTTCTACTTGTAAGTTTTTTTTTAATTCGTCTGTTTCTCCAATAATTTTATAAGTGCAAAGGGCATTTTTAATATCCCGCATTCATGTTTTTTTTATGAAATGTATGTCTGCTATATATTCCTTACTATACAGTATGCCTTCCTTAGGCCCACCCCTTCTTTTTAACAGGTCCAATGCCTGAAAAATGACCTTTGGTGCTTTTAAAGAGCAGTTCGGCTGTATGTTCCAACAGATTTTTTTGTTGTTATTCATATAATGCACAGTATATTTCCATATTGTCCTCTCATTTTCTGTCTATTCAACATTGCTCTCTCGTTTTCTGTCTTTTGAGTAGTCTTTCTGTTTCCATATGTGCAATGCTGTCCTTGGTGTCATCCCACAACTCACCTTGTTTCAGTCATTAGTCTTCAGACATCAGTCTTGCCTTGTTTTGACTAATGAGCTTCTCCATCATTTCATTCAATAGATGTGGTTGATTTGATTTGTTTGTTCCATTCAGAAAGATCCATGGGTTCAGTTTCCATTTCTGTTGTTTAATAAGGAATTTGCTGTGAATTCATCATTGTTCTCAAATTTTTTTTTTGCTTCAATATATTTTTTAATTGTGGTAAAAATATAGAGTAAATCATTTGTCATTTCAGCCATATTTGCACGCACACATCAGTGACATCAATTACATTCACCATGTCTAGCTTGCCTAATGGTCTCAAAATTTTATCAGTAAAATTATGTGTCATTTCTGTCACTAAGGCCACATTTTCCAATTACTAATACTGTTCCAAATTTTACAATCATCAGTGTACATGATGGTATGGTTGATCAATGCCAGCCTACAAAAGTTCTGTGACATTTTCTATATATACATATACATTTATATATGTATATATATTTAAATTTTACTGGGAGCTCTTAAAGATATCACAACATTCCACAGTTTAGTCACATCCATCAGTGCTGTACAATTGCTACCACAGTTTCAAAACATTTTCTTCTTAAATTCTTAGATATTAGATCCGCTTTATCCCCTCTTTCCCCCACGCTCAATTTATTTATTGTGGAAAACAGAATCTGGATCAAAGTGTAAGCAGCCTTATCTCTATATTCCTGACCACAGGGCTTGGACAACCAGTACTAATGTTAGAAGAAAACCTCCACAGCCCCAAGGATAAAGCTAGAGCTGATAATGCACAATCTCCAGATAGAGTTTTCACTATAACTGCCCTCCAGTAAGATGCTAGTATACAGCACCCACAGGCGCCTTTCTTCTTGCTACTCAGCTAAAAGATGCCTAGTTTTAAAAGCAACCAGATTCCCCTTGTCGCTATCACTCAAGGAATCAACTATCCATTTGTCTCTTAAATGCCCTCTGGATGGGTTCTAAGGGATGGTTGTGTAATTGAAGGGTAGATATAGAAAGGCTTTGTATTATTTCATCAATTTATAGAGTCTCAGGGCATGCAGCCACCTCCTGCACACACACACACACACCCCTACACCTACAGACATCTACCTATATAATAAGGTAGGCAGTATCTTTACCCTGCAGGTCCCTGAATTAATTTGGGTGAGCAGCTTAAGACCAGTGCTGAGGCTGAGGGCAGGTGAAGGGGAGAAACAGGCCTCTGATCAGGGAGAATAAAAACAACATTTCTGTTCTTGTAGTTAAAGCTGGTGGCAGATAGTAATGATGCTTGTATGAGGCATCTTTAAGGAAGCATGATAATGAGAGGATATTGTGAGGATGATTTTTAATTAGGAGAATATAACTGGGACTCTTCTCTAACTTACATATGTGAATGCCTCCCTCCAACCAGATATCGGGCCTTGCAATCTTCTTTAATTCTGAGAATAAAGAATCGGTCTGCATCCACTCCCTTCTTGGTCTTCAGTTTCCCACAGCCTGATACTTATCAAGAAGTGTTTTAAAAGAGTTCAACATATGCCCACATTTCCACTTGTCCGTTCTGTTGTGCCTGTGCCTTTTGGAGGCGTGCACACTTGCTTCCTATATGAACTCACTGTTAAATGACCTCGCTATCTTATTCCATCACCGGAGATGAAGCCTCTCTACCCTGTTTTGCTGTCTGCTTTATCTTCCTTAATTGCACATGCTACTCCTACGAGCCCTTTAGACTGTAGGGATGGATCCCATGCTTTATGTTTGCTTAAACAGTTGGTGCACAAATGTAATAACAATTTTAGTAGCTGGTCTTACTTGCAGGCATATGAGTATTAAGCGTCCACTGATGGAATGGTACTTCAGGGACGATCTTGCAGTGTACTTTTTGATGATGAATATGATGCCAGTCTTTAATTTGTCAGCCTCAGCCTTATAAACCATTTGATTATCTGATTAAAAATAGCCAACTCCAGTCTATTTAGTAGAATAACTCATACATTATCAATTTTCAAACACTGCATTTTGTTTTGACAACTTGAAATTTTTTTCTTGATACAATTTCATATATTCCAACTTCCAATTAGTAGAGGATGTTTGTAGCTATTTTCTCATTTTTTTGTCATGACATGCCAACCACTGAGGGTCCCCAGAGCTCCCCTCCATCCACATCATTACCGTTGACTGTAATTTGAGGATTTAGTACTTCTTCAGTGTTATCCCATTGCCATTAAATCTGAAGGGTTCTGTTCCAGAAGTAGATAAATCACCAAGTCTTCCTCCCAGCCCCTATTTCTGGAGATTCCACTAATCCCTGCGCACCATGGGTGATCCTGCTTGTATTTGAAATACTGCATGGCAGTGCTTCTGGCATCACAGATACATGCAAGCCACCACAAGATAACACTGAAAGATGAGTGCTGTAAGTGAGAATACAGACTCCATAGACATAAAGAATGTTTCTGTACCATAATACCTTTCACTTATACCTGTGAAAATTGTTTTCTCCCAAATTGAACATTCTGCATATTTCACATTCCCAACTTTATGTAGTACTCAGTTGTCTTTTAGTAAAGATTGATGGAGTGAATATATCTGACCTCTACCAACTGGAATTATCAAGCCTTAGCACCCCTGCAGTCTACTGATCTCTGTGTCTTCCTTGTATTATGTTTGTTGAACATTTTCAAGTACCTCTTTAAGCAAATGCCAAATCCGTGTTAATTCATCACTTTCATATCCAACCTTATTTCTACAATAACTTTTTATCATTTGGATTGTTATAAAATTGTATTTCTTCCAGTGGGCAATAAACATTAATCATAGTGTTTTATTTATATTCATATAACAGGGATATCACTAAAGATCAACTTTGTTTCAATGCATACTTTTAAGATGTCCATTGCAAAGATGTTGAAAAGAGTCAATGTTCTTTCCTTTTATAGAAATCCAGAAAGATGATGATCATTTGCTTGATCACTTGCAATGTGAAAGATGCATGGACAGAAAGGAATGGTGCTATCAATGTAATACTTTGGAAAGTATTATTTCTCAGCACAAACACAATTTTCTTCCAAAGGAAAATTATGAGATGTTTGGCTTACATGAAAAAATCAGAAAATTAGATTTAATCATTCTGGAATCAAATCAGAAGAGAATCAACAAAATACACAAGTCAGGTGTGCTCAGTGAAGATGAGAAAACTTTTCTCCACATTGAACAAGAGCAGTTTTGTACTGAAATGAAATTCCCTGAGTGTGAACCACCCAGGCTCATGAAGTCACAATGCATTCAGCATCAGGAGTCTGATGAAATTGAGAAACCAAACACAGGCGATAAAAGTGGGATAACCTTGATTGAAGACTCTGTGCTCTATGAGCAGCAGATTATTGATATATTAGATAAAAACTATGAATGCAGTCAATGTGGGCAAAAATTCAAGAAAGCGTTCAAACTCAATGCACATTATCAAAGAAGTCATGAAGGACAAAAGCTAGGGAAATCCTTGCAATGTGGGAAAAGTTTTCACAGTGTATCATACCTCAAGGGACATCAGGAACCTCATGTGACAGGATTGTCCTTTGTATGCAGTGAATGTGGGAAAGGCTTCACCAGGAAGAATTATCTCACTGCTCATCAGCGAATTCATACTGGAGAGAAATCCCATGTATGTGGTCAATGTGGAAAAACCTTTCTCAGGAAGGATGGTCTCACTGCTCATCAGCGAATTCATACTGGAGAGAAACCCCATGTATGTGTTGAATGTGGAAAAACTTTTATCAGCAAGAGTAACCTTACTGTTCATCAGCGAACTCATACTGGAGAGAAACCCTATGTATGTGGTGACTGTGGGAAAACTTTTTTCAGCAAGAGTAACCTTACTGTGCATCAGCGAACTCATACTGGAGAGAAACACCATGTATGTGGTGAATGTGGAAAAGCCTTTCTCAGGAAGGATGGTCTCACTGCTCATCAGCGAATTCATACTGGAGAGAAACCCCATGTATGTGGTGAATGTGGAAAAGCCTTTATCTGGAAGAATGCTTTCACTCTTCATCAGCGAACTCATACTGGAGAGAAACCCTACGTATGTGGTGACTGTGGGAAAACTTTTATCAGCAAGAGTAACCTTACTGTGCATCAGCGAACTCATACTGGAGAGAAACCCCATGTATGTGGTGAATGTGGCAAAGCCTTTTTGAAGAAGACTGCTCTCACTGTTCACCAGCGAACTCATACTGGAGAGAAACTCCATGTATGTGGTGAATGTGGCAAAGGCTTTATCCAGAAGACTTCTCTTACTGTTCATCAGCGAACTCATACGGGCGATAAACCCCATATATGTAGTGAATGTGGCAAATGCTTTATTCATAAAGGAAAACTCAAAACTCATCTACAAATTCACAAGAGAAAAACCCTATGTATGTGATGAGTGTGTTAAAACTTTCAGCCAGATGTGATGCCGTACAGCACATCAGAGATTTCACAAAGGAAAAAAACCCTTTGCATGAATTTAATGTGGAAAATCTTATATGTGGAAATCTGAGTTTGTTAAACAGGAAAAAATTCCCCACAAGAAAAACTTTCATTGGAGTTAGTATAACAAAGGTTTCAAAACCAAGGAAGAGGTGTTAGAGTTTGGTGTGGGCCAAGCATAGGAACAGACAATTGTGACTTATGGGGACCCATGTTCGGCACTGCTGACATGACCCACCTTTGTGGGGAGTGGATCTTCCAGACTTCTACAGGGTACATGGGTACCTCATTGCTCTTCCAGCTTTCAGTGACAAGAGAGCTGAACCTGGTGTTTCCGGATCACAGCTATACCAAGCAGTAGAATGCCCACCCTGATTCCACTTGAACCTTCCCCACCTGCATGCTCTTTGATGTATGGGAACAATTAATCCAGAGGATGAATGGACCACAACAAACCTCAGCCTCCACAACCCTGAAACCAGAAGAACTAGATGGTCTTCAGGTTCCACTACTAATTACTCTGAAAGGGATCACAAAAGAGGGCCCCTGAATCGAGTGGGAGAAGAAAGTGGAACAAAATCAAAATGATAAAATATATCAATCTTACTGGTCTGAAGGAGATCTGGAATCCGCAGATTATGGACTTTAGTGGCCATTCGCTCTTGGACCTGCACTCACTCCTCTGCTTCATCTTTCAGCCGAACAATATACAGGCTTGGAGGGGAAGAATAACATCCAAGAATAACATACACTTCCTGGAAAATGAACTGTACAAAATCAAAGGAACAGCAGTTGCTTATGGATAAAAACTGTGGAATAAGAAGGAAAAGGAAAGAAGGATGAATAATATAAAAACTAAGGGAGGGCGGAAGTGGGAAGAAGGCCGATATATCTCAGGGAACACAGTCAATGTATGAATTGTTGAATTTAAAACCAATTTACTTTGTAATGTTTCAAATCATAAAAAAATGAAGAGTTCATGCCTCATCAATGATTTCATGTAGGACAGTTACCATGTAGCTGTTATGTAACAAAGTTTAACAAACTTTTACCTGTGTTTCTAAATTTTCTTGACATAAACACACAAAATTGACAAGCCTTAAATTCAGTCAAGATGGGAAACTCCACAGGAAGTCATGTGGCATCACATACCAGTGATCTCATGCAGAAGGAAAGCTCTGGCAATATAGAGACTTTGCAAATACCCTCTTTCGTTTCTCTCAGCGTGTCAGTAAACTACATTAGGATTTTAACCAATGTAGTTCAAGTTGTAGGTTAAAATTCTAAATACTTTGTTATTGTTTTGTTTTTCTGACTGTATGACTAAGAGATGGCATGGAGGAGAAGATCCCCTTCCAGATCTTATCTAGTCGTGATTGAAAAGCTCAACAGATGAATGGAGCCTTTCTTCAAAGATGGTTTTGCCTTAAGTCTGGCATGCTGTCCTGGCTGTAAGCTAGGAATACATACAGGGTTGAGGGCCAGGGCCTTGACCTAAAACTTGGATCTCTCTTTTGGACTGAGATTCTGCCCAACATGATCCCCGAGTGTCTCCTGAAGCTCATGAGATAAAGAAAGTGAAAGCTATATAAAAATTATTGATTTTCATTTAAATTAAAATTATGAAATAAAATTATTTAGGCTAATACGGTCTACAACAATGGTTCTCAACTTGTGGGTCACCACCCATTTGAGGTTTGAACGACCCTTTCACAGGGTTCTCCCGATTCATAACAGTAGCAAAATTACAGTCATGAAGTAGCAAGAAAGACAACATAAACTGTGTTAAAGGTTCACGGCATTAGGCAGGTTGAGAACCACTGCTCTAAGTGATCTATAATTACAATGCAATTCTGAACAAGATGCCAGCATCTTTCTTTAAGGACATGGAAATTACTCATCAAGTTTAAAAAACAATCAAATAGACCCAGGATAAACAAGGTTGGAACACGCATTAAAGGACCCATGGGCTTTTGAATCTGCTGTGACCCACTGCATCTCCCTGTCACTGACCTGATGGGAGACCCACCACCATCAGTGGGAGGAAGAGAAGGGAGGCAGATATTTCTGTATCATTGGCTCCCTGATTCAGAAGGCTCTGGAATCCCGATTGCAGGGCGGTGATGGTGGTGGTGTCATTAAGTAAGAACCCACAACAGGGATTTGCCGAGGAGTGATCCTGGCTGATATAAGAGGTGGGGACTATGAATAGTGTGCTAATGCACAGGCACCACAGCTCCACAACAAAGTCTCTCCAGAGCTGGTTGTTGAAACAAGTTGAATCACAGAGTGGATTAAGTTGGATCACAGAGTGATGTGACCCACAAGTATGCCTTGAATTAGTAAGCTCCACAAGAAAGTGTCTCCAGAGCTGGTTGTTGAAACAAGTTGGATGACAGAGATGGGAGTGATGTGACCCACAGGCATGCCTTGAATTAGTAAGCTCCTTAGATTCCATTATTTGCAATTAGAAAATTATGAGTTCCAGTGCAGCATTATGGTTTGATTTGAACATATGCATCCACTAATTCATGCACTAATTTATTCTTTGTGGGATCTGAGAGCTATGAACACACCAAACATTCTTCTGCACTGAGGGAAAACCAATAAAGCAAGCAATAGAGCTAGAAAACAAGCTCTTCCTCCAAAAGCAAACCCACTGTGATTGCATCTCTTCTGAGTCATTGGAACCTTAGAAGACTGATGAGAACTGCTCATTAGGTTTTCTCTGACTGTAGTTATTTACAGGAATAAACGTCATCTTACTCGGGGAACCGTTGACTTGTATGAATCCCTGACCTTGTGGTGAGCAACCAAATCTTATCCCACAGCACCACCATAGCACTTTATATCTCTGCACCAACAAGCCCATATTACAGGGTTTCCTAAATGTCACTTATAGAAGCCAAGTCATACTTTTTAATATTATTATATGAATATGAATAAGGAAAGCCATAAAAATAATGACCTTTGACTTATGGTTTTGAAAAATAATGATGAAAATACCATGGGACAACCTTTCAATAAAAGAAATATGTTTGAGTGAAATGCAGCCAGGGTTCCTTAGAATCAAGGACAGTGAGACTTTGTTTCATGCAACGTTATCATGATCCCAGTCCCTTGAGAAAGACATCCTCATGATAAAGTAGGGGATCAATGAAGAAGCTATATCATGAGATGGATTGGCACGGTGGTGTAACAATGGGCTCAGGAGGCATTATTTTGTTCTGTTGCACATTGAATCACTTAGAATTGGAATGGACTTTGGCATTAACAACATCAAAAACAAATCAAAGCACACAAGATTCTTCTCAGGTTGAATAACAATGCTGGGGGAAAGGGGAGATGTTTTATGTGGGAAACACACCTAACAAAGGGAAATTTGTAACAGAATACACTGTCTTGATCATTGCCCTTATGTTGAAGCTCACTGTGTCTTGGCTAATTGGTAGTTAAAAATGTCAACATTTATAGAATTTTAAGGTTGTTTGGGTGCAGGATGGTGGTTAGATGCTCCATGAAAGAGAAGAACTGTCTGAAAAGGATTTTCTTTCCCTTAATACTCATGGGAGAAAGTAATCATATCTTTAACAAATTGAATCAATTTTAACAAATTGAACTGCCACCCTTTTGGCTAAAAGTTGAGCATTTAATCATTGTGCCACATAATTTTGTGGTCCAGGTTCACCTAAGTGTAACTTACATGCATCGACCTTTATTTCTGTAGATTATTGTTTATCTTCTTGTTGCCCCATGTTTAGACATTACATAGATTTCTTCAATGTCAGCACTATTGTTAATTTGTTAATTTTTGCTCCTGAGTGTTTATTGCGTGGTGATGCCTTACACATTGTATGATTTTAGAAGCACCCCAGACACTTTCTGTAGTGCCAGAAACAGCTGCCGCAGTTGTGAAAACTAAGAGTGACTCCAATTATGGCCCAAACCCTGTAAGAAATATCAAAGAAGAATTGATGCATTTGGGTTATGGTGTTAGGGAATCCCAATAAATATATCATGGGTGGCCTGAAGTACAGGTCTGTTTTGAAATAAGCACACCTCGAATATTTCTTTTTTTTAAATCATTTTATTGGAGGCTCGTACAACTCTTATCACAATCCATACATACATACGTTGGCTGAAGCACATATGTACATTTGTTAAAATCATCCTTAAAACATTTGTTTTCTACTTGAGCCCTTGGTATCAGCTCCTCATTTTTTCCCCTCCGTCCCCTCTCCCCCCTCCGTCATGAACCCTTGATGATTTATAAATTATTATTTTGTCATATCTTACACTGTCCGATGTCTCCCTTCACTCATTTTTCTGTTGTCCAACATCATGAATATTTCTTTGAAGCATTCGAGTAAGACTTCATTGCACTTATTTGGTCATGTCATCACGAGGAACTAGTCCCCGGAGAATGGTCTTGTGGTTGATAAAGTAAAATGTCAATTAAAATGAGAGAGAATTTTAATGAGATGAATTATCACAAAGGCGGCAATGATCAGTCCAAACAGGAATGATTGTTAGGATGGTGCACATCCGAGCAGCATTTCATCCTGTTGTACATAGGATCTCTGAGTTGAAGCCAACTCAAGCGTACCTAATAATATCAACACATGCAATATTATCTAGGTCACTGTAAGTTAAAATTATTACATAAATATACATGTGTGAGCATGTATCAATACATCTGATTGCTTAGAGAAAATTTGGGACTCACAAGAGAGATTTTTCCTGCATTAAGGTTTCTTTAAGGATCCCTCTTGAGTAAAGTAGTTATGTGTTGGGATGAGATCTGCATGTATACAGTTTAAAACAACCAGTTGTTCTCTGGAAGAAAGGGCTTTTTACTCCTGTAAACAAGTATAGTCTCAGAAACTCACAATGGCATCACTGTGAGTTGGCATAGACTCTGGTGGTGTATGGTGATTTGGAATGTCTCTGTCTTGACAACAAATAATTCTAGTTAGTACAGTCAATTGCAGACATATCTCATCAAGACATATAAGTGTGAACTCTGTTATATACATGGTCAAAGATAGACAAAGCCCATTCCAATGAAAAGAAGGCACTTTCAGATACATGAAGATTCCCCAGAGTGTATACAAGATAATCGCTAGAGATGTGCTGAAAGTGTGGGGGAAACCGTAGCTTCTGAGAGGAAAGCATCCCTGACTCCTCTCCCGTGCATGTCTTGGAACCATGGCCTGTTGCAGGGAGGTTTGTGTCTGGGCTGACACTGACTTCCCCTCACTGGGTCTCTAGCACAGCAATACATGCTGTGTTCTCAGGATTCACAGAGCTCAATTTTAAATAACTTGGCTCTTGGAAATGCCCTTGGTGATGCTGGATCATGACTGGAGAGATGAATTGTAGTATATTTTCCCATCATGTTATTACCTCAACTCACCCCAGGCCCTTTCCTGGAGCCTGCCAATCCAGTACAGATAATAGCTGAAGAGAATCCAGAGACAGCATAGATGAGAGACAAGGTCTGGGAGGGCTTCACCAGTCCAGGGCCTGACTCTTGTAGCTGCACCTGAGCCAGGACACCTGGGGATGAAGAGAAACAGAGAGTCATGTGCTCACATGTAGCATCCCCAGACTTCATGTAGGAGTCCCTGAAGCACTCGCCTCCAAGAGTTGCCACCAGAAAGGAAAACCCACACATGCTTCATGTTCATGTGGATAAGATTTAGGACACCAAAAAAATGCTCTCCAGAGTAACGAGGATTTTAAATTTAAGTATATGCGTGCCATGACTTCATGTGGCTGCCAAAGAGGTATTTGCATGTTGGAGGTACATTTGTACATCAAGGTGAACAGGACTGCTCCTCCCACTCAAAGAATGCTGCTAGCAGTGCCTTTAGGGTAACCCAGATTTCTTCTGAAGTGTTCACTTTATCTACTGCAGTGTTCTCTTAATCCACACAAGAGTGTATTCTGTTCTGGGAGCTGTATGCAGCCACAGAGCGAGGACATTTTTATTCCAAGTGATAGGTAGAGACAGATATCAACAGAGAGAGAAAGAGAAAGAGAGAGAGAGAGAGAGAGAGAGAGAGAGAGAGAGAGAGAGAGAGAGAGAGAGAGAGAGAAACAGCCAGACAGAAAGGAAGATAAATGACTATGTAAATAGCTAATGAAAATATCTACCACACACCAGGGCCATATCTCTTCTGATTCATGACACCTACGTTAGTCTATATTTAAACAATGGAATGTTGTGGTGTGATCAGACAACATCCAAATCACCAAAAATATTGCTAAATTTGGTAACCATGTCTTTACTTAAATCAAATTTACTGCCATATGTCTTCATATCAAGTTTAACTCAAGTGGTTGTATTTTCAATTGCTTCATATGCTTGTGAAAGTTGAGCACTGAATAAAGAAGAGTAAAGAATCATTGCAAGTGAATTGTGGTGCTATTGAGGAATACTGGAATTACCATGGACTGTCAAGGGAACCAACCATGTGGATCGCAGAGTAAAAGTTAACTGATGAACCACCAGCAGCAGAAGCTCCTCAGGAAAAAAAACTGGACTTTCTATTCCTGTAAACCATTACTGTCTTGGAAACCCACATGGCGGTCGCTATGAGTCAGCACTGACTTAATGCTAGTGCTTTTGGTTTGGCCAAAGGAACAAACAAATCTTTCTCAGTGTAGTATATCCAGAATATTCCTTAGAAACCAGGATGATGGTACTTCATCTCACATTTTTGAACATGATATCAAGAGAGCCCAGTTTGGAAAAGGGTATCATACTTGGCAAAGTAGAGGACAGTCAAATAGAGTAAGGCTCATGAGGAGACAGAATGACACAATTGCTTCAATAATGGGCTCAAAGTTATGAACCAAAATGAAGATGACTCAATATTGTACGTTGTTTTGTTCTTTTTCGTATAGAGTTGTTATGAGTTGGAAATGAATGCACCGACCTAACCCAAAAAAACAAAACAAAAAGCACATACTTAAGAGTAAAGGGGGTGAAGATTAGCCTTTCAATCAGGTAGCAGCTTGATGACCTCTTTGGAGGCGCTAAGGAGATAAATAGTTCAGTGGGGGTGGGCTGATGGAGCCAGAGCCCTGGGAGATGTAGGAGCCATGGGGAGACCCCTGCTGGCACTGAGGTGCTTCTACTGGCACTGGATTCACAAGACTTTCCACCCATTGGCCTGTGATCTTCCTGCATCCATCACTGATTGGTTGGGTGAGTGTAACAAGGAATTTATGGACTAGTATTGCACATCTGGGCTAATATTGGGCTTATGGACTTGATCTGGACTGGGCTGGGATATTTTCTTAATATTCAATTGCTCTTGTAAATAAAGCTTTTTTCTAATACACATATGAGTGTTTATAAATTTTTTCACACAAATACAATATGCTGAAACCAACATCCATTGATACTTATATCCTGGCAAACTTTTGCTTACACAAATTCATACAAAGTTCTCACACAGGATATTCATACAAGGATTGCATATGAATGAGACAAATAAGAATTGAAGAGAGATTGGGAATATTGAAGCACATGATGATCTTCCTTTCATGGTTCTGAATTTTACTAACTGAAAACAAGCTCAGTGTATATACTACCAGGATCATCACCTACTTTTGTTCTCCTAAAGGCAGGCTGGCAGTTAGTCACAAGGCATTTGAAGGGGCTGAGCTTGGAAATCATCCCAGATTTGTGGTCTCTGGATTAACAGACTAAATAAAATGTGGTCTTCTGGGATGCCTTCAAAAGCACCACCAAGCTGTATGTTAAGATGGATAAAAAACAATGAGCATGTTAAGTGATATGTTCCTGAATGAAGAGATAGAAATGGGTTAGTGGTGTTCCTCTTAAAATAAATAATAATAATATCTTCAAAGAGACCAGTTGAAGAAGCAGGACATCCAGAATTCTCATTGGAAGTTAAGAGACATGTTTTTTTTATATCATTTTACTGGGGGCTCATGCCATTCTTATCACAATCCATACACCCATCCATTGTGTCAAGCACATATGTACATTTGTTGCCATCAACATTCTTAAAACATTTGCCTTCTACTTGAGCCCTTAATATCGGCTCCTCCTTTTCCCCCTTCCTCCCCACACCCCTCCCTCATAAACCCTTCAGAATTCATAAATTATTATTTTGTCATATGTTACACTGTCTGACGTCTCCCCCCGCCCTCTTCTCTGCTGTCCATTGCCCAGGGAGGAGGCTATACGTAGATTCTTGTAATCAGTTCCGCATTTCCATCCCACATTCTCTCCACCCTCTAGGCATCGCCAGAGACAAGGTTTTTATACACAGACTTTGGACACCATATCAGGATGGACTATTCTCGGGAAAAGGACTGCATATATGTTGAAATACAGGGTCCCCAAGATAGAGTAACACTGTGATGATAACAAAGGTAACAAACATGGAAAGACTATGAAGATGGTGCAGAAGGCACTGTTTCATTCTATTGTACTTGAGGCTCTGTGATTTGCAAGCAATTCAATGAAAGCTAACAAAAATCATATTATTATTTTACTGGTGGAACCATGATATCTTTAAAAAGGTCATTTTACTGGGGGCTCATACAATTCTTATCATAATCCATACATACATCCATTGTGTCGAGTACATTTGTACATTTGTTGCCATCGTGATTCTCAAAACATTTGCTTTCTATGTGAGCCCTTGGTATCAGCTCTTCATTTTCCCCCTCCCTCCTGAACCCTTCATGATTTATGTTATTATTTTGTCATATCTTACACTGTCCGACGGTGAATCCCTTCATCAACTTTTCTGTTGTTCATCCCCCAAGGAGGACGTTATATGTAGATTCTTGCAATCCGTTTTCCCTTTCTACCCCGCCTTCTCTCCACGCTCCAGGTATCACAACTCTCACCACTGTTTCTGAAGGGTTCATCTGTCTTGGATTCCCTGTGTTCACGTCCCTGTCTGTACCTGTGTACATCCTCTGGTCTAGCTAGATTTGTAAGGTAGAATTGGGATCATGATAGTAGAGGGAGGAAGCATTTAAGAACTAGAGGAAAGTTATGTTTCATCGTTGCTACCCTGCACCCTGACTGGCTCATCTCCCTGCAACCCTTCAGTGTCCAGTTGCCTACAGATGGGCTTTGGGTCTCCACTCTGCATCCACCCTCATTTACAATGATATGATTTTTTGTTCTTTGATGCCTGATACCTGATCCCTTCGACACCTCGTGGTCACACAGGCTGATGTGCTACTTCCATGTGGGCTTTGTTTCTTCTGAGCTACATGACCGCTTGTTTATCTTCAAGACTTTAAGACCCTAGACGCTATATTTTTTGATAGCCGGGCACCGTCAGCTTTCTTCACCACATTTGCTTATGCACACATTTTTCTTCAACAATCGTGCCTGGAAGGTGTGTATTCTGGAATGCCAATTTAATAGAACAACGTGTTCTTGCATTGAGTAAGTGCTTGAGTGGAGGCCCAATGCCCATCTGCTGCCTTAATACTAAATTTATTATATGCACATAGATCTGTTTCCCCACAATCTTATATAAATATATTTAAATATGTACATGCCTGTATTTAGACCTCTATAAATAAGCTTTTTCTCCTAGTTCTTTCCTCTATTTCCTTTTATTTTCCTCTTGTCCCACTATTATGCTCAGCCTTCCTTTGGGTTTCAGTAATTTCCCTCGATTACATTGCATTTGCTGAATACTTACCAGGCATCTCACACTCTCCTTGCTACTAATTTTGGATTCCTTGTTGCTCCCGTGTCCCTGGGTTGGTCACCACCACCTCCTTATCCCCGCCTCCCCCTCTTCCATGCTTCCCCCCACCATCAGTGCTGTTGTTTTCTCCTCCAGACTATTCATCCAGCCTATCTTATCTAGATAGGTCTGTAGAGATAATATGCACCAAAAATCAAGGCATAGCAAGACAAGGCGACAAATGAGAACACAGCAATGACAACAAAAAAACCAATGACCTGACCTTGCCACTCCAGACTCCAAGGGGTGCTTCTCTGCGCTGCCAGAACCTTGCGAGATGCAGAGGGCACCAACAGAGCGGACATGGGCAGAGCGATGGTGGGCCAGGCTCGGGCTGGGGCTGCTGCTCCTCCCCACGCAGATTTATTCAAATAACACGACTACAGCTCCTGTAACTAACTCTTCCCACTTTACCTCGGCTGCCACAAGTCCACCTAATGCCACCACCAAGGGAAACGGAGGCTCCCTGCAGTGTACATCTAGTCTCTTCATGGTCGCACTCTCCCTTCTGCATCTCTTCTGTTAAGAGACTCAGGCCAAGAAACACCTCTACATTCCTATCTTCTCTACTCAATCCGCATGGTGGCTGCAAGTCCAGTATGCATGGAAAAGCAGATCTTCCTTCAATCAACTGTTTCCGCACCTGCTTCATCGACTCAGATGTTGAGAATCTCAGATTTCACCGATTGCTGATTGGAAGAACGCACGAAGTGTTTGACGAGATGATGAAAGCCATTGTCATGAGTTCCATGTACAAGGCGAAGAGTGACAACATCCAAAAATTAAGAGACGGGTTCTTTAAATGTGGACTAAGAATTATGGACAGTGAAAATGCTACCTTATGGGGGAGGGGCGGGAAATGGTTTTTATCTTTTCTAGAGATAAACGATGGGCTATGGAATTGAGGTTCATTTGTTCTTGAAATCTATAAGGCCATGAAGTGATTAGGTAATATTAAATGCTTCCATGGTTTTATTTACATGTATATTAGAAGGTCCCTCCAGATCTTCCATGCATTGTTTCGGCAGTACTAATCTAATGCTGACAGACTCTAGATGAAAGTTTTACATTATTAAACTATCACTGTTCTCTTGGGACCTGACCTCATACTTTGAGGCTTTGGACTTGGCATTGCATTTGGTGTTTTATGTAGTTGACAAATGGCCGGAATGAGGGATTGCGTTGCGCTGTGCCCTACGTCCAAGCGTAATAAGTGAATTTTGCTCATACACTTATAATATCAAGTGGTAGTCATTTTGGATCACCTATTCCCATTCCACAAGAACACCGCTTCATTTAGCTAAAACTGATTGCAAAGAGTAGGAGGTACAGTGACCTCAACTAATTTTAAAATGCTGCTTTTTAATTTCTGCATTGGTTACACATTTTAAACTGCACAAATTTGTTCTGAAAGTTGAGCAAAAGAAATCTTGAAATAAAAACATGTGAAGGAGCCAAAAATAAAGTAAATCAAGGATTTGGGAAGTGAAGACTGGAAGCTCATTGCATTAAATTCATGAAAACTTTTATACTCCTGTAAATACCTTTCTTTTTTTTTACCTTTAAGAATCAGAATAGTCACATTTGGAACAATTTTCTGTATCAGTCAATATTTTTAGGTAGTTGAAACTGGTCCTAAGCCCAAAGTAGGCTTACTTCTGGAAAGTAAATCTTTAATAACCTCCTCAGTACAGAAATCTTTTAATGTACCCACTCCATGAAGTCTTTTGTTTGCATAGTCACGCACTGATGCTTGGATGCCCCAGTATCGAATATGAACACAGTAGTGTTGTTAACCAGTCATTTTTCCCCATTGTTTAAAACCTCTAGACAAGAACAGCCCCATTCCACCGATCTCAAACTACTGTGTGTGCGAATGAACTCTCTTTTGCTTCATCTCTGAATGCTGTACATCTGTTTGGACTTGTATAATGTGTTTGTTTATTTATGCTTTGATTCATAGTAACCTCATGTTATGGAATTGTTTTCATTGAACACAAACTGTAAATAAAAATAAATGACTGCAAAAACAATCCAAAAAATAAAACAATAACCCATAAAAGAATAAATTAATTTAAGAATAAAGAAAAAAATTTTAAAAAGAAAAACCTGTAAATAGATCAAGGTCTGGTTTTTGAACTTAGGTGTGTCCTCCAGTTAAGTCTGATGGGGTGCCACGCTCTGGCTCCAGAGTCTATCCTTTGTACTCCCTCGGGGGCTTTTTGCTCTGCTCACCCGTTGCTCTGCCGCAAGCCTCCGTGTGGTGGGGTCAGTCTGGGCCAGTCCCGACACTGTGTCTCCAGCATTGTCCCCCATAGGGCCCTGGGTCAGTGAGGGATGGCATGTCTCATAGTGGAATCATCCATATGGTCCACTCTGTCCCTTTGCTCTTTGTAGTGGGGATAGCATCCTCCAGGCCTGGTGGGCCAGGATGTGTCCGACTCTCTTCCTCCCCATTCATTTGCTCCCGTGTGCTCTGATTAGACATCTCCCTCTGCCCTTGCTGCAGTTTTAGTGCTGTCCTCTAAAATAAATTCTGGAGGGGGAGTAGTTGTCCACTTAGCTGGATGGGTGTCGAGTCCTCAGGCCCCTCCACTGACTCCCTTCTCATGCTGGCATGCTGCATTCACATCCCAGAACACTGGAACCATGATATCTTAATGAAACTGTAATGAAAGATTATTGGTTAAAAGTTAAGAAACTCAAGAAATTAATAGGAAAGAAATCACTGCTCTATGTTAATGCTTGATTTCTGAGAATAACCTCAAGTTTCAATGAATGTTCTTGCCCTCTGCTACTTTGACTGGGTGGGTTCCTATGTTTCAACCACCCATGCACCCTGCCAGACCTGCCCCTTCTGAATGAGAAGTTTGTATTGAGCTCACGCTGAGGTCTACTCACAGGTGTTTAAATAATTAGCACTCATGTTTCAACTTGCTGGGTTAGTTAGCTGTTCTAGCTTTCTAAATGTTCTGTCTTTTGTTCACAAGTAAAAAGAGGGATACAATGGTGTGGCCCGCTGGAGGTGCTTCTATATACTATCCACACATGGACTGTGACCTGCTCATTGCCACAGGTGATAAGGTGAGGTAACTCCACCTTGAGCTTTATTAATATGCACGTGGTTGTTACCTAATCTGCTGTCAACCTGAGACTCTTAAGAGTGAAGGGTCACAGCTTGATGACCTCATTTGGAGGAACAAGGGGGATAAATAGCTCATTGGAGGTAGGACACACACTCACTTCCTGCTAGACATTTCTGCTGACAAGACACATAGAGCTACTGTAAAGTCCAGGAGCTGGAGGAGCCACGTGGAGACCCCTGCCAGTGTTGAGATGCTTCCACTGACATGGATTGAGACTTTCCACCCACTGGCCTGTGATCTTCCTGCACTTGGCATCATTGCATGCTTTGCATGAGTCTAAAGAGGAATTTACAGACTGGTACTGGACATATGGGCTAATATTGGACTTATGGTTTTCATCTGGATTGGGCTGGGATGTTTTCTTAATATACAAATGCTCTTGGATATAAAGCTCTTTCTTATACACATATGAGTCTCTATGAATTTGTTTTTCTAGGCAACCCAGAATAACACCATTATCAAGTGAAGATAATCAGTATGAGGAGAGGTTGTGGAGAGTGGTCAAACATGCATGGGAACTTGTTGTGCTGAACTGTATGATACGTACATGTGTAAAAAAAAAGGAATGACTGTCATCAAGTCATTTTGTCTCATAGTGGCCCTATGGGACAAGGTTGTATTGCCCCTGTGAATTTCCAAAATGGTAACTCTTCATAGGAGTTGAAAACTTATGTGTATACAGAGCTAACATTTATTGAACTATATACATATACTTGTGCACTTTAGATATGTTAATTACTAAGGAGAGGCATAAAAAGACATCGAGGTGAATGATCAAAGGCATGATATCAGTTTCTCAAACAAAGAATTACAGGATCTGATTAAACACATTTTTTAAAGAAAATGATTCTTGTTAATGTTCTTATAGAATACATGGGTTGGAGTTACTATACACAAATATACACTAACCTCAATGCCTTCTACTGAATGGGACAGTTGGAAGAATTAAATCCCTATTGATATAGGAAGGTGGAAGAGGTAGCCTGATGTTAATCAACACTGAAAATGTATTACAGTTTGCTGAAAACGATACTATTTTTATCTGAGTGTTTTGAATCTTTCATGCTTCCTTCCTCCCTTCACCAAGGGCAAAGAACTGCACAACTGGTCTGTCTCTTCAAGATGTACAGTCCCTAAATAATGGGAAAGCCCTGTTGGTACAGTGGTTACGAGTTAGACTGTGATCCCCATGGTAGGAGTAATTCTAAGCACCCAACCGCTCACCAGGAGAAAGACTGGGCTTTCTACTCACTAATCAGTTTCAGACTCAGGAACCCGAAGGGTGTTGCTCTGACGCGATGGTTGTGAGAATTAAGTAATGGAAGCCCTGTGACATACGATCTTTAATAAAACAAAAGTTTATTTTCCTAGCATGTACCTGTAATTCCAAGATTTGTGTCTGAAAGAATTGTTTCGCTAAGCCTTGAAAACAGAGACAGGGAGACTAGAGTTTGGAAGAAGGACACTGCCTCCCTGCCCCCACCCCGCCATTCTCCTTTCCCATACATGAGAAAATAAAACTTAGAATCTTTTGAATTCATTTGGTTTCTGTGATATGACAATAGTAACTGAGAAATATTGGCCCTCTCTGTACCCATCCTACAACACTAATACTAATAAATTAGTATTGGTCATTTATCAAAATGTAAACAACACTGTAAAACGAGAATATATGCAAAAGCTTAAACTTGGTAATGAAGATTTTAGATAGAACACCACAAGAATTTGTACAGAAAATTAAAGATTTATTAACAGGGTGTGACCAAAATTTTTAAACTTTAACTGTGGGGACAAAATTCTTTAACAAGGGAATGAAAACCGTGCAATAGATTTGGAAATTTTAAAAAATGATCTATGTGATAAATTAATTTTAGCTAAAAAAAGTAAACCACTCTTTTGTAAGCAATATGATTTTTAAATAAAAATATAATTAGCAGAATAACTGATCAAATATGTCAACAAAGGAGCACTTAATTACAAATAACTATATGGAAAGATTATTAAAATATTTTTATTATTGAAAATGCAAATTGAAATAATATGAGATGATACTACTGATTTTATAAGTAAATATTTCCCATCCCCAAATGTTAACAAAGTAGCTCGGTCCCATATGAGCACAGCACAGGGATTCTCCTGAATCAATTATTAGAATATAAAATGGTTCAGTTACTTTGAGAAATATGCAGACAGTTTCTTACAAAGCCTAACATTGTTTTGCCACTTTATCCTGCAACATTTTCCTAAGTGTTTGCCTCCATCAGTTAAAAACGTATGCCGCCAAACGCTGCACAATAATGATTTATACATAATTACTGAAACTTTTAGTAATCAGCATGGCTCTCAATATATGAATAAATTTTAAAATCAATGGTATAACCACACAATGAATATTATTAGTGGGTTTTTTTTAAAAGACCCATCACACAGTGGAAACATTTGGATACATCTAAATTTGAAGTAGGCATTTTGAAAATAGTACTTACTATATGGTTTCAATATAACTTTTTTTTAAGCAAATCTATAAAGAATTGAGAAACAGATCAGTGATTGCCAGGAATTTGGGAATATGGTGTTCAATAGGTGAGGCATGAGCACTTTTAACAATAGTAAAATTGTTCTACTTGTAAGTGCCACGGTGCAACGATGACCTTTTGATTTATAAAAGCACTGAAAAGCTGGCAACACAAGGAGCCAGTTATAATTATGCAAAAGTAAAAATAAAAGGTTAGGGACTTCAAGACAGAAAGCAAAGTATAAAAAGTGATGTGACTTAAATGTATGAAACAACTTCCTGATAGTGGAAACAGCAACGTGCTAACATAAGGGACTTTGAGATGAAAAACACTGTAAATCTAAAGGAAAAATAGAAAACACACAGCACAGAGTTTTCTACTACATCAATTCATTTTCATGAGTATATAGCTCAAAATGATGAAATAATTGCAAATACCCAATGTCATAAAAATATATAAATGGTAATGCATGACAAATAAAAGCAATATGTTCCCAATGTGACTCCATATTGGACATCAACTTTGAGCAATGAAAAATACAGCAAAGATTTGGATTATAATGCCAAGTATAAAATCAGTATCACTGTGTCCTTTCCATAATATAAATGAATAAAATAAGCAGTGGAAGGAAATACCTCATTCAAACACTTCAAGTTACTTCTGTATGCATCCATACACACAACTACACAACTTTACCCTTTCAAGACTTTCAAGATAGTCCTTCCAGATTTCATTTTCATTTTACTTGGGTCCACGGTAAAATTTAATCAAATGGCATATTGCATTTCGTGAATCAGCTGTAAAGATTTTTAAATGTTAATTACAAAGTTATCACCTTGAGGAATAAGGTGCACTTGATTCAAGCCATGGTATTTTAAATGGTATCATACTCTGAAAAGGGTGGCCATAAAGTAGAAAAACAGAATGATTACTGGTGTCTTTGAATTATGGTATGGTGAGGACCAAGGACTGTATAACAGATTCCTCACAAAGTGATCTTATCTGTGTTGGAACAAATACAGACAGAGGTCTCTCTAGAAGAGAGCATGATGGGACTTCATCTACTGCATTTTGGACATATCAAGAGGGTCCGAGCTCCAGAGAATGGAATTATGACAGCTGCTTCTAGGTGTGTATTATCAGCACGTTGTGTCTACCATTGGATTTTGTTTCTTTCCTTTTTTTTTTTTTTGCACCACCTTAGTTTGTGTTTCTGCCTGTGGGTTAGGCCCTGCCTGGTCCTGACTCATCTGTCTTTCTCAGGTTCACACCATACACTCAGACACACGCGCGCACACACATGTACATATACATATGAGTCAAAATTTGGGCTTGCCCGTCAAGATAATTGCCCAGTATCTTTAAATAACATTTTAATATAAAAATCTGATTTTAAAATTAATAATTATAAAGAATCCTGAAACATGTAAGAAATGAAACCAGCACACAGAACTATTCCAGAGTAGAAAAAGGTGAATTTGTTAGCCATTGAGTAGCCACAGTTGTTTGACAATATGTACAGCTCCTATGAGCAGGGCCAATTTGACAAACATATATAAATTGGGATATCAGAAGGTACTACAGTGGTTGCCTGACCTAGACCAATCGTCGACTGATCCCAAAGTGTTTGATAAAACCTACGCTACACAAAGACTCTTGAATGATGTGCAAGCACACACACACACACACACACATACACACATACACGAGTCACCACTTGCACACACCCGACAAAATCATCCGCCAGTCCCTTTAAAATACATTATTCTATATATAACCCAGATGTTAAAATTAAAAATTTAAAAACAATCATGAAAATTTTGAGAAATGAAAGCAGCACCCATAATATTCCGCAGGAGGAAGAGGTGAAATTTTTAGCCAGAGAGGAGCCAGCGCTGGTTGACAATATGCAGACCTCCTATGAGCAGGGTGAGTTCAACAAACATGCATAAATAAGCACATGAAAGGTACCAGAGTGTTTGGTTGACCTAGACCACTGGTTGACTGACTATCGATGTGTTTGGTAAAACCCACGCTACACAAACAGTCATGCATGATGTACAAGCACACACAGACACATACAGACACAAACACATTCAGGGCCCCCGAAACGTGTCTCTCTTGGGGCAGAGTATTCTGGGTATGCCAGGGTCTTGATGTACAATTATAAAATATAGATAAAAGTCCTATTTTTCATACAAACCTTTTGAAGCAAACATAAGAGTAGAAAAAGAGAAGTGAACCCTATGAGTACCTAACCAAAATTTGCCAAATAGAAGGAGGGAGAATTATTTGATCCACCTGTGGGCCTGCTGATGCCCACACTGGGCTCATACTCATTGAAGGTGGATATGGATGAGCATACTAGAACATCTCCGTCAGGTTGCCCTCAGTATTTTGCAAGGATGATCAGTAGTCACATACAAAGGAGATCAGAGCAGTTTTCTATCTTGCCATGCAGATAAGTGATGTCTTGCAAGGTTGATCAGCGCAGGTCTTCTATCAGCATCTTCTATGGAGAATCTGCAATATCTTCGTAGGTAGATTAGACCAGGTCCAATCACAGCACCTTGCAAGGAATATCTGCCACATCTTGGCCAGGAAGACCAGAGCAGCTCTCCTATCAGCATCTTCCAAGGAAGATAAGCAGCATTTTGCAAGGAAGACCAGAGCAGGTCTTCTCTATTGCAAACATGATCATCCACATCTGCAAGGAAGATCAGAGCACGCCTTCCATCACCATCTTGCAAGGCAGTTCAGAAGAATGTTGCAAGAAGGTCGGAACAGGTCTCATCTCAGCACTATTTTGGGAAGATGAGGGATATTTTGCATGGAATATCACACCAGGTCATTAATAAGCATCTTCGAAGGAAGATCAGCGACATCTCCCAAGGCAGGTCAGAGCAGGTCTTCTGTCAGCATCTTGCAAGGCAGATCAGCAAAATCTTGCCAGAAAGATCAGAGGGGGTCTTTCCTCAGCACCTCTAAAGGAAGTCCAGGAATAACTTGCAAGGAAGATCAGAGCAGGTCTTCTTTCAGCACATGTTAAGGAGTACCAGGGATATATTGCAAGGCAGATAAGCACAAACTTGCCAGGCAGATCAGAGCAGGTCTTCTCTGGCAACTTGCAGGGAAGAGCTGGAGCATCTTACAAGGAAGATCATGGCAGGTCTTCTATCAGCATCCTGCAAGACAGATCAGGGATGATCAGAGTGTGCCTTCTCTCAGCACAATTAAGGAATATCAGCGACATTTTGAAAGAGAGATCAGAGAAGGTTCTCCCAGCATCTTGCCAGGAAGATTAGAGACCGTTACAAGGAAAACCATAGGAAGTCTTCTGTCACTATCTTCCGTGGGAGATCCATGACATATTTCAAGGAAGATCTGGGCAGGTCTTCTCCCAGCATCTTGACAAATAAGCAAAATTTTGCAAAGCAGATCAGAGCAGGGCTTCCATGAGCATTTTGCAGGGAAGTACGTGGTGTTTCAAAGGAAGAGCACATCAGATTGATCCATTCTTACAAGTAAGATTCTATCAATTGGGGTTAGGGAATGGTGCTGAGAACATTTTTGAGAGAGGGTACTATGCAAAATATCTTTGCAGGTCATCTCATGCAGCAGCTGCTTCTAGGTCTATATTACTTGTATGTTGTGCCAACCACTGAATTATGCTATGTTTTTTGCACCAACTGAGTTTCTGTGTCTACCTGTCAGTAAGGCCCTGCCTGGTCATCAGTCATTTACCTGTCTTACTCAGGTTTACACAAGACACACACACACACACACACACACACACACACACACACACACACACACACACAGGAGTTAACATTTGGACTTAGACAGCAAGATAATCGCAAGTGTCTTTAAATAGCATACTTCAATATAAAAATCTGAATACAAAATTAATAATTAAAGAAAATCCTGAAACATGTGAGAAATGAAACAAGACCCAGAATTATTGCAGCTTAGGAGGAAGTGAATTTGTTAGCCATTGAGCACCCTGAGTTGGTAGACAGCCTGCACAGCATTTTTGAGCAGCTCCAAGTTGGGAAACATTGGTAAATTGGTATATCAGAAGGTTCCACAGTGTTTGCCTGACCTAGACCCTGGTCGCTTGACTTCCAAGGTGTTTGGTAATTCCTATGCTACACAGAGACTCTTGTATGATGTGCAAGCACACGCACACACTCACACAAACACAGACTCACAGGAGTCATGATTTGCGCACACCCAACAAGAACATCCGTCAGTATCTTTAAAATACATTATTCTGTATATGAACCCGATGTTAAAATTTAAAATTAAAAAAAATCAGGAAACTGATTTTGAACAATGAAAGCTGGAACCATACTATTCCACAGTAAGAAGAGCTGGAGTTTTTAACCAGAGAGGAGTCAGAGCTGGTCGACCGCATGCAGACGTCCTTATGAGCAGGGTGAGTTTGAAAAACATACGTAAATAAGCACATGAGAAGTCACCACAGTTTGCCTGGCTTGAACCACTGGTTGACAGACTGTAGGGGGGTTTGGTAAAACCCAGACTACGCAAGCAGCCATATATGATGTGCAAGCACACACAGACACACAAACACACAGACATTCAGGGCCACCCAAATATGTCTCTCTAAGGGCGTAGCATTCTGCGTATGCCAGGGTCTTGATGTACAATTATCAAATATAGATATAAGTCCCATTTTTCCTACAAATCTTTTGAAGCAAACATAAGAAGAGAAAAAAGAGTTGTGAACCCTATGCATACCCATTCAAAATTTTCCAGAGAGGAGGAAGAATAATTTCATCCACATATGCAGCTCCTGATGCCTGAACAGGGTTCAGACCTTTCCAAGGCGGAGATGCATGCGCACATTTGAAAGTCGCCGTCAGGTTGCCCTCAGCATCTTGCAAAGATGATCAGTAGTCACATACAAGGGAGATCAGAGCAGGTCTCCTATCTTGCCAAGCAGATCAGTGATATCTTGCAAGGTGGATTGGCACAGGTCTTCTGTGAGCATCTTCTATGGAGAATTTGCAATATCTTGGTAGGGAGATTAGACCAGGTTTCCTCCCAGCATCGTGCAAGTAATATCTGGCACGTATTGGCAAGGAAGAGCAGAGAAGTTCTCCTATCAGCATGTTCCAAGGAAGATCAGCAGCATTTTGCAAGGAAGACCAGAGCAGGTCTTGTATATTGCAAACATGAATATCCACATCTGCAAGGAAGATCAGAGCACGTCTTCCATCGCCATCTTGCAAGGCAGATCAGAAACATGTTGCAAGAAGATCGGAACAGGTCCTATCTCAGCACGATTTAAGTAAGACGAAGGATATTTTGCATGGAATATCACACCAGGTCATGTATCAGCGTGTTCCAAGGAAGATTGCTGACATCTTGCAAGGCAGGTCAGAGCAGGACTTCTGTCAGCATCTTGCAAGGCAGATCAGCAAAATCATGCCAGAAAGATCAGAGCGGGTCTTTCCTCAGCACCGCGAAAGGAAGACCAGTGATTGCTAGCAAGGAAGATCAGAGCAGGTCTTGTACCAGCATCTTGCAAGGAAGATCAGCAACATGTTGCATGACAGATCAGAAGCCAAGGCATATCTTGCAAGGAAGATCAGAGCAAGTGTTGTATCAGCCTCGTGGTAAGAAGATTAGCAAAATCTGGCATGGCAGATCAGACCAGGTCTTCCACCAGCATCTTGCAAAACTGATGGAAGCATCTTGAAAGGAAGATCAGAGCAGGTCTTCTCTCAGCACCTGCTAAGGGCGACCGGGAATATCTTGCAAGGCAGTTCAGAGCAGTGCTTCTCTGGCAACTTGCGGGGAAGAGCTGAAGCATTTTTCGAGGAAGATCATGGGAGGTCCTCTATCAATATCTTGCAAGGCAGGTCAGGGAATATCCGAGTAGGACTTCTTTCAGCACCATGAAGAAATATGAACGACATCTCGAAAGAGAGTTCAGAGGAGGTTCTCCCAGCACCTTGCAAGGAAGACCTCTTACTTGGAACACCATATTAGGACTTCTGTCACCATCTTGCATGGCAGATTGATGGTATCTTACAAGGAATATCTGCGCAGTTCTTCGCCCAGCATCTTGATAGACAGATGAGCAATTTTGCATGGCAGATCAGCGCAGATCTTCTATCAGCATTTTGCAGGGAAGATCAGTGGCGTTTTCAAGGAAGGGTACATCACAGTGATCCCATCTCACACGTAAGATCCTATCATCTGTGAGTTCGGGAGTGGTACTGCGAATAATTTTCAGAGAGGGTACCATGTGAAATAGCTTTGTGGGTCATCTCATGCAGCAGCTGCTTCTAGGTCTATATTATTGGCATGTTGTGTCAACCACTGGATTATGCTTTGTCTTTTGCACCACCTGAGCTTCTGTGTCTGCCTGCCGGTTATGGCCCTGCCTGGTCATCAGTCATCTGTCTTACTCAGGTTTACACAACACACACACACACACACACACACACACACACACACGATTTAACATTTGGTCTTGCACAGCAAGAAAATCACAAGTGTCTTTAAATAACATTCTTCAATATAAAATCTGATTATAAAATTAATAATTAAAGAAAATCCTGAAACACGAGAGAAATGAAACAAGACCCAGAATTATTGCAGCCTAGGAGGAGGTGAATTTGTTAGCCAATGAGTAGCCTGAGTTGTTTGACAGCTGCACCGATCCTATGAGCAGCTCCAATATGAGAAATATTTGTAAACTGGCATATCAAAAGGTTCCACAGTGTTTGCCTGATGTAGACCACTGGTGGACTGACTTCCAACGTGTTTGGTAAATCCTACGGTACACAGAGACTCTTGTATGATGTGCAAGTACACGCAAACGCTCACACACACACAGACTCACAGGAGTCACCATTTGCACACCCAACAATAACATCCGTCAGTATCTTTGAAATACATTATTCTGTATTTGAACCCGATGTTAAAATTTTAAAAAATCAGGAAACTGTTTGAGCAATGAAACTGGACCCATACTATTCCACAGTAAGAAGAGTTGAAGCTCTTAAACAGAGAGGAGTCAGGGCTGGTTGACCACATGGAGACCTCCTTATGAGCAGGGTGAGTTGGACATATGTACGTAAATAAGCATATGAGAAGTCATCACGGTGTTTGCCTGACCTAGACCACAGGTTGACAGACTATCGGGGTTTTTGGTAAAACCCATGCTACGCAAGCAGCCAAATATGATGTGCAAGCACACACACACACACACACACACATTCAGGGCCACCCAAATATGTCTCTCTAAGGGCGTAGCATTCTACATATGCCAGGGTCTTGATGTACAATTATCAAATATAGATAAAAGTCCCATTTTTTCCTAAAAACCTTTTGAAGCAAACATTACAAGAGAAAAGAGTTGTGAACCCTACACATACCCATCCAAAATTTTCCAGAGAGGAGGAGAAAAATTTATTTCACCCACATATGCGACTCCTGATGACTGAACTGGGTTCAAACCTTTTGAAGGAGGAGATGCATGCGCATATTTGAATGTCTCCATCAGGTTGGCCTCAGCATCTTGCAAGGATGATCAGTAGTCACATCCAAGGGAGATCAGAGCAGGTCTCCTATCTTACCAAGCAGATCAGAGATGTCTTGTAAGGTTGATTGGCACAGGTTTTCTGTGTGCATATACTATGGAGAATCTGCAATACCTTGGTTGGTAGATTAGACCAAGTCTCCTCCCAGCATCGTGCAGGGAATATCTGGCACGTATTGGAAGGAAGAGCAGAGAAACTTTCCTGTCAGCATCCTTCCAAGGAAGATCAGCAGCATTTTGCAAGGAAGACCAGAGCAGGTCTTGTATAATTCAAACATGAATATCCACATCTGCAAGGAAGGTCAGAGCACGTCTTCCATTACCATCTTGTAAGGCAGATCAGAAGCATGCTGCAAGAATATCAGAACAGGTCATATCTCAGCACGAATTAAGGAACAGGAGGGATATTTTGCACGGAATATAACACCAGGTCATGTATGAGTGTGTTCCAAGGAAGATCGGCGACAACTTGCAAGGCAAATCAGAGCAGGATTTCTGTCAGCATCATGCAAGGCAGATTAGCAAAATTTTGCCAAATGGATCAGAGCAGGTTCCCTGAGCGCCTCGAAATGAAGACGAAGGATTATTTGCCAGGAAGATCAGAGCAGGTCTTGATTCAGCGTCTTGCAAAGAAGACCAGCAATGTCTTGCATGGCAGATCAGAAGGCACGGCACATCCTGCAAAGAAGATCAGCAAGATGTTGCATGACAGATTATAAACCCAGGCATATCTTGCAAGGAAGATCAGAGAAAGTGTTGTATCAGCCTCTTGGTAGACATCCGCAAAATCTGGCATGGCAGATCAGACCAGGTCTTCCAACAGCATCTTGCAAAACTGATGGAAGCATCTTGAAAGGAAGATCAGAGTAGGTTTGCTCTCAGCACCTGCTAAGGGCGACCGGGGATATCTTGCAAGGCAGTTCAGAGCAGTGCTTCTCTGGCAACTTGCAGGGAAGAGCTGCAGCATCTTGTGAGAAAGTCCATGGCAGGTCTTCTATTAGCATCTTGCAAGGCAGATCAGGGAAGATCAGAGTAGGACTTCTTTCCACAAAATGAAGAAATATGAACGACATCTCGAAAGAGAGTTCAGAGGAGGTTCTCCCAGCATCTTGCAAGGAAGACCTCTTACTAGGAACACCATATTAGGCCTTCTGTCACCATCTTCCATGGCAGATCGACGGCATCTTTTAAGGAAGATCTGGGCAGGTCTTCTCCCAGCATCTTGATAGACAGATGAGCAATTTAGCAAGGCAGATCAGAGCAGATCTTATACCAGCATTTTGCAGGGAAGATCAGTGGCATTTTCAAGTAAGGTTACATCACAGTGATCCCATCTCACACGTAAGATCCTGTCATCTATGAGTTCAGGAGTCGTACTGGGAATAATTTTCAGAGAGGGTACTATGCGAAATAGCTTTGTGGGTCATCTCATGCAGCAGCTGCTTCTAGGTCTATATTATTGGCATGTTGTTCCTACCACTGGATTATGATATGTGTTTTGCATCACCTGAGTTTATGTGTCTCCCTGCCTGTTATGGCCCTGCCTGGGCATCAGTCATCTGTCTAACTCAGGTTTATACAACATACACACACACACACACACACACACACACACACACACACGATTTTAACATTTGGACTTTCACAGCAAGAAAATCGCAAGTGTCTTTAAATAACATTCTTCAATATAAAAATCTGATTATAAAATTAATAATTAAAGAAAACCCTGAAATACGTGAGAAATGAAAGAAGACCCAGAATTATTGCTGCCTAGGAAGAGGTGAATTTGTTAGTCATTGTACAGCCTGAGGTGGTTGACAGCCTGCACATCTCCTAAGATCAGCTCCAATTTGAGAATCATTTGTAAATTGGCATATCAGAAGGTTCCACAGTGTTTGCCTGACCTAAACCACTGGCCGACTGACTTCCATGGTGTTTGGTAAATTCTACGCTACACTGAGACTCTTGTATGCTGTGCAAGCACACGCATACACTCACACACACATACACTCACAGGAGTCACCATATGCTCACACCCAACAAGAACATCCATCAGTATCTTTAAAATACATTATTCTGGATATGAACCCGATGTCAAAATTTTAAATTTTAAAAAGTCAGGAAACTCATTTTGAGCAATAGATGCTGGACCCATACTATTCGGCAGTAAGAAAAGTTGAAGTTTTTAACCAGAGAGGAGCCATGGCTGGTCGACCGCATGAAGACCTTCTTATGAGCAGGGTGAGTTTGACATACATACGTAAATAAGCACAAGAAAAGTCACCACAGTGTTTGCCTGGCCTAGACCTCTGGTTGACAGACTGTCGGGGTGTTTGGTAAAACCCATGCTATGCAAGCGGCCATATATGATGTGCAAGCACACACAGACACACACACACACGCATACAGGGCCACTCAAACATGTTACACTAAGGGAGTAGCATTCTGTGTATGCCAGTTTCTGGATGTACAATTATCAAATATAGATAAAAGTCCCATTTTTTTCCTACAAATCCTTTGAAGCAAACATAGGAAGAGAAAAAAGAGTTGTGATCCCTATGCATACCTATCCAAAATTTTCCAGAGAGGAGGAGGAAGAATTATTTCACCCACATATGCGACTCCTGATGCCTGAAGTGGGTTCAGACCTTTTCAAGGTGGAGATGCATACGCACATTTGAACATCTCTGTCAGGTTGGCCTCAGCATCTTGCAAGGATGATCAGTAGTCACATCCAAGGGAGATCAGAACAGGTTTTATATCTTACCAAACAGATCAGTGATGTCTTGCAAGGTTGATTGGCACAGGTCTTCTATCAGAGTCTTCTATGGAGAATCTGCAATATCTTGGTAGGGAGATTAGACCAGGTCTCCTCCCCGAATCTTGCAAGGAACATCAGGCAAGTCTTGGCAACGAAGAGCAGAGAAGCTCTCCTATCCGCATTTTCCAAGGAATATCAGTAGCATTTTGCATGGAAGACCAGAGCAGGCCTTGTATATTGCAAACATGATCATCCACATCTGCAAGAAAGATAAGAGCACGCCTTCCATCACCATCTTGCAAGGCAGATCAGAAGAATATTGCAGGAAGATCAGAACAGGACCTACCTCAGCACGATTTAAGGAAGACGAGGGATATTTTGCATGGAATATCCCACCAGGTCATGTATCAGCGTGTTCCAAGGAAGATCGGCGACATCTTGCAGGGCAGGTCAGAGGAGGTCTTCGGTCAGCATGTTGCAAGGCGGTTCAGCAAAATATTGCAAGAAAGATCAGGCGGGGCTCCCCTCAGCACCGCGAAAGGAAGACCAGGGATTGATTGTGAGGAAGATCAGAGCAGGTCTTGTACCTGCATCTTGCAATGGAAGATCAGCAATATCTTGCATGACAGATCAGAAGGCCAGTCATATCTTGCAAGGAAGATCAAAGGAAGTGTTGTATCAGCCTCTTGGTAAGAATATCCGAAAAATCTGGCCTGGCAAATCAGACCAGGTCTTCCATCAGCACCTTGCAAGGCTGATGGAATCATCTTGAAAGGGAGATCAGAGCAGGTGTGCTCTCAGCACCTGCTAAGGGCGACCGGGAATATCTTGCAAGGCAGTTCAGAGCAGTGTTTCACTGGCAACGTCAGGGAATACCTGCAGCTCTTGCAAGAAAGACCATGGCAGGTCTTCATTAGCATCTTGCAAGGCAGATACGGAAGATCAGAGTAGGACTTCTTTCAGTGCCATGAAGAAATATGAACGACATCGCGAAAGACAGTTCAGAGGAGGTTCTCCCAGCAACTTACAAGGAAGACGTCTGACTTTCAACACCATATTAGGTCTTCTGCCACCATCTTGCATGGCAGATCGACGGCATCTTTCAACGAAGATCTGGGCAGCACTTCGCTCAGCATCTTGATATACAGAAGAGCAATTTTGCAAGGCAGATCAGAGCACATCTTCTATCAGCATTTTGCAGGGAAGATCAGTGGCGTATTCAAGGAAGGGCACATCACAGTGATCCCATCTCACACGTAAGACCCTATCATTTGTGAGTTTCAGAGTGGTACTGGGAATAATTTTTAGTGAGGGTACTATGCGAAATAGCTTTGGGGGTCATCTCATGGAGCAGCTGCTTCTAGGTCTATATTATTGGCATGTTGTGCCTACAACCGGATTATGCTATGTCCTTTGCACCACCTGAGTTTCTGCATCTGCCGGCGGGTTAGCGCCCTGCCTGGTCACCAGTCATCTGTCTTACTCAAGTTTACACAAAACACACACACACACACACACACACACACACACACACACACACACACAGATACAGACACACATTCAGGGCCATCCAAACATGTCTCTCTAAGGGAGCAGCATTCTGTGTATGCCAGGGTCTTGATGTGTAACTTTCAAATATAGATAAAAATCTCATTATTTCCTACAAATCTTTTGAGGCAAACATAAGAAGAGAAAAATGAGTTGTGATCCCTATGCATACCTATCCAAAATTTTCCAAAGAGAAGGAGGAAGAATTATTTCACATCCATATGCAACTCCTTATGCCTGAACTGGGTTCAGACCTTTTCAAGGTGGAGATGCATGCGCACATTTGAACGTCTCCATCCGGCTGTCCTCAGCATCTTGTAAGGATGATCAGTAGTCACATGAAAGGGTATCAGAGCAGGTCTTCTATCTTACCAAACAGATCAGTGATATCTTGCAAGGTTGATAGGCACAGGTCTTCTATCAGCATCTTCTATGGAGAATCTGCCATATCTTGGTAGGAAGATTAGACCAGGTCTCCTCTCAGCATCTTGCAAGGAATATGTGGCACGTCTTGGCAAGGAAGAGCAGAGAAGCTCTCCTATCATCATCTTAGAAGAAAGATTCAGTAGCATTTTGCAAGGAAGACCAGAGCAGGCCTTGTATATTACAAATATGATCATCCACATCTACAAGGAAGATCAGAGCACGTCTTCCAACACCATCTTGCAAGGAGGATCAGAAGCATGTTGCAAGAAGATCGGAACAGGTCCTATCTCAGCACGATATAAGGAAGATGAGGGATATTTTGCATGGAATATCACACCAGGTCATGTATCAGCGTGTTTTAAGGAAGATTGGCCACATCTTGCAAGGCAGGTCAAAGGAGGTTTTCTGTCAGCATGTTGCAAGGCGGTTCAGCAAAATCTTGCAAGAAAGATCAGGGCGGGTCTCCCCTCAGCACCCCGAAAGGAATACCAGGGATTGCTTGCGAGGAAGATCAGAGCAGGTCTTGTACCAACATCTTGCAAGGAAGATCAGCAAGATGTTGCATGGCAGATCAGAAGGCCAGGCACATCATGCAAGGAAGATCAGCAAGATGTTGCATGACAGATAAGAAGCCCAGGCATATCTTGCAAGGAAGATCAGAGAAAGTGTTGAATGAGCCTCTTGGTAAGAAGATCCGCAAAATCTGGCAGGGCTGATCAGACCAGGTCTTCCATCAGCATGTTGCAAGGCTGATGGAAGCATCTTGAAAGGGAGATCAGAGCAGGTGTGCTCTCAGCACCTGCTAAGGGCAACCGGGAATATCTGGCAAGGCAGTTCAGAGCAGTGCTTCTCTGGCAACGTGCAGGGAATGCCTGCAGCATCTTGTGAGAAAGACCATGGAAGGTCTAATATCAGCATCTTGCAAAGCAGATAGGGAAGATCAGAGTAGGACTTCTTTCAGCGCCATGAAGAAATATGAACGACATCGCGAAAGACAGTTCAGAGGAGGTTCTCCCAGCAACTTGCAAGGAAGACCTCTTACTTGGAACAACATATTAGGACTTCTGTCACCATTTGCATGGCAGATCGACGGTATCTTTCAGGAAGATCTCGGTCCGACTACTCCCAGCATCTTGATAGACAGATGAGCAACTTTGCATGGCAGATCAGAGCAGATCTTCTGTCAGCATTTTGCAGGGAAGATCAGTGACGTTTCCAAGGAAGGGCACATCACAGTGATCCCCTCTCACATGCAAAATGCTATCATATGTGATTTCAGGAGTGGTACTGGGAATAATTTTCAGTGAGGGTAGTATGTGAAATAGTTTTGCGGGTCATCTCATGGAGCATCTGCTTCTAGGTCTATATTATTGGTATGTTGTGCCTATCACCGCTTTATGCTATGTCTTTTGCACCACCTGAGTTTCTGTGTCTGCACGCTGGTTAGGGCCCTGCCTGGTCACCAGTCATCTGTCTTACTCAGGTTTTCACAACACACACACACACACATACACACATACACACACACACACACACACAGGCACTCTGGGCCACCCAAAAATGTCTCTCTAAGGGAATAGCATTCTGTGTATGCCAGAGTCTTGATGTAAAATTATCAAATATAGATAAAAGTCCCATTTATTCCTACCAATCTTTTGAAGCAAACATAAGAAGGGAAAAAGAGTTGTGATCCTTATGCATATCTATTCAAAATGTTCCAGAGTGAAGGAGGAAGAATTATTTCACCGCCATATGCGACTCCTTATGCCTGAACTGGGTTCAAACCTTTTCAAGGCAGAGATGCATGAGCACATTTGACCATCTCTGTCAGGTTGGTCTCAGCATCTTGCAAGGATGATCAGTAGTCACATCCAAGGGAGATCAGAGTAGGTCTTCTATCTTACCAAACAGATCAGTGATGTCTTGCATGGTTGATTGGCACAGGTCTTCTATCAGCATTTTCTATGGAGAATCTGTAATATCCTGGTAGGGAGATAAGACCAGGTCTCCTCCCCGAATAATGCAAGGAACATCAGGCACGTCTTGGCATGGAAGAGCAGAGAAACTCTGCTATCAGCATCTTCCAAAGAAGATCAGTAGCATTTTGCATGGAAGACCAGAGCAGGACTTGTATATTGCAAACATGATCACCCACATCTGCAAGGAAGATCAGATCACGTCTTCCATCACCATCATGCAAGGCAGATCAGAAGCATATTGCAGGAAGATCAGAACACGACCTATCTCAGCACGATTTAAGGAAGACGAGGGATATTTTGCATGGAATATCACACCAGGTCATGTATCAGCGTGTTCCAAGGAAGATCGGCGACATCTTGCAAGGCAGTTCAGAGGAGGTTTTCTGTCAGCATGTTGCAAGGCGGTTCAGCAAAATCTTGCCAGAAAGATCAGAGCGTGTCTTCCCTCAGCACCGCGAAAGGAAGACCAGGGATTGCTTGCGAGGAAGATCAGAGCAGGTCTTGTACCAGCATCTTGCAAGGAAGATCAGCAATATCTTGCATGGCAGATCAGAAGGCCAGGCACATCATGCAAGGAAGATCAGCAAGATGTTGCATGACAGATAAGAAGCCCAGGCATATCTTGCAAGAAAGATCAGATAAAGTGTTGAATGAGCCTCTTGGTAAGAAGATCCGCAAAATCTGGCAGGGCTGATCAGACCAGGTCTTCCATCAGCATGTTGCAAGGCTGATGGAAGCATCTTGAAAGGGAGATCAGAGCAGGTGTGCTCTCAGCACCTGCTAAGTGCAACCGGGAATATCTTGCAAGGCAGTTCAGAGCAGTGCTTCTCTGGCAACGTGCAGGAAATACCTGCAGCATCTTGCGAGAAAGACCATGGAACGTCTTCTATTAGCATCTTGCAAAGCAGATAGGGAAGATCAGAGTAGGACTTCTTTCAGCGCCATGAAGAAATATGAACGACATCGCGAAAGACAGTTCAGAGGAGGTTCTCCCAGCAACTTGCAAGGAAGACCTCTTACTTGGAACACCATATTAGAACTTCTGTCACCATTTGCATGGCAAATTGATGGTATCTTTCAGGAAGATCTGGGCAGAACTTCTCCCAGCATCTTGGTAGAGAGATGAGCAATTTTGCAAGGCAGATCAGAGCACATCTTCTATCAGCATTTTGCAGGGAAGGTCAGTGGCGTTTTCAAGGAAGGGCACATCACAGTGATCCCCTCTCACATGCAAGATGCTATCATATGTGATTTCAGGAGTGGTACTGGGAATAATTTTCAGTGAGGGTAGTATGCGAAATAGTTTTGCGTGTCATCTCATGGAGCATCTGCTTCTAGGTCTATATTATTGGTATGTTGTGCCTAACACCGCTTTATGCTATGTCTTTTGCACCACCTGAGTTTCTGTGTCTGCACGCTGGTTAGGCCCTGACTGGTCACCAGTCATCTGTCTTACTCAGGTTTTCACAACACACACACACATACACACACACACTCACACACACACACACACACACACACACACACACACACAAACACAGGCATTCTGGGCCACCCAAAATGTCTCTCTAAGGGAATAGCATTCTGTGTATGCCAGAGTCTTGATGTAAAATTATCAAATATAGATAAAAGTCCCATTTATTCCTACCAATCTTTTGAAGCAAACATAAGAGGGGAAATAGAGTTGTGATCCTTATGCATATCTATTCAAAATGTTCCGGAGTGAAGGAGGAAGGATTATTTCGCCGCCATATGCGACTCCTTATGCCTGAACTGGGTTCAGACCTTTTCAAGGCGGAGATGCATGCGCACATTTGACCATCTCTGTCAGGTTGGTCTCAGCATCTTGCAAGGATGATCAGTAGTCACATCCAAGGGAGACCAGAGTAGGTCTTCTATTTTACCAAAAAGATCAGTGATGTCTTGCAAGGTTTTGCACAGGTCTTCTATCAGCATTTTCTGTGGAGAATCTGCAATATGTGGGTAGGGAGATAAGACCAGGTCTACTACCAGAATCATGCAAGGAACATCAGGCACGTCTTGGCATGGAAGAGCAGAGAAACTCTGCTATCAGCATCTTCCAAAGAAGATCAGTAGCATTTTGCATGGAAGACCAGAGCAGGCCTTGTATATTGCAACCAAGATCATCCACATCTGCAAGGAAGATCAGATCACGTCTTCCATCACCATCATGCAAGGCAGATCAGAAGCATATTGCAGGAAGATCGGAACACGACCTATCTCAGCACGTTTTAAGGAAGACGAGGGATATTTTGCATGGAATATCACACCAGGTCATGTATCAGCGTGTTCCAAGGAAGATCGGCGACATCTTGCAAGGCAGTTCAGAGGAGGTCTTCTGTCAGCATGTTGCAAGGCGGTTCAGCAAAATCTTGCCAGAAAGATCACAGCGTGTCTTCCCTCAGCACCGCGAAAGGAAGACCAGGGATTGCTTGCGAGGAAGATCAGAGCAGGTCTTGTACCAGCATCTTGCAAGGAAGATCAGCAATATCTTGCATGGCAGATCAGAAGGCCAGGCACATCATGCAAGGAAGATCAGCAAGATGTTGCATGACAGATAAGAAGCCCAGGCATATCTTGCAAGGAAGATCAGAGAAAGTGTTGAATGAGCCTCTTGGTAAGAAGATCCGCAAAATCTGGCATGGCTGATCAGACCAGGACTTCCATCAGCATCTTGCAAGGCTGGTGGAAGCATCTTGAAAGGGAGATCAGAGCAGCTGTGCTCTCAGCACCTGCTAAGGGCAACCAGGAATATCTTGCAAGGCAGTTCAGAGCAGTGCTTCTCTGGCAACATGCAGGGAATACCTGCAGCATCTTGCGAGAAAGACCATGGAAGGTCTTCTATTAGCATCTTGCAAAGCAGATAGGGAAGATCAGATTAGGACTTCTTTCAGCGCCATGAAGAAATATGAACGACATCGCGAAAGACAGTTCAGAGGAGGTTCTCCCAGCAACTTGCAAGGAAGACCTCTTACTTGGAACAACATATTAGGACTTCTGTCACCATTTGCATGGCAGATCGACGGTATCTTTCAGGAAGATCTCGGCCGGACTTCTCCCAGCATCTTGATAGACAGATGAGCAATTTTGCATGGCAGATCAGAGCAGATCTTCTGTCAGCATTTTGCAGGGAAGATCAGTGACGTTTCCAAGGAAGGGCACATCACAGTGATCCCCTCTCACATGCAAAATGCTATCATATGTGATTTCAGGAGTGGTACTGGGAATAATTTTCAGTGAGGGTAGTATGCGAAATAGTTTTGCGGTTCATCTCATGGAGCATCTGCTTCTAGGTCTATATTATTGGTATGTTGTGCCTACCACCGCTTTATGCTATGTCTTTTGCACCACCTGAGTTTCTGTGTCTGCACGCTGGTTAGGGCTCTGCCTGCTCACCAGTCATCTGTCTTACTCAGGTTTTCACAACACACACACACATACACACATACACACACACACACACACACACACACACACACACACACAGGCATTCTGGGCCACCCAAAAATGTCTCTCTAAGGGAATAGCATTCTGTGTATGCCAGAGTCTTGATGTGAAATTATCAAATATAGATAAAAGTCCCATTTATTCCTACCAATCTTTTGAAGCAAACATAAGAAGGGAAAAAGAGTTGTGATCTTTATGCATATCTATTCAAAATGTTCCAGAGTGAAGGAGGAAGAATTATTTCACCGCCATATGCGACTCCTTATGCCTGAACTGGGTTCAAACCTTTTCAAGGCGGAGATGCATGAGCACATTTGACCATCTCTGTCAGGTTGGTCTCAGAATCTTGCAAGGATGATCAGTAGTCACATCCAAGGGAGATCAGAGTAGGTCTTCTATCTTACCAAACAGATCAGTGATGTCTTGCAAGGTTGATTGGCACAGGTCTTCTATCAGCATTTTCTATGGAGAATCTGCAATATCCTGGTAGGGAGATAAGACCAGGTCTCCTCCCCGAATCATGCAAGGAACATCAGGCACGTCTTGGCATGGAAGAGCAGAGAAACTCTGCTATCAGCATCTTCCAAAGAAGATCAGTAGCATTTTGCATGGAAGACCAGAGCAGGCCTTGTATATTGCAAACATGATCATCCATATCTGCAAGGAAGATCAGATCACGTCTTCCATCACCATCATGCAAGGCAGATCAGAAGCATATTGCAGGAAGATCGGAACACGACCTATCTCAGCACGTTTTAAGGAAGACGAGGGATATTTTGCATGGAATATCACACCAGGTCATGTATCAGCGTGTTCCAAGGAAGATCGGCGACATCTTGCAAGGCAGTTCAGAGGAGGTCTTCTGTCAGCATGTTGCAAGGCGGTTCAGCAAAATCTTGCCAGAAAGATCACAGCGTGTCTTCCCTCAGCACCGCGAAAGGAAGACCAGGGATTGCTTGCGAGGAAGATCAGAGCAGGTCTTGTACCAGCATCTTGCAAGGAAGATCAGCAATATCTTGCATGGCAGATCAGAAGGCCAGGCACATCATGCAAGGAAGATCAGCAAGATGTTGCATGACAGATAAGAAGCCCAGGCATATCTTGCAAGGAAGATCAGAGAAAGTGTTGAATGAGCCTCTTGGTAAGAAGATCCGCAAAATCTGGCAGGGCTGATCAGACCAGGACTTCCATCAGCATCTTGCAAGGCTGATGGAAGCATCTTGAAAGGGAGATCAGAGCAGGTGTGCTCTCAGCACCTGCTAAGGGCAACCGGGAATATCTGGCAAGGCAGTTCAGAGCAGTGCTTCTCTGGCAACATGCTGGGAATACCTGCAGCATCTTGCGAGAAAGACCATGGAAGGTCTTCTATTAGCATCTTGCAAAGCAGATAGGGAAGATCAGATTAGGACTTCTTTCAGCGCCATGAAGAAATATGAACGACATCGCGAAAGACAGTTCAGAGGAGGTTCTCCCAGCAACTTGCAAGGAAGACCTCTTACTTGGAACAACATATTAGGACTTCTGTCACCATTTGCATGGCAGATCGACGGTATCTTTCAGGAAGATCTCGGCCGGACTTCTCCCAGCATTTTGATAGACAGATGAGCAATTTTGCATGGCAGATCAGAGCAGATCTTCTGTCAGCATTTTGCAGGGAAGATCAGTGACGTTTCCAAGGAAGGGCACATCACAGTGATCCCCTCTCACATGCAAAATGCTATCATATGTGATTTCAGGAGTGGTACTGGGAATAATTTTCAGTAAGGGTAGTATGCGAAATAGTTTTGCGGTTCATCTCATGGAGCATCTGCTTCTAGGTCTATATTATTGGTATGTTGTGCCTACCACCGCTTTATGCTATGTCTTTTGCACCACCTGAGTTTCTGTGTCTGCACGCTGGTTAGGGCTCTGCCTGTTCACCAGTCATCTGTCTTACTCAGGTTTTCACAACACACACACACATACACACATACACACACACACACAAACACACACACACACACACACACAGGCATTCTGGGCCACCCAAAAATGTCTCTCTAAGGGAATAGCATTCTGTGTATGCCAGAGTCTTAATGTGAAATTATCAAATATAGATAAAAGTCCCATTTATTCCTACCAATCTTTTGAAGCAAACATAAGAAGGGAAAAAGAGTTGTGATCTTTATGCATATCTATTCAAAATGTTCCAGAGTGAAGGAGGAAGAATTATTTCACCGCCATATGCGACTCCTTATGCCTGAACTGGGTTCAAACCTTTTCAAGGCGGAGATGCATGAGCACATTTGACCATCTCTGTCAGGTTGGTCTCAGCATCTTGCAAGGATGATCAGTAGTCACATCCAAGGGAGATCAGAGTAGGTCTTCTATCTTACCAAACAGATCAGTGATGTCTTGCAAGGTTGATTGGCACAGGTCTTCTATCAGCATTTTCTATGGAGAATCTGCAATATCCTGGTAGGGAGATAAGACCAGGTCTCCTCCCCGAATCATGCAAGGAACATCAGGCACGTCTTGGCATGGAAGAGCAGAGAAACTCTGCTATCAGCATCTTCCAAAGAAGATCAGTAGCATTTTGCATGGAAGACCAGAGCAGGCCTTGTATATTGCAAACATGATCATCCATATCTGCAAGGAAGATCAGATCACGTCTTCCATCACCATCATGCAAGGCAGATCAGAAGCATATTGCAGGAAGATCGGAACACGACCTATCTCAGCACGTTTTAAGGAAGACGAGGGATATTTTGCATGGAATATCACACCAGGTCATGTATCAGCGTGTTCCAAGGAAGATCGGCGACATCTTGCAAGGCAGTTCAGAGGAGGTCTTCTGTCAGCATGTTGCAAGGCGGTTCAGCAAAATCTTGCCAGAAAGATCACAGCGTGTCTTCCCTCAGCACCGCGAAAGGAAGACCAGGGATTGCTTGCGAGGAAGATCAGAGCAGGTCTTGTACCAGCATCTTGCAAGGAAGATCAGCAATATCTTGCATGGCAGATCAGAAGGCCAGGCACATCATGCAAGGAAGATCAGCAAGATGTTGCATGACAGATAAGAAGCCCAGGCATATCTTGCAAGGAAGATCAGAGAAAGTGTTGAATGAGCCTCTTGGTAAGAAGATCCGCAAAATCTGGCAGGGCTGATCAGACCAGGACTTCCATCAGCATCTTGCAAGGCTGATGGAAGCATCTTGAAAGGGAGATCAGAGCAGGTGTGCTCTCAGCACCTGCTAAGGGCAACCGGGAATATCTGGCAAGGCAGTTCAGAGCAGTGCTTCTCTGGCAACATGCTGGGAATACCTGCAGCATCTTGCGAGAAAGACCATGGAAGGTCTTCTATTAGCATCTTGCAAAGCAGATAGGGAAGATCAGATTAGGACTTCTTTCAGCGCCATGAAGAAATATGAACGACATCGCGAAAGACAGTTCAGAGGAGGTTCTCCCAGCAACTTGCAAGGAAGACCTCTTACTTGGAACAACATATTAGGACTTCTGTCACCATTTGCATGGCAGATCGACGGTATCTTTCAGGAAGATCTCGGCCGGACTTCTCCCAGCATTTTGATAGACAGATGAGCAATTTTGCATGGCAGATCAGAGCAGATCTTCTGTCAGCATTTTGCAGGGAAGATCAGTGACGTTTCCAAGGAAGGGCACATCACAGTGATCCCCTCTCACATGCAAAATGCTATCATATGTGATTTCAGGAGTGGTACTGGGAATAATTTTCAGTAAGGGTAGTATGCGAAATAGTTTTGCGGTTCATCTCATGGAGCATCTGCTTCTAGGTCTATATTATTGGTATGTTGTGCCTACCACCGCTTTATGCTATGTCTTTTGCACCACCTGAGTTTCTGTGTCTGCACGCTGGTTAGGGCTCTGCCTGTTCACCAGTCATCTGTCTTACTCAGGTTTTCACAACACACACACACATACACACATACACACACACACACAAACACACACACACACACACACAGGCATTCTGGGCCACCCAAAAATGTCTCTCTAAGGGAATAGCATTCTGTGTATGCCAGAGTCTTAATGTGAAATTATCAAATATAGATAAAAGTCCCATTTATTCCTACCAATCTTTTGAAGCAAACATAAGAAGGGAAAAAGAGTTGTGATCTTTATGCATATCTATTCAAAATGTTCCAGAGTGAAGGAGGAAGAATTATTTCACCGCCATATGCGACTCCTTATGCCTGAACTGGGTTCAAACCTTTTCAAGGCGGAGATGCATGAGCACATTTGACCATCTCTGTCAGGTTGGTCTCAGCATCTTGCAAGGATGATCAGTAGTCACATCCAAGGGAGATCAGAGTAGGTCTTCTATCTTACCAAACAGATCAGTGATGTGTTGCAAGGTTGATTGGCACAGGTCTTCTATCAGCATTTTCTATGGAGAATCTGCAATATCCTGGTAGGGAGATAAGACCAGGTCTCCTCCCCGAATCATGCAAGGAACATCAGGCACGTCTTGGCATGGAAGAGCAGAGAAACTCTGCTATCAGCATCTTCCAAAGAAGATCAGTAGCATTTTGCATGGAAGACCAGAGCAGGCCTTGTATATTGCAAACATGATCATCCACATCTGCAAGGAAGATCAGATCACGTCTTCCATCACCATCATGCAAGGCAGATCAGAAGCATATTGCAGGAAGATCGGAACACGACCTATCTCAGCACGTTTTAAGGAAGACGAGGGATATTTTGCATGGAATATCACACCAGGTCATGTATCAGCGTGTTCCAAGGAAGATCGGCGACATCTTGCAAGGCAGTTCAGAGGAGGTCTTCTGTCAGCATGTTGCAAGGCGGTTCAGCAAAATCTTGCCAGAAAGATCACAGCGTGTCTTCCCTCAGCACCGCGAAAGGAAGACCAGGGATTGCTTGCGAGGAAGATCAGAGCAGGTCTTGTACCAGCATCTTGCAAGGAAGATCAGCAATATCTTGCATGGCAGATCAGAAGGCCAGGCACATCATGCAAGGAAGATCAGCAAGATGTTGCATGACAGATAAGAAGCCCAGGCATATCTTGCAAGGAAGATCAGAGAAAGTGTTGAATGAGCCTCTTGGTAAGAAGATCCGCAAAATCTGGCATGGCTGATCAGACCAGGTCTTCCATCAGCATCTTGCAAGGCTGATGGAAGCATCTTGAAAGGGAGATCAGAGCAGGTGTGCTCTCAGCACCTGCTAAGGGCAACCGGGAATATCTTGCAAGGCAGTTCAGAGCAGTGCTTCTCTGGCAACATGCTGGGAATACCTGCAGCATCTTGCGAGAATGACCATGGAAGGTCTTCTATTAGCATCTTGCAAAGCAGATAGGGAAGATCAGATTAGGACTTCTTTCAGCGCCATGAAGAAATATGAACGACATCGCGAAAGACAGTTCAGAGGAGGTTCTCCCAGCAACTTGCAAGGAAGACCTCTTACTTGGAACAACATATTAGGACTTCTGTCACCATTTGCATGGCAGATCGACGGTATCTTTCAGGAAGATCTCGGCCGGACTTCTCCCAGCATTTTGATAGACAGATGAGCAATTTTGCATGGCAGATCAGAGCAGATCTTCTGTCAGCATTTTGCAGGGAAGATCAGTGACGTTTCCAAGGAAGGGCACATCACAGTGATCCCCTCTCACATGCAAAATGCTATCATATGTGATTTCAGGAGTGGTACTGGGAATAATTTTCAGTGAGGGTAGTATGCGAAATAGTTTTGCGGTTCATCTCATGGAGCATCTGCTTCTAGGTCTATATTATTGGTATGTTGTGCCTACCACCGCTTTATGCTATGTCTTTTGCACCACCTGAGTTTCTGTGTCTGCACGCTGGTTAGGGCTCTGCCTGTTCACCAGTCATCTGTCTTACTCAGGTTTTCACAACACACACACACATACACACATACACACACACACACACACACACACACACACACACAGGCATTCTGGGCCACCCAAAAATGTCTCTCTAAGGGAATAGCATTCTGTGTATGCCAGAGTCTTAATGTGAAATTATCAAATATAGATAAAAGTCCCATTTATTCCTACCAATCTTTTGAAGCAAACATAAGAAGGGAAAAAGAGTTGTGATCTTTATGCATATCTATTCAAAATGTTCCAGAGTGAAGGAGGAAGAATTATTTCACCGCCATATGCGACTCCTTATGCCTGAACTGGGTTCAAACCTTTTCAAGGCGGAGATGCATGAACACATTTGACCATCTCTGTCAGGTTGGTCTCAGCATCTTGCAAGGATGATCAGTAGTCACATCCAAGGGAGATCAGAGTAGGTCTTCTATCTTACCAAACAGTTCAGTGATGTGTTGCAAGGTTGATTGGCACAGGTCTTCTATCAGCATTTTCTATGGAGAATCTGCAATATCCTGGTAGGGAGATAAGACCAGGTCTCCTCCCCGAATCATGCAAGGAACATCAGGCACGTCTTGGCATGGAAGAGCAGAGAAACTCTGCTATCAGCATCTTCCAAAGAAGATCAGTAGCATTTTGCATGGAAGACCAGAGCAGGCCTTGTATATTGCAAACATGATCATCCACATCTGCAAGGAAGATCAGATCACGTCTTCCATCACCATCATGCAAGGCAGATCAGAAGCATATTGCAGGAAGATCGGAACACGACCTATCTCAGCACGATTAAAGGAAGACGAGGGATATTTTGCATGGAATATCACACCAGGTCATGTATCAGCGTGTTCCAAGGAAGATCGGCGACATCTTGCAAGGCAGTTCAGAGGAGGTCTTCTGTCAGCATGTTGCAAGGCGGTTCAGCAAAATCTTGCCAGAAAGATCACAGCGTGTCTTTCCTCAGCACCACGAAAGGAAGACCAGGGAATGCTTCCGAGGAAGATCAGAGCAGGTCTTGTACCAGCATCTTGCAAGGAAGATCAGCAATATCTTGCATGGCAGATCAGAAGGCCAGGCACATCATGCAAGGAAGATCAGCAAGATGTTGCATGACAGATAAGAAGCCCAGGCATATCTTGCAAGGAAGATCAGAGAAAGTGTTGAATGAGCCTCTTGGTAAGAAGATCCGCAAAATCTGGCATGGCTGATCAGACCAGGTCTTCCATCAGCATCTTGCAAGGCTGATGGAAGCATCTTGAAAGGGAGATCAGAGCAGGTGTGCTCTCAGCACCTGCTAAGGGCAACCAGGAATATCTTGCAAGGCAGTTCAGAGCAGTGCTTCTCTGGCAACATGCTGGGAATACCTGCAGCATCTTGCGAGAATGACCATGGAAGGTCTTCTATTAGCATCTTGCAAAGCAGATAGGGAAGATCAGATTAGGACTTCTTTCAGCGCCATGAAGAAATATGAACGACATCGCGAAAGACAGTTCAGAGGAGGTTCTCCCAGCAACTTGCAAGGAAGACCTCTTACTTGGAACAACATATTAGGACTTCTGTCACCATTTGCATGGCAGATCGACGGTATCTTTCAGGAAGATCTCGGCCGGACTTCTCCCAGCATTTTGATAGACAGATGAGCAATTTTGCATGGCAGATCAGAGCAGATCTTCTGTCAGCATTTTGCAGGGAAGATCAGTGACGTTTCCAAGGAAGGGCACATCACAGTGATCCCCTCTCACATGCAAAATGCTATCATATGTGATTTCAGGAGTGGTACTGGGAATAATTTTCAGTGAGGGTAGTATGCGAAATAGTTTTGCGGTTCATCTCATGGAGCATCTGCTTCTAGGTCTATATTATTGGTATGTTGTGCCTACCACCGCTTTATGCTATGTCTTTTGCACCACCTGAGTTTCTGTGTCTGCACGCTGGTTAGGGCTCTGCCTGTTCACCAGTCATCTGTCTTACTCAGGTTTTCACAACACACACACACATACACACATACACACACACACACACACACACACACACAGGCATTCTGGGCCACCCAAAAATGTCTCTCTAAGGGAATAGCATTCTGTGTATGCCAGAGTCTTAATGTGAAATTATCAAATATAGATAAAAGTCCCATTTATTCCTACCAATCTTTTGAAGCAAACATAAGAAGGGAAAAAGAGTTGTGATCTTTATGCATATCTATTCAAAATGTTCCAGAGTGAAGGAGGAAGAATTATTTCACCGCCATATGCGACTCCTTACGCCTGAACTGGGTTCAAACCTTTTCAAGGCGGAGATGCATGAACACATTTGACCATCTCTGTCAGGTTGGTCTCAGCATCTTGCAAGGATGATCAGTAGTCACATCCAAGGGAGATCAGAGTAGGTCTTCTATCTTACCAAACAGTTCAGTGATGTGTTGCAAGGTTGATTGGCACAGGTCTTCTATCAGCATTTTCTATGGAGAATCTGCAATATCCTAGTAGGGAGATAAGACCAGGTCTCCTCCCCGAATCATGCAAGGAACATCAGGCACGTCTTGGCATGGAAGAGCAGAGAAACTCTGCTATCAGCATCTTCCAAAGAAGATCAGTAGCATTTTGCATGGAAGACCAGAGCAGGCCTTGTATATTGCAAACATGATCATCCACATCTGCAAGGAAGATCAGATCACGTCTTCCATCACCATCATGCAAGGCAGATCAGAAGCATATTGCAGGAAGATCGGAACACGACCTATCTCAGCACGATTAAAGGAAGACGAGGGATATTTTGCATGGAATATCACACCAGGTCATGTATCAGCGTGTTCCAAGGAAGATCGGCGACATCTTGCAAGGCAGTTCAGAGGAGGTCTTCTGTCAGCATGTTGCAAGGCGGTTCAGCAAAATCTTGCCAGAAAGATCACAGCGTGTCTTTCCTCAGCACCACGAAAGGAAGACCAGGGAATGCTTCCGAGGAAGATCAGAGCAGGTCTTGTACCAGCATCTTGCAAGGAAGATCAGCAATATCTTGCATGGCAGATCAGAAGGCCAGGCACATCATGCAAGGAAGATCAGCAAGATGTTGTATGACAGATAAGAAGCCCAGGCATATCTTGCAAGGAAGATCAGAGAAAGTGTTGAATGAGCCTCTTGGTAAGAAGATCCGCAAAATCTGGCATGGCTGATCAGACCAGGTCTTCCATCAGCATCTTGCAAGGCTGATGGAAGCATCTTGAAAGGGAGATCAGAGCAGGTGTGCTCTCAGCACCTGCTAAGGGCAACCGGGAATATCTGGCAAGGCAGTTCAGAGCAGTGCTTCTCTGGCAACATGCAGGGAATACCTGCAGCATCTTGCGAGAAAGACCATGGAAGGTCTTCTACTAGCATCTTGCAAAGCAGATAGGGAAGATCAGAGTAGGACTTCGTTCAGCGCCATGAAGAAATATGAACGACATCGCGAAAGACAGTTCAGAGGAGGTTCTCCCAGCAACTTGCAAGGAAGACCTCTTACTTGGAACAACATATTAGGACTTCTGTCACCATTTGCATGGCAGATCGACGGTATCTTTCAGGAAGATCTCGGCCGGACTTCTCCCAGCATCTTGATAGACAGATGAGCAATTTTGCATGGCAGATCAGAGCAGATCTTCTGTCAGCATTTTGCAGGGAAGATCAGTTACGTTTCCAAGGAAGGGCACATCACAGTGATCCCCTCTCACATGCAAAATGCTATCATATGTGATTTCAGCAGTGGTACTGGGAATAATTTTCAGTGAGGGTAGTATGCGAAATAGTTTTGCGGTTCATCTCATGGAGCATCTGCTTCTAGGTCTATATTATTGGTATGTTGTGCTTACCACCGCTTTATGCTATGTCTTTTGCACCACCTGAGTTTCTGTGTCTGCACGCTGGTTAGGGCTCTGCCTGCTCACCAGTCATCTGTCTTACTCAGGTTTTCACAACACACACACATACACACACACACACACACACACACACACACACACACACAAACGCATTCTGGGCCACCCAAAAATGTCTCTCTAAGGGAATAGCATTCTGTGTATGCCAGAGTCTTGATGTAAAATTATCAAATATAGATAAAAGTCCCATTTATTCCTACCAATCTTTTGAAGCAAACATAAGAAGGGAAAAAGAGTTGTGATCCTTATGCATATCTATTCAAAATGTTCCAGAGTGAAGGAGGAAGAATTATTTCACCGCCATATGCGACTCCTTATGCCTGAACTGGGTTCAAACCTTTTCAAGGCGGAGATGCATGAACACATTTGACCATCTCTGTCAGGTTGGTCTCAGCATCTTGCAAGGATGATCAGTAGTCACATCCAAGGGAGATCAGAGTAGGTCTTCTATCTTACCAAACAGATCAGTGATGTGTTGCAAGGTTGATTGGCACAGGTCTTCTATCAGCATTTTCTATGGAGAATCTGCAATATCCTGGTAGGGAGATAAGACCAGGTCTCCTCCCCGAATCATGCAAGGAACATCAGGCACGTCTTGGCATGGAAGAGCAGAGAAACTCTGCTATCAGCATCTTCCAAAGAAGATCAGTAGCATTTTGCATGGAAGACCAGAGCAGGCCTTGTATATTGCAAACATGATCATCCACATCTGCAAGGAAGATCAGATCACGTCTTCCATCACCATCATGCAAGGCAGATCAGAAGCATATTGCAGGAAGATCGGAACACGACCTATCTCAGCACGATTAAAGGAAGACGAGGGATATTTTGCATGGAATATCACACCAGGTCATGTATCAGCGTGTTCCAAGGAAGATCGGCGACATCTTGCAAGGCAGTTCAGAGGAGGTCTTCTGTCAGCATGTTGCAAGGAGGTTCAGCAAAATCTTGCCAGAAAGATCACAGCGTGTCTTTCCTCAGCACCACGAAAGGAAGACCAGGGAATGCTTGCGAGGAAGATCAGAGCAGGTCTTGTACCAGCATCTTGCAAGGAAGATCAGCAATATTTTGCATGGCAGATCAGAAGGCCAGGCACATCATGAAAGGAAGATCAGCAAGATGTTGTATGACAGATAAGAAGCCCAGGCATATCTTGCAAGGAAGATCAGAGAAAGTGTTGAATGAGCCTCTTGATAAGAAGATCCGCAAAATCTGGCATGGCTGATCAGACCAGGTCTTCCATCAGCATCTTGCAAGGCTGATGGAAGCATCTTGAAAGGGAGATCAGAGCAGGTGTGCTCTCAGCACCTGCTAAGGGCAACCGGGAATATCTGGCAAGGCAGTTCAGAGCAGTGCTTCTCTGGCAACATGCAGGGAATACCTGCAGCATCTTGCGAGAAAGACCATGGAAGGTCTTCTATTAGCATCTTGCAAAGCAGATAGGGAAGATCAGAGTAGGACTTCTTTCAGCGCCATGAAGAAATATGAACGACATCGCGAAAGACAGTTCAGAGGAGGTTCTCTCAGCAACTTGCAAGGAAGACCTCTTACTTGGAACAACATATTAGGACTTCTGTCACCATTTGCATGGCAGATCGACGGTATCTTTCAGGAAGATCTCGGCCGGACTTCTCCCAGCATCTTGATAGACAGATGAGCAATTTTGCATGGCAGATCAGAGCAGATCTTCTGTCAGCATTTTGCAGGGAAGATCAGTTACGTTTCCAAGGAAGGGCACATCACAGTGATCCCCTCTCACATGCAAAATGCTATCATATGTGATTTCAGGAGTGGTACTGGGAATAATTTTCAGTGAGGGTAGTATGCGAAATAGTTTTGCGGTTCATCTCATGGAGCATCTGCTTCTAGGTCTATATTATTGGTATGTTGTGCCTACCACCGCTTTATGCTATGTCTTTTGCACCACCTGAGTTTCTGTGTCTGCACGCTGGTTAGGGCTCTGCCTGCTCACCAGTCATCTGTCTTACTCAGGTTTTCACAACACACACACATACACACACACACACACACACACACACACAAACGCATTCTGGGCCACCCAAAAATGTCTCTCTAAGGGAATAGCATTCTGTGTATGCCAGAGTCTTGATGTAAAATTATCAAATATAGATAAAAGTCCCATTTATTCCTACCAATCTTTTGAAGCAAACATAAGAAGGGAAAAAGAGTTGTGATCCTTATGCATATCTATTCAAAATGTTCCAGAGTGAAGGAGGAAGAATTATTTCACCGCCATATGCGACTCCTTATGCCTGAACTGGGTTCAAACCTTTTCAAGGCGGAGATGCATGAGCACATTTGACCATCTCTGTCAGGTTGGTCTCAGCATCTTGCAAGGATGATCAGTAGTCACATCCAAGGGAGATCAGAGTAGGTCTTCTATCTTACCAAACAGATCAGTGATGTCTTGCAAGGTTGATTGGCACAGGTCTTCTATCAGCATTTTCTATGGAGAATCTGCAATATCCTGGTAGGGAGATAAGACCAGGTCTCCTCCCCGAATCATGCAAGGAGCATCAGGCACGTCTTGGCATGGAAGAGCAGAGAAATTCTGCTATCAGCATCTTCCAAAGAAGATCAGTAGCATTTTGCATGGAAGACCAGAGCAGGCCTTGTATATTGCAAACATAATCATCCACATCTGCAAGGAAGATCAGATCACGTCTTCCATCACCATCATGCAAGGCAGATCAGAAGCATATTGCAGGAAGATCGGAACACGACCTATCTCAGCACGATTTAAGGAAGACGAGGGATATTTTGCATGGAATATCACACCAGGTCATGTATCAGCGTGTTCCAAGGAAGATCGGCGACATCTTGCTAGGCAGTTCAGAGGAGGTCTTCTGTCAGCATGTTGCAAGGCGGTTCAGCAAAATCTTGCCAGAAAGATCACAGCGTGTCTTCCCTCAGCACCGCGAAAGGAAGACCAGGGATTGCTTGCGAGGAAGATCAGAGCAGGTCTTGTACCAGCATCTTGCAAGGAATATCAGCAATATCTTGCATGGCAGATCAGAAGGCCAGGCACATCATGCAAGGAAGATCAGCAAGATGTTGCATGACAGATAAGAAGCCCAGGCATATCTTGCAAGGAAGATCAGAGAAAGTGTTGAATGAGCCTCTTGGTAAGAAGATCCGCAAAATCTGGCATGGCTGATCAGACCAGGTCTTCCATCAGCATCTTGCAAGGCTGATGGAAGCATCTTGAAAGGGAGATCAGAGCAGGTGTGCTCTCAGCACCTGCTAAGGGCAACCGGGAATATCTGGCAAGGCAGTTCAGAGCAGTGCTTCTCTGGCAACATGCAGGGAATACCTGCAGCATCTTGCGAGAAAGACCATGGAAGGTCTTCTATTAGCATCTTGCAAAGCAGATAGGGAAGATCAGAGTAGGACTTCTTTCAGCGCCATGAAGAAATATGAACGACATCGCGAAAGACAGTTCAGAGGAGGTTCTCCCAGCAACTTGCAAGGAAGACCTCTTACTTGGAACAACATATTAGGACTTCTGTCACCATTTGCATGGCAGATCGACGGTATCTTTCAGGAAGATCTCGGCCGGACTTCTCCCAGCATCTTGATAGACAGATGAGCAATTTTGCATGGCAGATCAGAGCAGATCTTCTGTCAGCATTTTGCAGGGAAGATCAGTGACGTTTCCAAGGAAGGGCACATCACAGTGATCCCCTCTCACATGCAAAATGCTATCATATGTGATTTCAGGAGTGGTACTGGGAATAATTTTCAGTGAGGGTAGTATGCGAAATAGTTTTGCGGTTCATCTCATGGAGCATCTGCTTCTAGGTCTATATTATTGGTATGTTGTGCCTACCACCGCTTTATGGTATGTCTTTTGCACCACCTGAGTTTCTCTGTCTTCACGCTGTTTGGGCTCTGCCTGCTCACCTGTCATCTGTCTTACTAAGGCTTTCACAACACACGCACACATACACACATACACACACACACACACACACACACAGGTTTCTGGGCCACCCAAAAATGTCTCTCTAAGGGAATAGCATTCTGTGTATGCCAGAGTCTTGATGTAAAATTATCAAATATAGATAAAAGTCCCATTTATTCCTACCAATCTTTTGAAGCAAACATAAGAAGGGAAAAAGAGTTGTGATCCTTATGCATATCTATTCAAAATGTTCCAGAGTGAAGGAGGAAGAATTATTTCACCGCCATATGCGACTCCTTATGCCTGAACTGGGTTCAAACCTTTTCAAGGCGGAGATGCATGAGCACATTTGACCATCTCTGTCAGGTTGGCCTCAGCATCTTGCAAGGATGATCAGTAGTCACATCCAAGGGAGATCAGAGTAGGTCTTCTATCTTACCAAACAGATCAGTGATGTCTTGCAAGGTTGATTGGCACAGGTCTTCTATCAGCATTTTCTATGGAGAATCTGCAATATCCTGGTAGGGAGATAAGACCAGGTCTCCTCCCCGAATCATGCAAGGAACATCAGGCACGTCTTGGCATGGAAGAGCAGAGAAACTCTGCTATCAGCATCTTCCAAAGAAGATCAGTAGCATTTTGCATGGAAGACCAGAGCAGGCCTTGTATATTGCAAACATGATCATCCACATCTGCAAGGAATCAGATCACGTCTTCCATCACCATCATGCAAGGCAGATCAGAAGCATATTGCAGGAAGATCGGAACACGACCTATCTCAGCACGATTTAAGGAAGACGAGGGATATTTTGCATGGAATATCACACCAGGTCATGTATCAGCGTGTTCCAAGGAAGATCGACGACATCTTGCAAGGCAGTTCAGAGGAGGTCTTCTGTCAGCATGTTGCAAGGCGGTTCAGCAAAATCTTCCAGAAAGCTTAGAGCATGTCTTCCCACAGCACCGCGCAAAGGAAGACCAGGGATTGCTTGCGAGGAAGATCAGAGCAGGTCTTGTACCAGCATCTTGCAAGGAAGATCAGCAAGATGTTGCATGACAGATTAGAAGCCCAGGCATATCTTGCAAGAAGATCAGAGAAAGTGTTGAATGAGCCTCTTGGTAAGAAGATCCGCAAAATCTGGCATGGCTGATCAGACCAGGTCTTCCATCAGCATCTTGCAAGGCTGATGGAAGCATCTTGAAAGGGAGATCAGAGCAGGTGTGCTCTCAGCACCTGCTAAGGGCGACCGGGAATATCTTGCAAGGCAGTTCAGAGCAGTGCTTCTCTGGCAACATGCTGGGAATACCTGCAGCATCTTGCGAGAAAGACCATGGAAGGTCTTCTATTAGCATCTTGCAAAGCAGATAGGGAAGATCAGAGTAGGACTTCTTTCAGCGCCATGAAGAAATATGAACGACATCGCGAAAGACAGTTCAGAGGAGGTTCTCCCAGCAACTTGCAAGGAAGACCTCTTACTTGGAACAACATATTAGGACTTCTGTCACCATTTGCATGGCAGATCGACGGTATCTTTCAGAAAGATCTCGGCCGGACTTCTCCCAGCATCTTGATAGACAGATGAGCGATTTTGCATGGCAGATCAGAGCAGATCTTCTGTCAGCATTTTGCAGGGAAGATCAGTGACGTTTCCAAGGAAGGGCACATCACAGTGATCCCCTCTCACATGCAAAATGCTATCATATGTGATTTCAGGAGTGGTACTGGGAATAATTTTCAGTGAGGGTAGTATGCGAAATAGTTTTGCGGTTCATCTCATGGAGCATCTGCTTCTAGGTCTATATTATTGGTATGTTGTGCCTACCACCGCTTTATGCTATGTCTTTTGCACCACCTGAGTTTCTGTGTCTGCACGCTGGTTAGGGCTCTGCCTGCTCACCAGTCATCTGCCTTACTCAGGTTTTCACAACACACACACACACATACACACATACACACACTCACACACACACACACACACACACACAGGCATTCTGGGCCACCCAAAAATGTCTCTCTAAGGGAATAGCATTCTGTGTATGCCAGAGTCTTGATGTAAAATTATCAAATATAGATAAAAGTCCCATTTATTCCTACCAATCTTTTGAAGCAAACATAAGAAGGGAAAAAGAGTTGTGATCCTTATGCATATCTATTCAAAATGTTCCAGAGTGAAGGAGGAAGAATTATTTCACCGCCATATGCGACTCCTTATGCCTGAACTGGGTTCAAACCTTTTCAAGGCGGAGATGCATGAGCACATTTGACCATCTCTGTCAGGTTGGCCTCAGCATCTTGCAAGGATGATCAGTAGTCACATCCAAGGGAGATCAGAGTAGGTCTTCTATCTTACCAAACAGATCAGTGATGTCTTGCAAGGTTGATTGGCACAGGTCTTCTATCAGCATTTTCTATGGAGAATCTGCAATATCCTGGTAGGGAGATAAGACCAGGTCTCCTCCCCGAATCATGCAAGGAACATCAGGCACGTCTTGGCATGGAAGAGCAGAGAAACTCTGCTATCAGCATCTTCCAAAGAAGATCAGTAGCATTTTGCATGGAAGACCAGAGCAGGCCTTGTATATTGCAAACATGATCATCCACATCTGCAAGGAATCAGATCACGTCTTCCATCACCATCATGCAAGGCAGATCAGAAGCATATTGCAGGAAGATCGGAACACGACCTATCTCAGCACGATTTAAGGAAGACGAGGGATATTTTGCATGGAATATCACACCAGGTCATGTATCAGCGTGTTCCAAGGAAGATCGACGACATCTTGCAAGGCAGTTCAGAGGAGGTCTTCTGTCAGCATGTTGCAAGGCGGTTTAGCAAAATCTTGCCAGAAAGATCACAGCGTGTCTTCCCTCAGCACCGCGAAAGGAAGACCAGGGATTGCTTGCGAGGAAGATCAGAGCAGGTCTTGTACCAGCATCTTGCAAGGAAGATCAGCAATATCTTGCATGGCAGATCAGAAGGCCAGGCACATCATGCAAGGAAGATCAGCAAGATGTTGCATGACAGATAAGAAGCCCAGGCATATCTTGCAAGGAAGATCAGAGAAAGTGTTGAATGAGCCTCTTGGTAAGAAGATCCGCAAAATCTGGCATGGCTGATCAGACCAGGTCTTCCATCAGCATCTTGCAAGGCTGATGGAAGCATCTTGAAAGGGAGATCAGAGCAGGTGTGCTCTCAGCACCTGCTAAGGGCGACCGGGAATATCTGGCAAGGCAGTTCAGAGCAGTGCTTCTCTGGCAACATGCTGGGAATACCTGCAGCATCTTGCGAGAAAGACCATGGAAGGTCTTCTATTAGCATCTTGCAAAGCAGATAGGGAAGATCAGAGTAGGACTTCTTTCAGTGCCATGAAGAAATATGAACGACATCGCGAAAGACAGTTCAGAGGAGGTTCTCCCAGCAACTTGCAAGGAAGACCTCTTACTTGGAACAACATATTAGGACTTCTGTCACCATTTGCATGGCAGATCGACGGTATCTTTCAGAAAGATCTCGGCCGGACTTCTCCCAGCATCTTGATAGACAGATGAGCGATTTTGCATGGCAGATCAGAGCAGATCTTCTGTCAGCATTTTGCAGGGAAGATCAGTGACGTTTCCAAGGAAGGGCACATCACAGTGATCCCCTCTCACATGCAAAATGCTATCATATGTGATTTCAGAAGTGGTACTGGGAATAATTTTCAGTGAGGGTAGTATGCGAAATAGTTTTGCGGTTCATCTCATGGAGCATCTGCTTCTAGGTCTATATTATTGGTATGTTGTGCTTACCACCGCTTTATGCTATGTCTTTTGCACCACCTGAGTTTCTGTGTCTGCATGCTGGTTAGGGCTCTGCCTGCTCACCAGTCATCTGCCTTACTCAGGTTTTCACAACACACAACCACATAAACACATACACACACACACACACACACACACACACACACACACACAGGCATTCTGGGCCACCCAAAAATGTCTCTCTAAGGGAATAGCATTCTGTGTATGCCAGAGTCTTGATGTAAAATTATCAAATATAGATAAAAGTCCCATTTATTCCTACCAATCTTTTGAAGCAAACATAAGAAGGGAAAAAGAGTTGTGATCCTTATGCATATCTATTCAAAATGTTCCAGAGTGAAGGAGGAAGAATTATTTCACCGCCATATGCGACTCCTTATGCCTGAACTGGGTTCAAACCTTTTCAAGGCGGAGATGCATGAGCACATTTGACCATCTCTGTCAGGTTGGCCTCAGCATCTTGCAAGGATGATCAGTAGTCACATCCAAGGGAGATCAGAGTAGGTCTTCTATCTTACCAAACAGATCAGTGATGTCTTGCAAGGTTGATTGGCACAGGTCTTCTATCAGCATTTTCTATGGAGAATCTGCAATATCCTGGTAGGGAGATAAGACCAGGTCTCCTCCCCGAATCATGCAAGGAACATCAGGCACGTCTTGGCATGGAAGAGCAGAGAAACTCTGCTATCAGCATCTTCCAAAGAAGATCAGTAGCATTTTGCATGGAAGACCAGAGCAGGCCTTGTATATTGCAAACATGATCATCCGCATCTGCAAGGAAGATCAGATCACGTCTTCCATCACCATCATGCAAGGCAGATCAGAAGCATATTGCAGGAAGATCGGAACACGACCTATCTCAGCACGATTTAAGGAAGACGAGGGATATTTTGCATGGAATATCACACCAGGTCATGTATCAGCGTGTTCCAAGGAAGATCGGCGACATCTTGCAAGGCAGTTCAGAGGAGGTCTTCTGTCAGCATGTTGCAAGGCGGTTCAGCAAAATCTTGCCAGAAAGATCACAGCGTGTCTTCCCTCAGCACCGCGAAAGGAAGACCAGGGATTGCTTGCGAGGAAGATCAGAGCAGGTCTTGTACCAGCATCTTGCAAGGAAGATCAGCAATATCTTGCATGGCAGATCAGAAGGCCAGGCACATCATGCAAGGAAGATCAGCAAGATGTTGCATGACAGATAAGAAGCCCAGGCATATCTTGCAAGGAAGATCAGAGAAAGTGTTGAATGAGCCTCTTAGTAAGAAGATCCGCAAAATCTGGCATGGCTGATCAGACCAGGACTTCCATCAGCATCTTGCAAGGCTGATGGAAGCATCTTGAAAGGGAGATCAGAGCAGGTGTGCTCTCAGCACCTGCTAAGGGCAACCGGGAATATCTTGCAAGGCAGTTCAGAGCAGTGCTTCTCTGGCAACATGCTGGGAATACCTGCAGCATCTTGCGAGAAAGACCATGGAAGGTCTTCTATTAGCATCTTGCAAAGCAGATAGGGAAGATCAGAGTAGGACTTCTTTCAGTGCCATGAAGAAATATGAACGACATCGTGAAAGACAGTTCAGAGGAGGTTCTCCCAGCAACTTGCAAGGAAGACCTCTTACTTGGAACAACATATTAGGACTTCTGTCACCATTTGCATGGCAGATCGACGGTATCTTTCAGGAAGATCTCGGCCAGACTTCTCCCAGCATCTTGATAGACAGATGAGCGATTTTGCATGGCAGATCAGAGCAGATCTTCTGTCAGCATTTTGCAGGGAAGATCAGTGACGTTTCCAAGGAAGGGCACATCACAGTGATCCCCTCTCACATGCAAAATGCTATCATATGTGATTTCAGGAGTGGTACTGGGAATAATTTTCAGTGAGGGTAGTATGCGAAATAGTTTTGCGGTTCATCTCATGGAGCATCTGCTTCTAGGTCTATATTATTGGTATGTTGTGCCTACCACCGCTTTATGGTATGTCTTTTGCACCACCTGAGTTTCTCTGTCTTCACGCTGGTTAGGGCTCTGCCTGCTCACCTGTCATCTGTCTTACTAAGGCTTTCACAACACACGCACACATACACACATACACACACACACACACACACACAGGTTTCTGGGCCACCCAAAAATGTCTCTCTAAGGGAATAGCATTCTGTGTATGCCAGAGTCTTGATGTAAAATTATCAAATATAGATAAAAGTCCCATTTATTCCTACCAATCTTTTGAAGCAAACATAAGAAGGGAAAAAGAGTTGTGATCCTTATGCATATCTATTCAAAATGTTCCAGAGTGAAGGAGGAAGAATTATTTCACCGCCATATGCGACTCCTTATGCCTGAACTGGGTTCAAACCTTTTCAAGGCGGAGATGCATGAGCACATTTGACCATCTCTGTCAGGTTGGTCTCAGCATCTTGCAAGGATGATCAGTAGTCACATCCAAGGGAGATCAGAGTAGGTCTTCTATCTTACCAAACAGATCAGTGATGTCTTGCAAGGTTGATTGGCACAGGTCTTCTATCAGCATTTTCTATGGAGAATCTGCAATATCCTGGTAGGGAGATAAGACCAGGTCTCCTCCCCGAATCATGCAAGGAACATCAGGCACGTCTTGGCATGGAAGAGCAGAGAAACTCTGCTATCAGCATCTTCCAAAGAAGATCAGTAGCATTTTGCATGGAAGACCAGAGCAGGCCTTGTATATTGCAAACATGATCATCCACATCTGCAAGGAAGATCAGATCACGTCTTCCATCACCATCATGCAAGGCAGATCAGAAGCATATTGCAGGAAGATCGGAACACGACCTATCTCAGCACGATTTAAGGAAGACGAGGGATATTTTGCATGGAATATCACACCAGGTCATGTATCAGCGTGTTCCAAGGAAGATCGGCGACATCTTGCAAGGCAGTTCAGAGGAGGTCTTCTGTCAGCATGTTGCAAGGCGGTTCAGCAAAATCATGCCAGAAAGATCACAGCGTGTCTTCCCTCAGCACCGCGAAAGGAAGACCAGGGATTGCTTGCGAGGAAGATCAGAGCAGGTCTTGTACCAGCATCTTGCAAGGAAGATCAGCAATATCTTGCATGGCAGATCAGAAGGCCAGGCACATCATGCAAGGAAGATCAGCAAGATGTTGCATGACAGATAAGAAGCCCAGGCATATCTTGCAAGGAAGATCAGAGAAAGTGTTGAATGAGCCTCTTGGTAAGAAGATCCGCAAAATCTGGCATGGCTGGTCAGACCAGGTCTTCCATCAGCATCTTGCAAGGCTGATGGAAGCATCTTGAAAGGGAGATCAGAGCAGGTGTGCTCTCAGCACCTGCTAAGGGCAACCGGGAATATCTGGCAAGGCAGTTCAGAGCAGTGCTTCTCTGGCAACATGCTGGGAATACCTGCAGCATCTTGCGAGAAAGACCATGGAAGGTCTTCTATTAGCATCTTGCAAAGCAGATAGGGAAGATCAGAGTAGGACTTCTTTCAGTGCCATGAAGAAATATGAACGACATCGTGAAAGACAGTTCAGAGGAGGTTCTCCCAGCAACTTGCAAGGAAGACCTCTTACTTGGAACAACATATTAGGACTTCTGTCACCATTTGCATGGCAGATCGACGGTATCTTTCAGGAAGATCTCGGCCGGACTTCTCCCAGCATCTTGATAGACAGATGAGCGATTTTGCATGGCAGATCAGAGCAGATCTTCTGTCAGCATTTTGCAGGGAAGATCAGTGACGTTTCCAAGGAAGGGCACATCACAGTGATCCCCTCTCACATGCAAAATGCTATCATATGTGATTTCAGGAGTGGTACTGGGAATAATTTTCAGTGAGGGTAGTATGCGAAATAGTTTTGCGGTTCATCTCATGGAGCATCTGCTTCTAGGTCTATATTATTGGTATGTTGTGCCTACCACCGCTTTATGGTATGTCTTTTGCACCACCTGAGTTTCTCTGTCTTCACGCTGGTTAGGGCTCTGCCTGCTCACCTGTCATCTGTCTTACTAAGGCTTTCACAACACACGCACACATACACACATACACACACACACACACACACACACACAGGTTTCTGGGCCACCCAAAAATGTCTCTCTAAGGGAATAGCATTCTGTGTATGCCAGAGTCTTGATGTAAAATTATCAAATGTAGATAAAAGTCCCATTTATTCCTACCAATCTTTTGAAGCAAACATAAGAAGGGAAAAAGAGTTGTGATCCTTATGCATATCTATTCAAAATGTTCCAGAGTGAAGGAGGAAGAATTATTTCACCGCCATATGCGACTCCTTATGCCTGAACTGGGTTCAAACCTTTTCAAGGCGGAGATGCATGAGCACATTTGACCATCTCTGTCAGGTTGGTCTCAGCATCTTGCAAGGATGATCAGTAGTCACATCCAAGGGAGATCAGAGTAGGTCTTCTATCTTACCAAACAGATCAGTGATGTCTTGCAAGGTTGATTGGCACAGGTCTTCTATCAGCATTTTCTATGGAGAATCTGCAATATCCTGGTAGGGAGATAAGACCAGGTCTCCTCCCCGAATCATGCAAGGAACATCAGGCACGTCTTGGCATGGAAGAGCAGAGAAACTCTGCTATCAGCATCTTCCAAAGAAGATCAGTAGCATTTTGCATGGAAGACCAGAGCAGGCCTTGTATATTGCAAACATGATCATCCACATCTGCAAGGAAGATCAGATCACGTCTTCCATCACCATCATGCAAGGCAGATCAGAAGCATATTGCAGGAAGATCGGAACACGACCTATCTCAGCACGATTTAAGGAAGACGAGGGATATTTTGCATGGAATATCACACCAGGTCATGTATCAGCGTGTTCCAAGGAAGATCGGCGACATCTTGCAAGGCAGTTCAGAGGAGGTCTTCTGTCAGCATGTTGCAAGGCGGTTCAGCAAAATCATGCCAGAAAGATCACAGCGTGTCTTCCCTCAGCACCGCGAAAGGAAGACCAGGGATTGCTTGCGAGGAAGATCAGAGCAGGTCTTGTACCAGCATCTTGCAAGGAAGATCAGCAATATCTTGCATGGCAGATCAGAAGGCCAGGCACATCATGCAAGGAAGATCAGCAAGATGTTGCATGACAGATAAGAAGCCCAGGCATATCTTGCAAGGAAGATCAGAGAAAGTGTTGAATGAGCCTCTTGGTAAGAAGATCCGCAAAATCTGGCATGGCTGATCAGACCAGGTCTTCCATCAGCATCTTGCAAGGCTGATGGAAGCATCTTGAAAGGGAGATCAGAGCAGGTGTGCTCTCAGCACCTGCTAAGGGCAACCGGGAATATCTTGCAAGGCAGTTCAGAGCAGTGCTTCTCTGGCAACATGCTGGGAATACCTGCAGCATCTTGCGAGAAAGACCATGGAAGGTCTTCTATTAGCATCTTGCAAAGCAGATAGGGAAGATCAGAGTAGGACTTCTTTCAGCGCCATGAAGAAATATGAACGACATCGCAAAAGACAGTTCAGAGGAGGTTCTCCCAGCAACTTGCAAGGAAGACCTCTTACTTGGAACAACATATTAGGACTTCTGTCACCATTTGCATGGCAGATCGACGGTATCTTTCAGGAAGATCTCGGCCGGACTTCTCCCAGCATCTTGATAGACAGATGAGCAATTTTGCATGGCAGATCAGAGCAGATCTTCTGTCAGCATTTTGCAGGGAAGATCAGTGACGTTTCCAAGGAAGGGCACATCACAGTGATCCCCTCTCACATGCAAAATGCTATCATATGTGATTTCAGGAGTGGTACTGGGAATAAATTTCAGTGAGGGTAGTATGCGAAATAGTTTTGCGGTTCAACTCATGGAGCATCTGCTTCTAGGTCTATATTATTGGTATGTTGTGCCTACCACCGCTTTATGCTATGTCTTTTGCACCACCTGAGTTTCTGTGTCTGCACGCTGGTTAGGGCTCTGCCTGCTCACCAGTCATCTGTCTTACTCAGGTTTTCACAACACACACACATACACACATACACACACACACACACACACACACACACACACACACAGGCATTCTGGGCCACCCAAAAATGTCTCTCTAAGGGAATAGCATTCTGTGTATGCCAGAGTCTTGATGTAAAATTATCAAATATAGATAAAAGTCCCATTTATTCCTACCAATCTTTTGAAGCAAACATAAGAAGGGAAAAAGAGTTGTGATCCTTATGCATATCTATTCAAAATGTTCCAGAGTGAAGGAGGAAGAATTATTTCACCGCCATATGCGACTCCTTATGCCTGAACTGGGTTCAAACCTTTTCAAGGCGGAGATGCATGAGCACATTTGACCATCTCTGTCAGGTTGGTCTCAGCATCTTGCAAGGATGATCAGTAGTCACATCCAAGGGAGATCAGAGTAGGTCTTCTATCTTACCAAACAGATCAGTGATGTCTTGCAAGGTTGATTGGCACAGGTCTTCTATCAGCATTTTCTATGGAGAATCTGCAATATCCTGGTAGGGAGATAAGACCAGGTCTCCTCCCCGAATCATGCAAGGAACATCAGGCACGTCTTGGCATGGAAGAGCAGAGAAACTCTGCTATCAGCATCTTCCAAAGAAGATCAGTAGCATTTTGCATGGAAGACCAGAGCAGGCCTTGTATATTGCAAACATGATCATCCACATCTGCAAGGAAGATCAGATCACGTCTTCCATCACCATCATGCAAGGCAGATCAGAAGCATATTGCAGGAAGATCGGAACACGACCTATCTCAGCACGATTTAAGGAAGACGAGGGATATTTTGCATGGAATATCACACCAGGTCATGTATCAGCGTGTTCCAAGGAAGATCGGCGACATCTTGCAAGGCAGTTCAGAGGAGGTCTTCTGTCAGCATGTTGCAAGGCGGTTCAGCAAAATCATGCCAGAAAGATCACAGCGTGTCTTCCCTCAGCACCGCGAAAGGAAGACCAGGGATTGCTTGCGAGGAAGATCAGAGCAGGTCTTGTACCAGCATCTTGCAAGGAAGATCAGCAATATCTTGCATGGCAGATCAGAAGGCCAGGCACATCAAGCAAGGAAGATCAGCAAGATGTTGCATGACAGATAAGAAGCCCAGGCATATCTTGCAAGGAAGATCAGAGAAAGTGTTGAATGAGCCTCTTGGTAAGAAGATCCGCAAAATCTGGCATGGCTGATCAGACCAGGTCTTCCATCAGCATCTTGCAAGGCTGATGGAAGCATCTTGAAAGGGAGATCAGAGCAGGTGTGCTCTCAGCACCTGCTAAGGGCAACCGGGAATATCTTGCAAGGCAGTTCAGAGCAGTGCTTCTCTGGCAACATGCTGGGAATACCTGCAGCATCTTGCGAGAAAGACCATGGAAGGTCTTCTATTAGCATCTTGCAAAGCAGATAGGGAAGATCAGATTAGGACTTCTTTCAGCGCCATGAAGAAATATGAACTACATCGCAAAAGACAGTTCAGAGGAGGTTCTCCCAGCAACTTGCAAGGAAGACCTCTTACTTGGAACAACATATTAGGACTTCTGTCACCATTTGCATGGCAGATCGACGGTATCTTTCAGGAAGATCTCGGCCGGACTTCTCCCAGCATCTTGATACACAGATGAGCAATTTTGCATGGCAGATCAGAGCAGATCTTCTGTCAGCATTTTGCAGGGAAGATCAGTGACGTTTCCAAGGAAGGGCACATCACAGTGATCCCCTCTCACATGCAAAATGCTATCATATGTGATTTCAGGAGTGGTACTGGGAATAATTTTCAGTGAGGGTAGTATGCGAAATAGTTTTGCGGTTCATCTCATGGAGCATCTGCTTCTAGGTCTATATCATTGGTATGTTGTGCCTACCACCGCTTTATGCTATGTCTTTTGCACCACCTGAGTTTCTGTGTCTGCACGCTGGTTAGGGCTCTGCCTGCTCACCAGTCATCTGTCTTACTCAGGTTTTCACAACACACACACACATACACACATACACACACACACACACACACAGGCATTCTGGGCCACCCAAAAATGTCTCTCTAAGGGAATAGCATTCTGTGTATGCCAGAGTCTTGATGTAAAATTATCAAATATAGATAAAAGTCCCATTTATTCCTACCAATCTTTTGAAGCAAACATAAGAAGGGAAAAAGAGTTGTGATCCTTATGCATATCTATTCAAAATGTTCCAGAGTGAAGGAGGAAGAATTATTTCACCGCCATATGCGACTCCTTATGCCTGAACTGGGTTCAGACCTTTTCAAGGGGGAGATGCATGCGCACATTTGACCATCTCTGTCAGGTTGGCCTCAGCATATTGCAAGGATGATAGGTAGTCACATCCAAGGGAGATCAGAGTAGGTCTTCTATCTTACCAAACAGATCAGTGATGTCTTGCAAGGTTGACTGGCACAGGTCTTCTATCAGCATTTTCTATGGAGAATCTGCAATATCCTGGTAGGGAGATAAGACCAGGTCTCCTCCCCGAATCATGCAAGGAACATCAGGCACGTCTTGGCATGGAAGAGCAGAGAAACTCTGCTATCAGCATCTTCCAAAGAAGATCAGTAGCATTTTGCATGGAAGACCAGAGCAGGCCTTGTATATTGCAAACATGATCATCCACATCTGCAAGGAAGATCAGATCACGTCTTCCATCACCATCATGCAAGGCAGATCAGAAGCATATTGCAGGAAGATCGGAACACGACCTATCTCAGCACGATTTAAGGAAGACGAGGGATATTTTGCATGGAATATCACACCAGGTCATGTATCAGCGTGTTCCAAGGAAGATCGGAGACATCTTGCAAGGCAGTTCAGAGGAGGTCTTCTGTCAGCATGTTGCAAGGCGGTTCAGCAAAATCTTGCCAGAATGATCACAGCGTGTCTTCCCTCAGCACCGCGAAAGGAAGACCAGGGATTGCTTGCGAGGAAGATCAGAGCAGGTCTTGTACCAGCATCTTGCAAGGAAGATCAGCAAGATGTTGCATGACAGATAAGAAGCCCAGGCATTTCTTACAAGGAAGATCAGAGAAAGTGTTGAATGAGCCTCTTGGTAAGAAGATCCGCAAAATGGCATGGCTGATCAGACCAGGTCTTCCATCAGCATCTTGCAAGGCTGATGGAAGCATCTTGAAAGGGAGATCAGAGCAGGTGTGCTCTCAGCACCTGATAAGAGCGACCAGGATTATCTTGCAAGGCAGTTCAGAGCAGTGCTTCTCTGGCAACGTGCAGGGAATACCTGCAGCATCTTGCGAGAAAGACCATGGAAGGTCTTCTATTAGCATCTTGCAAAGCAGATAGGGAAGATCAGAGTAGGACTTCTTTCAGCGCCATGAAAAAATATGAACGACATCGCGAAAGACAGTTCAGAGGAGGTTCTCCCAGCAACTTGCAAGGAAGACCTCTTACTTGGAACACCATATTAGGACTTCTGTCACCATTTGCATGGCAGATCGACGGTATCATTCAGGAAAATCTAGGCAGTACTTCTCCCAGCATCTTGATAGACAGATGAGCAATTTTGCAAGGCAGATAAGAGCACATCTTCTATCAGTATTTTGCAGGGAAGTTCAGTGGCGTTTTCAATGAAGGGCACATCACAGTGATCCTCTCTCACATGCAAGATCCTATCATATGTGATTTCAGGAGTGGTACTGGGAATAATTTTCAGTGAGGGTAGTATGCGAAATAGCTTTGCGGGTCATCTCATGCAGCATCTGCTTCTAGGTCTATATTATTGGTATGTTGTGCCTACCACCGGATAATGCTATATTTTTTGCACCACCTGAGTTTATGTGTCTGCATGCTGGTTAGGGCCCTACCTGGTCACCAGTCATCTGTCTTACTCAGGTTTTCACAACACACACAAACACATACACACCCACACGCATTTAGGGGCACCCAAACATGTCTCTCTAAGGGAATAGCATTCTGTGTATGCCAGAGTCTTGATGTAAAATTATCAAATATAGATAAAAGTCCCATTTTTTCCTACCAATCTTTTGAAGCAAACATAAGAAGGGAAAAAGAGTTGTCATCCCTATGCATATCTATCCAAAATTATCCAGAGAGAAGGAGGAAGAATTATTTCACCCCCATATGCGACTCCTTATGCCTGAACTGGGTTCAGACTTTTCAAGGCGGAGATGCATGCGCACATTTGACCATCTCTGTCAGGTTGGCCTCAGCATCTTGCAAGAATGATCAGTAGTCACAACCAAGGGAGATCAGAGTAGGTCTTCTATCTTACCAAACAGATCAGTGATGTCTTGCAAGGTTGATTGGCACAGGTCTTCTATCAGCATTTTCTATGGAGAATCTGCAATATCTGGGTAGGGAGATAAGACCAGGTCTACTCACAGCATCTTGCAAGGAATATCTGGCACGTCTCGGCCAGGAAGAGCAGAGAAGATCTCTTATCAGCATCTTCCAGGGAAGATCAGTAGCATTTTGCAAGGAAGACCAGAGCAGGCCTTGTATATTGCAAACATGGTCATCCAAATCTACAAGGAAGATCAGAACACGTCTTCCATCACCATCATGCAAGGCATATCAGAAGCATGTTGCAAGAAGATCGGAAGAGGCTCTATCTCAGCATGATTTAAGGAAGACGAGGGATATTTTGCATGGATTTTCCCACTAGGTCATGTATCAGCGTGTTCCAAGGAAGATCAGCGACATCTTGCAAGGCAGGTCACAGCAGGTCTTCTGTCAGCATTTGTCAAGGCAGATCAGCAAAATCTTGCCAGAAAGATCAGAGTGAGTCTTCCCTCAGCACCATGAAAGGACGACCAGGGATTGCTTATGAGGAAGATCAGAGGAGTTCTTGTACTAGCATAATGCAAGGAAGATCAGCAATATCTTGCATGGCAGATCAGTAGGCCAGGCACACCTTGCAACGAAGATCAACAAGATGTTGCATGACAGATCAGAAGCTCTGTCATATCTTGCAAGGAAAATCAGTGCAAGTTGTATCAGCCTCTTGGTAAAAAGATCCGCAAAATCTGGCATGGCAGATCAGACCAGATCTTCCATCAGCATCTTGCAAGGCTGATGGAAGCATCTTGAAAGGAAGATCAGAACAGGTTTGCTCTCAGACCTGATAAGGGTGAACGGGGATATCTTGCAAGGCAGTTCAGAGCAGTGATTCTCTGGCAACCTGCAGGGAGTACCTGCAGCATCTTGCGAGGAAGATCATGGCAGGTCTTCTATCAGCATCTTGCAAGGCAGATAGGGAAGATCAGAGTAGGACTTCTTTCAGCGCCATGAAGAAATATGAACGACATCGCGAAAGAGTGTTCAGAGGAGGTTCTCCAAACAACTTGCAAGGAAGACCTCTTATTTGGAACACTATATTAGGACTTCTGTCACCATCTTGCATGGGAGATCGATGGCATCTTTCAAGGAATATCTGGGCATACTTCTCCACCATCTTGATAGACAGATGAGCAACTTGGCAAGGCAGATCAGAGCACATCTTCTATCAGCATTTTGCAGGGAAGATCAGTGGCGTTTTCAAGGAAGGGCACATCACAGTGATCCCCTCTCACATGCAAGATGCTATCATATGTGATTTCAGGAGTGGTACTGGGAATAATTTTCAGTGAGGGTACTATGCAAAATAGCTTTGCGGGTCATCTCATGGAGCATCTGCTTCTAGGTCTATATTATTGGTATGTTGTGCCTACCACCGGACAATGCTATGTCTTTTGCACCACCTGAGTTTCTGTGTCTGCATGCTGGTTAGGGCCCTACCTGGTCACCAGTCAACTGTCTTACTCAGGTTTTCACAACAGACATTCACACACACACACACACACACACAAACACATGCACACACACACACATTCAGGGGCATCCAAACATGTCTCTCTAAGGGAATAGCATTCTGTGTATGCCAGAGTCTTGATGTAAAATTGTCAAATATAGATAAAATTCCCATTTATTCCTACCAATCTTTTGAAGCAAACATAAGAAGGGAAAAAGAGTTGTGATCCCTATGCATATCTATGCAAAATTATCCAGAGAGAAGGAGGAAGAATTATTTCACCCCCATATGCGACTCCTTATGCCTGAACTGGGTTCAGACCTTTTCAAGGCGGAGATGCATGCGCACATTTGACCATCTCTGTCAGGTTGGCCTCAGCATCTTGCAAGCATGATCAGTAGTCACATCCAAGGGAGATCAGAGTAGGTCTTCTATCTTACCAAACAGATCAGTGATGTCTTGCAAGGTTGACTGGCACAGGTCTTCTATCAGCATTTTCTATTGAGAATCTGCAATATGTGGGTAGGGAGATAAGACCAGGTCTCCTCCCCGAATCTTGCAAGGAACATCAGGCACGTCTTGGCATGGAAGAGCAGAGAAACTCTGCTATCAGCATCTTCCAAAGAAGATCAGTAGCATTTTGCATGGAAGACCAGAGCAGGCCTTGTATATTGCAAACATGATCATCCACATCTGCAAGGAAGATCAGATCACGTCTTCCATCACCATCATGCAAGGCAGATCAGAAGCATATTGCAGGAAGATCGGAACACGACCTATCTCAGCACGATTTAAGGAAGACGAGGGATATTTTGCATGGAATATCACAGCAGGTCATGTATCATCGTGTTCCAAGGAAGATCGCCGACATCTTGCAAGGCAGTTCAGAGGAGGTCTTCTGTCAGCATGTTGCAAGGCGGTTCAGCAAAATCTTGCAAGAAAGATTAGAGCGTGTCTTCCCTCAGCAACCGAAAAGGAAGACCAGGGATTGCTTGCGAGGAAGATCAGAGCAGGTCTTGTACCAGCATCTTGCAAGGAAGATCAGCAAGATGTTGCATGACAGATTAGAAGCCCAGGAATATCTTGCAAGAAGATCAGAGAAAGTGTTGAATGAGCCTCTTGATAAGATGATCCGCAAAATCTGGCATGGCTGATCAGACCAGGTCTTCCATCAGCATCTTGCAAGACTGATGGAAGCATTTTGAAAGGGAGATCAGAGCAGGTGTTCTCTCAGCACCTGCTAAGGGCGACGGGAGATATCTTGCAAGGCAGTTCAGAGCAGTGCTTCTCTGGCAACGTGCAGGGAATACCTGCAGCATCTTGCGAGAAAGACCATGGAAGGTCTTCTATTAGCATCTTGCAAAGCAGATAGGGAAGATCAGAGTAGAACTTCTTTCAGTGCCATGAAGAAATATGAACGACATCGCGAAAGACAGTTTAGAGGAGGTTCTCCCAGCAACTTGCAAGGAAGACCTCTTACTTGGAACACCATATTAGAACTTCTGTCACCATTTGCATGGCAGATCGACGGTATCTTTCAGGAAGATCTGGGCAGAACTTCTCCCAGCATCTTGATTGACAGATGAGCAATTTTGCAAGGCAGATCAGAGCACATCTTCTATCAGCATTTTGCAGGGAAGATCAGTGGCGTTTCCAAGGAAGGGCACATCACAGTGATCCCATCTCACACGTAAGACCCTATCATTTGTGAGTTAGAGAGTGGTACTGGGAATAATTTTTAGTGAGGGTACTATGCGAAATAGCTTTGGGGGTCATCTCATGGAGCAGCTGCTTCTAGGTCTATATTATTGGTACGTTGTGCCTACCACCGCTTTATGCTATGTCTTTTGCACCACCTGAGTTTCTGTGTCTGCATGCTGGTTAGGGCCCTACCTGGTCACCAGTCAACTGTCTTACTCAGGTTTTCACAACAGACACTCACACACACACACTCACACACAAACACATGCACACACACACATTCAGGGGCATCCAAACATGTCTCTCTAAGGGAATAGCATTCTGTGTATGCCAGAGTCTTGATGTAAAATTGTCAAATATAGATAAAATTCCCATTTATTCCTACCAATCTTTTGAAGCAAACATAAGAAGGGAAAAAGAGTTGTGATCCCTATGCATATCTATGCAAAATTATCCAGAGAGAAGGAGGAAGAATTATTTCACCCCCATATGCGACTCCTTATGCCTGAACTGGGTTCAGACCTTTTCAAGGCGGAGATGCATGCGCACATTTGACCATCTCTGTCAGGTTGGCCTCAGCATCTTGCAAGCATGATCAGTAGTCACATCCAAGGGAGATCAGAGTAGGTCTTCTATCTTACCAAACAGATCAGTGATGTCTTGCAAGGTTGATTGGCACAGGTCTTCTATCAGCATTTTCTATTGAGAATCTGCAATATGTGGGTAGGGAGATAAGACCAGGTCTCCTCCCCGAATCTTGCAAGGAACATCAGGCACGTCTTGGCATGGAAGAGCAGAGAAACTCTGCTATCAGCATCTTCCAAAGAAGATCAGTAGCATTTTGCATGGAAGACCAGAGCAGGCCTTGTATATTGCAAACATGATCATCCACATCTGCAAGGAAGATCAGATCACGTCTTCCATCACCATCATGCAAGGCAGATCAGAAGCATATTGCAGGAAGATCGGAACACGACCTATCTCAGCAAGATTTAAGGAAGACGAGGGATATTTTGCATGGAATATCACAGCAGGTCATGTATCATCGTGTTCCAAGGAAGATCGGCGACATCTTGCAAGGCAGTTCAGAGGAGGTCTTCTGTCAGCATGTTGCAAGGCGGTTCAGCAAAATCTTGCAAGAAAGATTAGAGCGTGTCTTCCCTCAGCACCGAGAAAAGGAAGACCAGGGATTGCGTGCGAGGAAGATCAGAGCAGGTCTTGTACCAGCATCTTGCAAGGAAGATCAGCAAGATGTTGCATGACAGATTAGAAGCCCAGGCATATCTTGCAAGAAGATCAGAGAAAGTGTTGAATGAGTCTCTTGATAAGAAGATCCGCAAAATATGGCATGGCTGATCAGACCAGGTCTTCCATCAGCATCTTGCAAGACTGATGGAAGAATTTTGAAAGGGAGATCAGAGCAGGTGTGCTCTCAGCACCTGCTAAGGGCGACGGGAGATATCTTGCAAGTCAGTTCAGAGCAGTGCTTCTCTGGCAACGTGCAGGGAATACCTGCAGCATCTTGCGAGAAAGACCATGGAAGGTCTTCTATTAGCATCTTGCAAAGCAGATAGGGAAGATCAGAGTAGGACTTCTTTCAGTGCCATGAAGAAATATGAACGACATCGCGAAAGACAGTTCAGAGGAGGTTCACCCAGCAACTTGCAAGGAAGACCTCTTACTTGGAACACCATATTAGAACTTCTGTCACCATTTGCATGGCAGATCGACGGTATCTTTCAGCAAGATCTGGGCAGAACTTTTCCCAGCATCTTGATAGACAGATGAGCAATATTACATGGCAGATCAGAGCAGATCTTCTGTCAGCATTTTACAGGGAAGATCAGTGACGTTTCCAAGGAAGGGCACATCACAGTGACCCCAACTCACATGCAAGATGCTATCATATGTGATTTCAGGAGTAGTACTGGGAATAATTTTCAGTGAGGGTAGTATGCGAAATAGTTTTGCGGGTCATCTCATGGAGCATCTGCTTCTAGGTCTATATCATTGGTATTTTGTGCCTACCACCGCTTTATGCTATGTCTTTTGCACCACCTGAGTTTCTGTGTCTGCACGCAGGTTAGGGCCCTGCCTGGTCACCAGTCATCTGTCTTACTCAGGTTTTCACAACACACACACACATACACACATACACACACACACACACACACACACACAGGTTTCTGGGCCACCCAAAAATGTCTCTCTAAGGGAATAGCATTCTGTGTATGCCAGAGTCTTGATGTAAAATTATCAAATATAGATAAAAGTCCCATTTATTCCTACCAATCTTTTGAAGCAAACATAAGAAGGGAAAAAGAGTTGTGATCCTTATGCATATCTATTCAAAATGTTCCAGAGTGAAGGAGGAAGAATTATTTCACCGCCATATGCGACTCCTTATGCCTGAACTGGGTTCAGACCTTTTCAAGGCGGAGATGCATGCGCACATTTGACCATCTCTGAGAGGTTGGCCTCAGCATCTTGCAAGGATGATCAGTAGTCACATCCAAGGGAGATCAGAGTAGGTTTTCTATCTTACCAAACAGATCAGTGATGTCTTGCAAGCTTTTTGGCACAGGTCTTCTATCAGCATTTTCTATGGAGAATCTGCAATATGTGGGTAGGGAGAAAAGACCAGGTCTCCTCCCCGAATCTTGCAAAGAACATCGGGCACGTCTTGGCATGGAAGAGCAGAGAAACTCTGCTATCAGCATCTTCCAAAGAAGATCAGTAGCATTTTGCATGGAAGACCAGAGCAGGCCTTGTATATTGCAAATATGATCATCCACATCTGCAAGGAAGATCAGATCACTTCTTCCATCACCATCATGCAAGGCAGATCAGAAGCATATTGCAGGAAGATCGGAACACGACCTATCTCAGCACGATTTAAGGAAGACCAAGGATATTTTGCATGGAATATCACACCAGGTCATGTATCAGCGTGTTCCAAGGAAGATCGGCGACATCTTGCAAGGCAATTCAGAGGAGGTCTTCTGTCAGCATGTTGCAAGGCGGTTCAGCAAAATCTTGCAAGAAAGATTAGAGCGTGTCTTCCCTCAGCACCGCGAATAGGAAGACCAGGGATTGCTTGCGAGGAAGATCAGAGCAGGTCTTGTACCAGCATCTTGTAAGGAAGATCAGCAAGATGTTGCATGACATATCAGAAGCCCAGGCATATCTTGCAAGAAGATCAGAGAAAGTGTTGAATGAGCCTCTTGATAAGAAGATCCGCAAAATCTGGTATGGCTGATCAGACCAGGTCTTCCATCAGCATTTGCAAGGCTGATGGAAACATTTTGAAAGGGAGATAAGAGCAGGTGTGCTCTCAGCACCTGCTAAGGGCGACCAGGTTTATCTTGCAAGGCAGTTCAGAGCAGTGCTTCTCTGGCAACGTGCAGGGAATACCTGCAGCATCTTGCAAGAAAGACCATGGAAGGTCTTCTATCAGCATCTTGCAAATCAGATAGGGAAGATCAGAGTAGGACTTCTTTCAGCGCCATGAAGAAATATGAACAACATCGCGAAAGACAGTTCAGAGAAGGTTCTCCCAGCAACTTGCAAGGAAGACCTCTTACTTGCAACACCATATTAGGACTTCTGTCACCATTTGCATGGCAGATCGACGGTATGTTTCAGGAAGATCTCGGCAGGACTTCTCCCAGCATCTTGATAGACAGATGAGCAATTTTGAAGGCAGATCAGAGCACATCTTCTATCAGCATTTTGCAGGGAAGATCAGTGGCGTTTTCAATGAAGGGCACATCTCAGTGATTCCATATCATATAAGATCCTATCATCTGTGATTTCGGGAGTGGTACTGGCAATTATTTTCAGTGAGCGTAGTATGCGATATAGCTTTGCGGGTCATCTCATGGAGCATCTGCTTCTAGGTCTATATTATTGGTATGTTGTGCCTACCACCGGATAATGCTATGTCTTTTGTACCACCTGAGTTTCTGTGTGTGCATGCTGGTTAGGGCCCTATCTGGTCACCAGTCATCTGTCTTACTCTGGTTTTCACAACAAACACTCACACACACACACACACAAACACATACACACACACACGCATTCAGGGGCACCCAAACATGTCTCTCTAAGGGAATAGCATTCTGTGTATGCCAGAGTCTTGATGTAAAATTATCAAATATAGATAAAAGTCCCATTTTTTCCTACAAATCTTTTGAAGCAAACATAAGAAGGGAAAAAGAGTTGTGATCCCTATGCATATCTATCCAAAATTTTCCAGAGCGAAGGAGGAAGAATTATTTCACCCCCATATGCGACTCCTTTTGCCTGAACTGGGTTCAGACCTTTTCAAGGTGGAGATGCATGCGCACATTTGACCATCTCTGTCAGGTTGGCCTCAGCATCTTGCAAGGATGATCAGTAGTCACATCCAAGGGAGATCAGAGTAGGTCTTCTATCTTACCAACCAGATCAGTGATGTCTTGCAAGGTTGATTGGCACAGGTCTTCTATCAGCATTTTCTATGGAGAATCTGCAATATCCTGGTAGGGAGATAAGACCAGGTCTCCTCCCAGCATCTTGCAAGGAATATCTGGCACGTCTCGGCAAGGAAGAGCAGAGAAGATCACCTATCAGCACCTTCCAGGGAAGATCAGTAGCATTTTGCAAGGAAGACCTGAGCAGGCCTTGTATATTGCAAACATGGTCATCCAAATCTGCAAGGAAGATCAGAACACGTCTTCCATCACCATCTTGCAAGGCATATCAGAAGCATGTTGCAAGAAGATCCGAAGAGTTTCCATCTCAGCATGATTTAAGGAAGACGAGGGATATTTTCATGGATTATCACACTAGGTCATGTATCAGCGTGTTCCAAGGTAGATCAGCGACATCCTGCAAGGCAGGTCACAGCAGGTCTTCTGTCCGCATCTGTCAAGGCAGATCAGCAAAATCTTGCCAGAAAGATCAGAGTGAGTCTTCCCTCAGCACCGTGAAAGGACGACCAGGGATTGCTTATGAGGAAGATCAGAGCAGTTCTTGTACCAGCATCATGCAAGGAAGATCAGCAATATCTTGCATGGCAGATCAGTAGGCCAGGCACATCTTGCAACGAAGATGAGCAAGATGTTGCATGACAGATCAGAAGCTCTGTCATATCTTGCAAGGAAGATCAGAGCAAGTTGTATCAGCCTCTTGGTAAAAAGATTCGCAAAATCTGGCATGGCAGATCAGACCAGATCTTCCATCAGCATCTTGCAAGGCTGATGGAAGCATCTTGAAAGGAAGATCAGAAGAGGTTTGCTCTCAAACCTGCTAAGGGTGACCGGGGATATCTTGCAAGGCAGTTCAGAGCAGTGCTTCTCTGGCAACGTGCAGGGAATACCTGCAGCATCTTGTGAGAAAGACCATGGAAGGTCTTCTATTAGCATCTTGCAAAGCAGATAGGGAAGATCAGAGTAGGACTTCTTTCAGCGCCATGAAGAAATATGAACGACATCGCGAAAGACAGTTCAGAGGAGGTTCTCCCAGCAACTTGCAAGGAAGACCTCTTACTTGGAACACCATATTAGAACTTCTGTCACCATTTGCATGGCAGATCGACGGTATCTTTCAGGAAGATCTGGGCAGAACTTCTCCCAGCATCTTGATAGACAGATGAGCAATTTTGCATGGCAGATCAGAGCAGATCTTCTGTCAGCATTTTGCAGGGATGATCAGTGACGTTTCAAAGGAAGGGTACATCACAGTGACCCCCACTCACATGCAAGATGCTATCATATGTGATTTCAGGAGTGGTACTGGGAATAATTTTCAGTGAGGGTAGTATGCGGAATAGTTTTGCGGGTCATTTCATGGAGCATCTGCTTCTAGGTCTATATCATTGGTATGTTGTGCCTTCCACCGCTTTATGCTATGTCTTTTGCACCCCCTGAGTTTCTGTGTCTGCACGCTGGTTAGGGCCCTGCCTGGTCACCAGTCATCTGTCTTACTCAAGTTTTCACAACACACACACACATACATACACACACACACACACACACACACACACACAGGTTTCTGGGCCACCCAAAAATGTCTCTCTAAGGGAATAGCATTCTGTGTATGCCAGAGTCTTGATGTAAAATTATCAAATATAGATAAAAGTCCCATTTATTCCTACCAATCTTTTGAAGCAAACATAAGAAGGGAACAAGAGTTGTGATCCTTATTCATATTTATTCAAAATGTTCCAGAGTAAAGGAGGAAGAATTATTTCACCGCCATATGCGACTCCTTATGCCTCAACTGGGTTCAGACCTTTTCAAGGCGGAGATGCATGCACACATTTGACCATCTCTGTCAGGTTGGCCTCAGCGTCTTGCAAGGATGATCAGTAGTCACATCCAAGGGAGATCAGGGTAGGTCTTCTATCTTACCAAACAGATCAGTGATGTCTTGCAAGGTTTTTGGCACAGGTCTTCTATCAGCATTTTCTATTGAGAATCTGCAATATGTGGGTAGGGAGATAAGACCAGGTCTCCTCCCCGAATCTTGCAAGGAACATCAGGCACGTCTTGGCATGGAAGAGCAGAGAAACTCTGCTATCAGCATCTTCCAAAGAAGATCAGTAGCATTTTGCATGGAAGACCAGAGCAGGCCTTGTATATTGCAAACATGATCATCCACATCTGCAAAGAAGATCAGATCACGTCTTCCATCACCATCATGCAAGGCAGATCAGAAGCATTTTGCAGGAAGATCGGAACACGACCTATCTCAGCACGATTTAAGGAAGACCAGGGATATTTTGCATGGAATATCACACCAGGTCATGTATCAGCGTGTTCCAAGGAAGATGGCGACATCTTGCAAGGCAGTTAAGAGGAGGTCTTCTGTCAGCATGTTGCAAGGCGGTTCAGCAAAATATTGCAAAAGATTAGAGGGTGTCTTCCCTCAGCACCGTGAAAAGGAAGACCAGGGATTGCTTGCGAGGAAGATCAGAGCAGGTCTTGTACCAGCATCTTGTAATGAAGATCAGCAAGATGTTGCATGACACATCAGAAGCCCAGGCATATCTTGCAAGAAGATCAGAGAAAGTGTTGAATGAGCCTCTTGATAAGAAGATCCGCAAAATCTGGCAAGGCTGATCACACCAGGTCTTCCATCAGCATCTTGCAAGGCTGATGGAAGCATTTTGAAAGGGAGATCAGAGCAGGTGTGCTCTCAGCACCTGCTAAGGGCGACCAGGATTATCTTGCAAGGCAGTTCAGAGCAGTGCTTCTCTGGCAACGTGCAGGGAATACCTGCAGCATCTTGCGAGAAAGACCATGGAAGGCCTTCTATTAGCATCTTGCAAAGCAGATAGGGAAGATCAGAGTAGGACTTCTTTCAGCGCCATGAAGAAATATGAACGACATCGCGAAAGACAGTTCAGAGGAGGTTCTCCCAGCAACTTGCAAGGAAGACCTCTTACTTGGAACACCATATTAGGACTTCTGTCACAATTTGCATGGCAGATCGACGGTATCTTTCAGGAAGATCTCGGCAGGACTTCTCCCAGCGTCTTGATAGACAGATGAGCAATTTTGCATGGCAGATCAGACCTGATCTTCCATCAGCATCTTGCAAGGCTGATGGAAGCATCTTGAAAGGAAGATTAGAACAGGTTTGCTCTCAGACCTGCTAAGGGTGAACGGGGATATCTTGCAAGGCAGTTCAGAGAAGTGCTTCTCTGGACACGTGCAGGGAAGAGCTGCAGCATCTTACGAGAAAGACCATGGAAGGTCTTCTATTAGCATCTTGCAAAGCAGATAGGGAAGATCAGAGTAGGACTTCTTTCAGTGCCATGAAGAAATATGAACGACATCGCGAAAGACAGTTCAGAGGATGTTCTCCCAACAACTTGCAAGGAAGACCTCTTGCTTGGAACACCATATTAGGACTTCTGTCACTATTTGCATGGCAGATCGACGGTATCTTTCAGGAAGATCTGGGCAGAACTTCTCCCAGCATCTTGATAGACAGATGAGCACTTTTGCATGGCAGATCAGAGCAGATCTTCTGTCAGCATTTTGCAGGGAAGATCAGTGACGTTTTCAAGGAAGGGCACATCACAGTGATCCCCTCTCACATGCAAGATGGTATCATATGTGATTTCAGGAGTGGTACTGGGAATAATTTTCAGTGAGGGTAGTATGCGAAATAGCTTTGCGGGTCATCTCATGGAGTATCTGCTTCTAGGTCTATATCATTGGTATGTTGTGCCTACCACCGCTTTATGCTATGTCTTTTGCACCACCTGAGTTTCTGTGTCTGCACGCTGGTTAGGGCCCTATCTGGTCACCAGTCATCTGTCTTACTCAGGTTTTCACAACACACACACACATACACACATACACCCACACACACACAGGCATTCTGGGCCACCCAAAAATGTCTCTCTAAGGGAATAGCATTCTGTGTATGCCAGAGTCTTGATGTAAAATTATCAAATATAGATAAAAGTCCCATTTATTCCTACCAATCTTTTGAAGCAAACATAAGAAGGGAAAAAGAGTTGTGATCCGTATGCATATCTATTCAAAATGTTCCAGAGTGAAGGAGGAAGAATTATTTCACCGCCATATGCGACTCCTTATGCCTGAACTGGGTTCAGACCTTTTCAAGGCGGAGATGCATGCGCACATTTGACCATTTCTGTCAGGTTGGCCTCAGCATCTTGCAAGGATGATCAGTAGTTACATCCAAGGGAGATCAGAGTAGGTTTTCTATCTTACCAAACAGATCAGTGATGTCTTGCAAGGTTTTTGGCACAGGTCTTCTATCAGCATTTTCTATTGAGAATCTGCAATATGTGGGTAGGGAGATAAGACCAGGTCTCCTCCCCGAATCTTGCAAAGAACATCGGGCACGTCTTGGCATGGAAGAGCAGAGAAACTCTGCTATCAGCATCTTCCAAAGAAGATCAGTAGCATTTTGCATGGAAGACCTGAGCAGGCCTTGTATATTGCAAACATGATCATCCACATCTGCAAGGAAGATCAGAACACGTCTTCCATCACCATCATGCAATGCAGATCAGAAGCATATTGCAGGAAGATCGGAACACGACCTATCTCAGCACGATTTAAGGAAGACCAGGGATATTTTGCATGGAATATCACACCAGGTCATGTATCAGCGTGTTCCAAGGAAGATCGGCGACATCTTGCAAGGCAGTTCAGAGGAGGTCTTCTGTCAGCATGTTGCAAGGCGGTTCAGCAAAATCTTGCAAGAAAGATTAGAGCGTGTCTTCCCTCAGCACCGCGAATAGGAAGACCAGGGATTGCTTGCGAGGAAGATCAGAGCAGGTCTTGTACCAGCATCTTGTAAGGAAGATCAGCAAGATGTTGCATGACATATCAGAAGCCCAGGCATATCTTGCAAGAAGATCAGAGAAAGTGTTGATTGAGCCTCTTGATAAGAAGATCCGCAAAATCTGGTATGGCTGATCAGACCAGGTCTTCCATCAGCATCTTGCAAGGCTGATGGAAGCATTTTGAAAGGGAGATCAGAGCAGGTGTGCTCTCAGCACCTGCTAAGGGCGACCAGGATTATCTTGCAAGGCAGTTCAGAGCAGTGCTTCTCTGGCAACGTGCAGGGAATACCTGCAGCATCTTGCGAGAAAGACCATGGAAGGTCTTCTATCAGCATCTTGCAAAGCAGATAGGGAAGATCAGAGTAGGACTTTTTTCAACGCCATGGAGAAATATGAACAACATCGCGAAAGACAGTTCAGAGAAGGTTCTCCCAGCAACTTGCAAGGAAGACCTCTTACTTGCAACACCATATTAGGACTTCTGTCACCATTTGCAAGGCAGATTGACGGTATGTTTCAGGAAGATCTCGGCAGGACTTCTCCCAGCATCTTGATAGACAGATGAGCAATTTTGCAAGGCAGATCAGAGCACATCTTCTATCAGCATTTTGCAGGGAAGATCAGTGGCGTTTTCAATGAAGGGCACATCACAGTGATCCCATATCATATAAGATCCTATCATCTGTGATTTCGGGAGTGGTACTGGCAATTATTTTCAGTGAGCGTAGTATGCGAAATAGCTTTGCGGGTCATCTCATGGAGCATCTGCTTCTAGGTCTATATTATTGGTATGTTGTGCCTACCACCGGATAATCCTATGTCTTTTGCACCACCTGAGTTTCTGTGTCTGCATGCTGGTTAGGGCCCTATCTGGTCACCAGTCATCTGTCTTACTCTGGTTTTCACAACACACACTCACACACACACACACACACAAACACATACACACACACACGCATTCAGGGGCACCCAAACATGTCTCTCTAAGGGAATAGCATTCTGTGTATGCCAGAGTCTTGATGTAAAATTATCAAATATAGATAAAAGTCCCATTTTTTCCTACAAATCTTTTGAAGCAAACATAAGAAGGGAAAAAGTGTTGTGATCCCTATGCATATCTATCCAAAATTTTCCAGAGCGAAGGAGGAAGAATTATTTCACCCCCATATGCGACTCCTTTTGCCTGAACTGGGTTCAGACCTTTTCAAGGTGGAGATGCATGCGCACATTTGACCATCTCTGTCAGGTTGGCCTCAGCATCTTGCAAGGATGATCAGTAGTCACATCCAAGGGAGATCAGAGTAGGTCTTCTATCTAACCAACCAGATCAGTGATGTCTTGCAAGGTTGATTGGCACAGGTCTTCTATCAGCATTTTCTATGGAGAATCTGCAATATCCTGGTAGGGAGATAAGACCAGGTCTCCTCCCAGCATCTTGCAAGGAATATCTGGCACGTCTCGGCAAGGAAGAGCAGAGAAGATCACCTATCAGCACCTTCCAGGGAAGATCAGTAGCATTTTGCAAGGAAGACCTGAGCAGGCCTTGTATATTGCAAACATGGTCATCCAAATCTGCAAGGAAGATCAGAACACGTCCTCCATCACCATCTTGCAAGGCATATCAGAAGCATGTTGCAAGAAGATCCGAAGAGTTTCCATCTCAGCATGATTTAAGGAAGACGAGGGACATTTTGCATGGATTATCACACTAGGTCATGTATCAGCGTGTTCCAAGGAAGATCAGCGACATCCTGCAAGGCAGGTCACAGCAGGTCTTCTGTCAGCATATGTCAAGGCACATCAGCAAAATCTTGCCAGAAAGATCAGAGTGAGTCTTCCCTCAGCACCGCGAAAGGACGACCAGGGATTGCTTATGAGGAAGATCAGAGCAGTTCTTGTACCAGCATCATGCAAGGAAGATCAGCAATATCTTGCATGGCAGATCAGTAGGCCAGGCACATCTTGCAACGAAGATGAGCAAGATGTTGCATGACAGATCAGAAGCTCTGTCATATCTTGCAAGGAAGATCAGCGCAAGTTGTATCAGCCTCTTGGTAAAAAGATTCGCAAAATCTGGCATGGCAGATCAGACCAGATCTTCCATCAGCATCTTGCAAGGCTGATGGAAGCATCTTGAAAGGAAGATCAGAACAGGTTTGCTCTCAAACCTGCTAAGGGTGACCGGGGATATCTTGCAAGGCAGTTCAGAGCAGTGCTTCTCTGGCAACGTGCAGGGAATACCTGCAGCATCTTGTGAGAAAGACCATGGAAGGTCTTCTATTAGCATCTTGCAAAGCAGATAGGGAAGATCAGAGTAGGACTTCTTTCAGCGCCATGAAGAAATATGAACGACATCGAGAAAGACAGTTCAGAGGAGATTCTCCCAGCAACTTGCAAGGAAGACCTCTTACTTGGAACACCATATTAGAACTTCTGTCACCATTTGCATGGCAGATCGACGGTATCTTTCAGGAAGATCTGGGCAGAACTTCTCCCAGCATCTTGATAGACAGATGAGCAATTTTGTATGGCAGATCAGAGCAGATCTTCTGTCAGCATTTTGCAGGGAAGATCAGTGACGTTTCCAAGGAAGGGCACATCACAGTGATCCCCTCTCACATGCAAGATGCTATCATATGTGATTTCAGGAGTGGTACTGGGAATAATTTTCAGTGAGGGTAGTATGCTGAATAGTTTTGCGGGTCATTTCATGGAGCATCTGCTTCTAGGTCTATATCATTGGTATGTTGTGCCTACCACCGCTTTATGTTATGTCTTTTGCACCACCTGAGTTTCTGTGTCTGCACGCTGGTTAAGGCCCTGCCTGGTCACCAGTCATCTGTCTTACTCAGGTTTTCACAACACAGACACATACACACATACACACACACACGCACACACACACACACACACACAGGCATTCTGGGCCACCCAAAAATGTCTCTCTAATGGAATAGCATTCTGTGTATGCCAGAGTCTTGATGTAAAATTATCAAATATAGATAAAAGTCCCATTTATTCCTACCAATCTTTTGAAGCAAACATAAGAAGGGAAAAAGAGTTGTGATCCTTATGCATATCTATTCAAAATGTTCCAGAGTAAAGGAGGAAGAATTATTTCACCGCCATATGCGACTCCTTATGCCTGAACTGGGTTCAGACCTTTTCAAGGCGGAGATGCATGCGCACATTTGACCATCTCTGTCAGGTTGACCTCAGCATCTTGCAAGGATGATCAGTAGTCACATCCAAGGGAGATCAGAGTAGGTCTTCTATCTTACCAAACAGATCAGTGATGTCTTGCAAGGTTTTTGGCACAGGTCTTCTATCAGCATTTTCTATTGAGAATCTGCAATATGTGGGTAGGGAGATAAGACCAGGTCTCCTCCCCGAATCTTGCAAGGAACATCAAGCACGTCTTGGCATGGAAGAGCAGAGAAACTCTGCTATCAGCATCTTCCAAAGAAGATCAGTAGCATTTTGCATGGAAGACCAGAGCAGGCCTTGTATATTGCAAACATGATCATCCACATCTGCAAGGAAGATCAGATCACGTCTTCCATCACCATCATGCAAGGCAGATCAGAAGCATATTGCAGGAAGATCGGAACACGACCTATCTCAGCAAGATTTAAGGAAGACGAGGGATATTTTGCATGGAACATCACACCAGGTCATGTATCAGCGTGTTCCAAGGAAGATCGGCGACATCTTGCAAGGCAGTTCAGAGGAGGTCTTCTGTCAGCATGTTGCAAGGCGGTTCAGCAAAATCTTCCAGAAAGCTTAGAGCATGTCTTCCCACAGCACCGCGCAAAGGAAGACCAGGGATTGCTTGCGAGGAAGATCAGAGCAGGTCTTGTACCAGCATCTTGCAAGGAAGATCAGCAAGATGTTGCATGACAGATTAGAAGCCCAGGCATATCTTGCAAGAAGATCAGAGAAAGTGTTGAATGAGCCTCTTGATAAGAAGATCCGCAAAATCTGGCATGGCTGATCAGACCAGGTCTTCCATCAGCATCTTGCAAGACTGATGGAAGCATTTTGAAAGGGAGATCAGAGCAGGTGTGCTCTCAGCACCTGCTAAGGGCGACGGGAGATATCTTGCAAGGCAGTTCAGAGCAGTGCTTCTCTGGCAACGTGCAGGGAATACCTGCAGCATCTTGCGAGAAAGACCATGGAAGGTCTTCTATTAGCATCTTGCAAAGCAGATAGGGAAGATCAGAGTAGGACTTCTTTCAGCGCCATGAAGAAATATGAACGACATCGCGAAAGACAGTTCAGAGGAGGTTCTCCCAGCAACTTGCAAGGAAGACCTCTTACTTGGAACAACATATTAGGACTTCTGTCACCATTTGCGTGGCAGATCGACGGTATCTTTCAAGAAGATCTGGGCAGGATTTCTCCCAGCCTCTTGATAGACAGATGAGAAATTTTGCAAGCAGATCAGAGCAGATCTGTCAGCATTTTGCAGGGAAGATCAGTGACGGTTTCAAGAAAGCGCACATCACAGTGATCCCCTCTCACATGCAAGATCCTATCATATGTGATTTCAGGAGTGTTACTGGGAGTAATTTTCAGTGAGGGTCGTATGCGAAATAGCTTTGGGGGTCATCTCATGGAGCCTCTGCTTCTAGGTCTATATTATTGATATGTCGTGCCTACCGCCGGATTATGCTATGTCTTTTGCACCACCTGAGTTTCTGTGTCTGCACGCTGGTTAGGGCCCTGCCTGGTCACCAGTCATCTGTCTTACTCAGGTTTTCACAACACACACTCACACACTCACACATACACACACACGCACACATTCAGGGCCACCCAAAAATGTCTCTCTAAGGGAATAGCATTCTGTGTATGCCAGAGTCTTGATGTAAAATTATCAAATATAGATAAAAGTCCCATTTATTCCTACCAATCTTTTGAAGCAAACATAAGAAGGGAAAAAGAGTTGTGATCCCTATGCATATCTATCCAAAATTTTCCAGAGAGAAGGAGGAAGAATTATTTCACCGCCATATGCGACTCCTTATGCCTGAACTGGGTTCAGACCTTTTCAAGGCGGAGATGCATGCGCACATTTGACCATCTCTGTCAGGTTGGCCTCAGCATCTTGCAAAGATAATCAATAGTCACATACATGGGAGATCAGAGTAGGTCTTCTATCTTACCAAACAGAGCAGTGTTGTCTTGCAAGGTTTATTGGCACAGGTCTTCTATCAGCATTTTCTATTGAGAATCTGCAATATGTGGGTAGGGAGATAAGACCAGGTCTCCTCCCCGAATCTTGCAAGGAACATCGGGCACGTCTTGGCATGGAAAAGCAGAGAAGCTCTGCTATCAGTATCTTCCAAAGAAGATCAGTAGCATTTTGCATGGAAGACCAGAGCAGGCCTTGTAAATTGTAAACATGATCATCCACATCTGCAAGGAAGATCAGATCACTTCTTCCTTCACCATCATGCAACGCAGATCAGAAGCATATTGCAGGAAGATCGGAACACGACCTATCTCAGCACGATTTAAGGAAGACAAGGGATATTTTGCATGGAAAATCACACCAGGTCATGTATCAGTGTGTTCCAAGGAAGATCGGCGACATCTTGCAAGGCAGTTCAGAGGAGGTCTTCGGCCAGCATCTTGCAAGGCGGTTCAGCAAAATCTTGAAAGAAAGATCAGAGCTTGTCTTCCCTCAGCACTGCGAAAGGAAGACCAGGGATTGCTTGTGAGGAAAATCAGAGCAGGTCTTGTACCAGCATCTTGCAAGGAAGATCAGACATATCTTGCATGACAGATCAGAAATCCAGGCATATCGTTCAAGGAAGATCAGAGCAAGTGTTGTATCAGCCTCTTGGTAAGAAGAGTCGCAAAATATGGCATTGCAGATGAGACCAGGTCTCCCATCTGCATCTTGCAAGGCTGATGGAAGCATCTTGAAAGGGAGATCAGAGCAGGTGTGCTCTCAGCACCTGCTAAGGGCGACCGGAGATATCTTGCAAGGCAGTTCAGAGCGTTCAGAGCAGTGCTTCTCTGGCAACGTGCAGGGAATTCCTGCAGCATCTTGCAAGAAAGACCATGGTAGGTCTTCTATTAGCATCTCGTAAGGCAGATAGGGAAATCAGAGTAGGACTTCTTTCAGCGCCATGAAGAAATATGAACGACATTGCGAAAGAGAGTTCAGAGGAGGTTCTCCCAGCATCTTGCAAGGAAGGCCTCTGACTTTCAACACCATATTAAGACTTCTGTCACCATCTTGCATGGGAGATCGATGGCATCTTTCAAGGAAGATCTGGGCAGGACTTCTCCCAGCATCTTGATAGACAGATGAGCAATTTAGCTAGGCAGATCAGAGCAGATCTCCTATCAGCATTTTGCAGGGAAGATCAGTGGCGTTTTCAAGGAAGAGCACATCACAGTGATCCCATCTCTCACGTAAGATCCTATCATCTGTGAGTTCGGGAGTGGTACTGGGAATAATTTTCAGTGAGGGTACTATGTGAAATAGCTTTGCGGGTCATCTCATTGAGAATCTGCTTCTAGGTCTACATTATTGGCATGTTGTGCCTACCACCGCAATATGCTATGTCTTTTGCACCACCTGAGTTTCTGTGTCTGCTGGCCGGTTAGGGCCATTCCTGGTCACCAGTCATCTCTCTTATTCATGTTTACACAAAACTCTCACACACACACACACACACACACACACACATTAAGGGCCATCCAAACATGTCTCTGTAAGGGAGCAGCATTCTGTGTATGCCAGCGTCTTGATGTATAATTTTCACATATAGGTAAAAGTCCCATTTTTTTACTACAAATCTCTTGAAGCAAACCTAGGAAGAGAAAAAAGAGTTGTGATCCCTATGCATACCTATCCAAAATTTTCCAGAGAGGAGGAGGAAGAATTATTTCACCCCCATATGCGACTCCTTATGCCTGAACTGGGTTCAGATCTTTTCAAGTTGGAGATGCATGCGCACATTTGAATGTCTCCATCAAGTTGTCCTCAGCATCTTGTAAGGATCATCAGTAGTCACATCGAAGGGGATCAGAGCAGGTCTTCTATCTTACCAAACAGATCAGTGATGTCTTGCAAGGTTGATTGGCACAGGTCTTCTATCAGCATCTTTTATGGAGAATCTGCAATATCTTGGTAGGGACATAAGTCCAGGTCTCCTCCCAGCATCTTGCAAGGAATATCTAGCACGTCTTGTCCAGGAAGAGCAGAGAAGCTCTCCTATCAGCATCTTCCAGGGAAATCAGCAGCATTTTGCCTGGAAGACCAGAGCAGGCCTTTTATATTGCAAACATGGTCATCCAAATCTACAAGGAAGATCAGAACACGTCTTCCATCACCATCTTGCAAGGCAGATCAGAAGCATGTTGCAAGAAGATCGGAACAGGTCCTATCTGAGCATAATTTAAGGAAGATGAGGGATATTTTGCATGGAATATCACACTCAGTCATGTATCAGCGTGTTCCAAGGAAGATCGGCGACATCTTGCAAGGCAGGTCAGAGCAGGTTTCTATCAGCATCTGTCAAGGAATATCAGCAAAATCATGCCAGAAAGATCAGAGTGAGTCTTCCCTCAGCACCGCGAAAGGATGAACAGGGATTGCTTTTGAGGAAGATCCTAGCAGGTCCTGTACCAGCATCATGCAAGGAAGATCAGCAATATCTTGCATGGCAGTTCAGAAGGCCAGGCACATCTTGCAAGGAAGATCAGCAAGACGTTTCATGACAGATCAGAAGCCCTGTCATATCTTCCAAAGAGGATCAGAGCATGTGTTGTATCAGCCTCTTGGTAAGAAGATACGCAAAATCTGGTATGGCAGATCAGACTAGGTCTTCCATCAGCATCTTGCAAGGCTGATGAAAGCATCTAGAAAGGAACCAGAGCAGGTTTGCTCTCACCCCCTGCTAAGGTCGATCGGTGTTATCTTACAAGGCAGTTCCGCGCAGTGTTTCTCTGGCAACTTGCAGGGAAGAGCTGCAGCATCTTGTGAGAAAGATCATGGCAGGTCTTCTATCAGCATCTCGCAAGGCAGATAGGGAAGATCAGAGAAGTACTTATTTCAGCGTCATGAAGAAATATGAAGGACATCTTGAAAGAGAGTTCAGGGGAAGTTCTCCCAGCACATTGCAAGGCAGACCTCTTACTTGGGACACCATATTAGAACTTCTATCACCATCTTGCATGGGAGATTGGGGGCATCTTTCAAGGAAGATCTGGGCAGGACTTCTCCCCGCATCCTGATAGACAGATGAGCAATTTTGCAAGGCAGATCAGAGAAGATCTTCTATCAACATTTTGCAGGGAAGATCAGTGGCGTTTTCAAGGAAGGGCACATCACAGTGATCCCATCTCACACGTAAGATCCTATCATCTGTGATTTCGGGAGTGGTACTGGGAATAATTTTCAGTGAGGGACTATGCGAAATAGCTTTGCAGGTCATCTCATGGAGCAGCGGCTTCTAGGTCTACATTATTGGCATGTTGTGCCTACCACCGGATTATGCTATGTCTTTTGCACCACCTGAATTTCTGTGTCTGCCGGCCGGTTAGGGCCCTGCCTGGTCACCAGTCATCTGTCTTACTCAGGTTTTCACAACACACGCACACACACACACATACACACACACACGCATTCAGGGTCACCAAAATATTTCTCTCTAAGGGAGCAGCATTCTGTGTATGCCAGGATCTTGATGTATAATTTTCAAATATAGATAAAAGTCCCATTTTTTTCCTACAAATCTTTTGAAGCAAACATAGGAAGAGAAAAAAGAGTTGTGATCCCTATGCATATCTATCCAAAATTTTCCAGAGAGAAGGAGGAAGAATTATTTCACCCCCATATGCGACTCCTTATGCCTGAACTTGGTTCAGACCTTTTCAAGTTGGAGATGCATGCGCACTATTGAAAGTCTCCACCAGGTTGTCCTCAGCATCTTGTAAGGATGATCAGTCGTCACATCCAAGGGGATCAGAGCAGGTCTTCTATCTTACCAAACAGATCAGTGATACCTTGAAAGGTTGATTGGCACAGGTCTGCTATCAGCATCTTTTATGGAGAATCTGCAATATCTTGGTAGGGAGATTAGACCAGGTCTCCTCTCAGCATCTTGCAAGGAATATCGGGCACGTCTTGGCAAGGAAGAGCAGAGAAGCTCTCCTCTCAGCATCTTCCAAGGAAGATCAGCAGCATTTTGCAAGGAAGACTAGAGTAGGTCTTGTATATTGCAAACATGATCATCCACATTTTCAAGGAAGATCAGAGCACGTCTTCCATCACCATCTTGCAAGGCAGATCAGAAGCATATTTCAGGAAGATCGGAACAGAACCTATCTCAGCACGATTTAAGGAAGACGAGGGATATTTTGCATGGAATATCACACCAGGTCATGTATCAGCGTGTTCCAAGGAAGATCGGCTACATTTTGCAAGGCAGTTCAGAGAAGGTCTTCTGTCAGCATGTTTCAAGGCGGTTCAGCAAAATCTTGCAAGAAAGATCAGGGCGGGTCTCCCCTCAGCACCGCGAAAGGAAGACCAGGGATTGCTTGTGAGGAAGATCAGAGCAGGTCTTGTACCAGCATCTTGCAAGGAAGATCAGCACGGTGTTGCATGACAGATTAGAAGCACAGTCATATCTTGCAAGGAAGATCAGAGCAAGTGTTGAATCAGCCTCTTGGTAAGAAGATCCGCAAAATCTGGCATGGCAGATCAGACCAGGTCTTCCGTCAGCATATTGCAAGGCTGATGGAAGCATCTTGAAAGGGAAATCAGAGCAGCTGTGCTCTCAGCACCTGCTAAGGGCGACCGGAGATATCTTGCAAGGCAGTTCAGAGAAGTGCTTCTCTGGCAACGTGCAGGGAAGAGCTGCAGCATCATGCGAGAAAGAACATGGCAGGTCTTCTATTAGCATCTTGCAAGGCAGATAGGGAAGTTCAGAGTAGGACTTCTTTCAGCACCATGAAGAAATATGAAGGACATCGAGAAAGACAATTCAGAGGAGGTTCTCCCAGCATCTTGCAAGGAAGATCTCTGACTTTGAACACCATATTAGGACTTCTGTCACCATCTTGCATGGGAGATCGATGGCATCTTTCAAGGAAGATCTGGGCAGGACTTCTCCCAGCATCTTGATAGACAGATGAGCAATTTAGCTAGGCAGATCAGAGCAGATCTTCTATCAGCATTTTGCAGGGAAGATCAGTAGCGTTTTCAAGGAAGGGCACATCACAGTGATCACATCTCACACGTAAGATTCTATCATCTGTGAGTTCTTTAGTGGAACTGGGAATAATTTCCGGAGAGGGTACTATGTGAAATAGCTTTTGGGGTCATCTCATGGAGCAGCTGCTTCTAGGTCTATATTATTGGCATGTTGTGCCTACCACCGGATTATGCTATGTCTTTTGCACCACCTGATTTTCAGTGTCTGCCCACCTGTTAGGGCGCTGCCTGGTCACCAGTCATCTGTCTTACTCAGGTTTTCACAACACACGCACACACACACACATACACACACACACACACAAAAATTCAGGGCCACCAAAACATTTCTCTCTAAGGGAATAGCATCCTGTGTATGTCAGGGTCTTGATGTAAAATTATCAAATATAGTTAAAAATCCCATTTGTTCCTACAAATCTTTTGAAGCAAACATAAGAAGATAAAAATGAGTTGTGATCCCTATGCATATGTATCCAAAATTTTCCAGAGAGAAGGAGGAAGAATTATTTCACCCCCATATGTGACTCCTCATGCCTGAACAGGGTTCAGACATTTTCAAGTCGGAGATGCATGAGCACAGTTGAACATCTCTGTCAGGTTGTCCTCAGCATCTTGCAAGGATGACCACTTGTCACATCCACGGGAGATCAGAGCAGGTCTTCTATCTTACCAAACAGATCAGTGATGTATTCAAAGTTTGATTGGCACAGGTCTTCTATCCGCATTTTTTTTGGAGTATCTGCAATATCTTGGTAGGTTGATAAGACCAGGTCTCCTCCCAGCATCTTGCAAGGAACATCAGGCACGCTTGGCAAGGAAGGGCAGAGAAGCTCTCCTATCAGCATCTTCCAAGGAAGATCAGTAGCATTTTGCATGGAACACTAGAGTTTGCCTTGTATATTCAAACATGATCATCCACATCTGCAAGGAAGATCAGAGCACGTCTTCCATCAACATCTTGCAAGGCAGATCAGAAGCATATTGCAGGAAGATTGGAACACGACCTATCTCAGCACGATTTAAGGAAGACGAGGGATATTTTGCATGGAATATCACACCAGGTCATGTATCAGGGTGTTCCAAGGAAGATCGGCGACATCTTGCAAGGCAGGTCAGAGGAGGTCTTCTGTCAGCATGTTGCAAGGCGGTTCAGCAAAATCTTGCAAGAAAGATCAGGGAGAGTCTCCCCTCAGCACCGCGAAAGGAAGACAAGGGATTGCTTGTGAGGAGGACCAGAGCAGGTCTTGTACCAGCATCTTGCAAAGAAGATCAGCAATATCTTGCTTGACAGATCAGAAGGTCAGACACATCCTGCAAGGAAAATCAATACGATGTTGCATGACAGATCAGAAGCACAGTCATGTCTTGCAAGGAAGATCAGAACAAGTGTTGAATGAGCCTCTTGGTAAGAAGATCCGCAAAATCTGACATGGCAGATCAGACCAGGTCTTCCATCAGCATCTTGCAAGGCTGAGGGAAGCATCTTGAAAGGGAAATCAGAGCAGCTGTGCTCTCAGCACCTGCTAAGGGCAACCGGGGATATCTTGCAAGGCAGTTCAGAGCAGTGCTTCTCTGGCAACGTGCAGGGAATACCTGCAGCATCTTGCGAGAAAGACCATGGCAGGTCTTCTATTAGCATCTCGGAAGGCAGATAGGGAAGATCAGAGTAGGACTTCTTTCAGAGCCTTGAATAAATATGACTGCCATCGTGAAAGACAGTTCAGAGGGGGTTCTCCCAGCATGTTGCAAGGAAGACCTTTGACTTTCAACACCATATTAGGACTTCTGTCACCATCTTGCATGGGATATCGATGGCATCTTTCAAGGAAGATCTGGGCAGGACTTCGCTCAGCATCTTGATAGACAGATGAGCAATTTTGCAAGGCAGATCAGAGCAGATCTTCTCTCAGCATTTTGCAGGGCAGATCAGTGGCGTTTTCAAGAAAGGGCACATCACAGTGATCCCATCTCACACGTTATATCCTATCATCTGTCAGTTCGGGAGTGCTACTGTGAATAATTTTCAGTGAGGGTACTATGCGAAATAGCTTTGCGGGTCATCTCATGGAGAAGCTGCTTCTAGGCCTATATTATTGGCGTGTTGTGCCTACCAGCGGATTATGCTATGTCTTTTGCACCCCCTGAGTTTCTGTGTCTGCCGGCCGGTTAAGTCCCTGCCTGGTCACCAGTCATCTGTCTTACTCAAGTTTACACAAAATTCACATACACGCACACATACACATACACATTCAGGGCCATCCAAACATGTCTCTCTAAGGGAGCAGCATTCTGTGTATGCCAGGGTCTTGATGTATAATTTTCAAATATATATAAAAGTCCCATTTTTTCCTACAAATCTTTGTAAGCAAACATAAGAAGAGAAAAAAAATTGTGATCCCTATGCATACCGATCCAAAATTTTCCAGAGAGAAGGAGGAAGAATTATTTCACCCCCATATGCTACTCCTTATGCCTGAACTTGGTTCAGACCTTTTCAAGGTGGAGATGCATGCGCACATTTCAATCTCTCCATCCGGTTGTCCTCAGCATGTTGTAAGGATGATCAGTAGTCACATCAAAGGGGATCACAGCAGGTCTTATTTCTTACCAAACAGATCAGTGATGTCTTGCAAGGTTAATTGGCACAGGTCTTCTATCAGCATCTTCTATGGAGAATCTGCAATATCTTTGTAGGGAGATTAGACCAGTTCTACTCTCAGCATCTTGCAAGGAATATTTGGCACGTCTTGGCAAGGAAGCACAGAGAAGCTCTCCTTCAGCATCTTCCAAGGAACATCAGCAGCATTTTGCAAGGAAGACCAGAGCAGGCCTTGTATATTGCAAACATGATCATCCACATCTGCAAGGAAGATCAGAGCACGTCTTCCATCACCATCTTGCAAGGCAGATCCGAAGCATGTTGCAAGAAGATCGGAACAGGTCCTATCTCAGCACGATATAAGGAAGATGACGGGTCTTTTGCATGGAATATCACACCAGGTCATGTACCAGCGTGTTCCAAGGAAGATCGGCGACATCTTGCAAGGCAGTTCCGAGGAGGTCTTCGGTCAGCATGTTGCAATGCGGTTCAGCAAAATCTTGCAGAAAGATCAGAGCGGGTCTTCCCTCTGCACGGCGAAAGGAAGACCAGGGATTGCTTGCGAGGAAGATCAGAGCAGTTCTTGTACCAGCATCTTGCAAGGAAAATCAGCAATATCTTGCATGGCAGATCAGAAGGTCAGGCACATCCTGAAAGGAAGATCAGCAAGATGTTGCATGACAGATTATAAACCCAGGCATATCTTGTAAGGAAGATCAGAGCAAGTGTTGTATCAGCCTCTTGGTAAGACATCCAAAAAATCTGGCATGGCAGATCAGACAAGGTCTTCCATCAGCATCTTGCATAACAGATGGAAGCATCTTGAAAGGAATCAGAGCAGGTTAGCTCTCAGCACCTGCTAAGGGCGACCGGGGATATCTTGCAAGGCAGTTCAGAGCAGTGCTTCTCTGGCAACTTGCAGGGAAGAGCTGCAGCATCTTGCGAGAAAGTCCATGGCAGGTCTTCTATTAGCATCTTGCAAGGCAGATCAGGGAAGATCAGAGTAGGACTTCTTTCCACAAAATGAAGAAACATGAACAACATCTCGAAAGAGAGTTCAGAGGAGGTTCTCCCATCATCTTGCAAGGAAGACCTCTTACTAGGAACACCATATTAGGCCTTCTGTCACCATCTTCCATGGCAGATCGACGGCATCTTTCAAGGAAGATCTGGGCAGGTCTTCTCCCACCATCTTGATAGACAGATGAGCAATTTAGCAAGGCAGATCAGAGCAGATCTTATATCAGCATTTTGCAGGGAAGATCAGTGACATTTTCAAGGAAGGTTACATCACAGTGATCCCATCTCACACGTAAGATCCTATCATCTATGAGTTCAGGAGTCGTACTGGGAATAATTTTCAGAGAGGGTACAATGCGAAATAGCTTTGCGGGTCATCTCATGCAGCAGCTGCTTCTAGGTCTATATTATTGGCATGTTGTTTCTACCCCCGGATTATGATATGTGTTTTGCACCACCTGAGTTTATGTGTCTGCCTGCCTGTTATGGCCCTGCCTGGGCATCAGTCATCTGTCTAACTCAGGTTTATACAACACACACACACACACACACACACACACACACACGATTTAACATTTGGACTTGCACAGCAAGAAAATCGCAAGTGTCTTTAAATAACATTCTTCAATATAAAAATTTGATTATAAAATTAATAATTAAAGAAAACCCTGAAATACGTGAGAAATGAAAGAAGACCCAGAATTATTGCTGCCTAGGAAGAGGTGAATTTGTTAGTCATTGTGTGGCCTCATGTGGTTGACAGCCTGCACATCTCCTAAGATCAGCTCCAATTTGAGAATCATTTGTAAATTGGCATATCAGAAGGTTCCACAGTGTTTGCCTGACCTAAATCACTAGCCGACTGACTTCCATGGTGTTTGGTAAATTCTACGCTACACTGAGATTCTTGTATGATGTGCAAGCACACGCATACACTCAAACACACATACACTCACAGGAGTCACCATATGCTCACACCCAACAAGAATATCCATCAGTATCTTTAAAATACATTATTCTGGATATGAACCCGATGTCAAAATTTAAAATTTTAAAAAATCAGGAAACTCATTTTGAGCAATGAATGCTGGACCCATACTATTCGGCTGTAAGAAAAGTTGAAGTTTTTAACCAGAGAGGAGCCATGGCTGGTCGACCGCATGAAGACCTTCTTATGAGCAGGGTGAGTTTGACATACATACGTAAATAAGCACAAGAAAAGTCACCACAGTGTTTGCCTGGCCTAGACCACTGGTTGACAGACTGTCGGGGTGTTTGGTAAAACCCATGCTACGCAAGCAGTCATATATGATGTGCAAGCACACACAGACACACACACACACGCATACAGGGCCACGCAAACATGATACACTAAGGGAGTAGCATTCTGTGTATGCCAGTGTCTGGATGTACAATTATCAAATATAGATAAAAGTCCCATTTTTTTCCTACAAATCTTTTGAAGCAAACATAAGAAGAGAAAAAAGAGTTGTGATCCCTATGCATACCTATCCAAAATTTTCCAGAGAGGAGGAGGAAGAATTATTTCACCCACATATGCAACTCCTGATGCCTGAAGTGGGTTCAGACCTTTTCAAGGCGGAGATGCATACGCACATTTGAACATCTCTGTCAGGTTGGCCTCAGAATCTTGCAAGGATGATCAGTAGTCACATCCAAGGGAGATCAGAGCAGGTCTTCTATCTTACCAAACAGATCAGTGATGTCTTGCAAGGTTGATTGGCACAGGTCTTCTATCAGCATCTTCTATGGAGAATCTGCAATATCTAGGTAGGGAGATTAGACCAGGTCTCCTCCCAGCATCTTGCAAGGAACATCATGCACGTCTTGGCAAGAAAGAGCAGAGAAGCTCTCCTATCCGCATTTTCCAAGGAATATCAGTAGCATTTTGCATGGAAGACCAGAGTAGGTCTTGTGTATTGCAAACATGATCATCCACATCTGCAAGGAAGATCAGAGCACGCCTTCCATCACCATTTTGCAAGGCAGATCAGAAAATATTGGAGGAAGATCGAAACAGGACCTATCTCAGCACGATTTAAGGAAGACGAGGGATATTTTGCATGGAATATCACACCAGGTCATGTATCAGCGTGTTCCATGGAAGATCGGCGACATCTTGCAGCACAGGTCAGAGGAGGTCTTCGGTCAGCATGTTGCAAGGCGGTTCAGCAAAATCTTGCAGAAAGATCAGGGCGGGTCTCCCATCAGCACCGCAAAAGGAAGACCAGGGATTGATTGCGAGGAAGATCAGAGCAGGTCTTGTACCTGCATCTTTCAATGGAAGATCAGCAATATCTTGCATGGCAGATCAGAAGGTCAGGCACATCTTGCAAGGAAGATCAAAGAAAGTGTTGTATCAGCCTCTTGGTAAGAATATCCGCAAAATCTGGCATGGCAAATCAGACCAGGTCTTCCATCAGCATCTTGCAAGGTTGATGGAAGCATCTTCAAAGGGAAATCAGAGCAGGTGTGCTCTCAGCACCTGCTAAGGGCGACCGGGAATATCTTGCAAGGCAGTTCAGAGCAGTGTTTCTCTGGCAACGTCAGGGAATACCTGCAGCATCTTGCGAGAAAGACCATGGAAGGTTTCTATTAGCATCTCGAAAGGCAGATAAGGTAGATCAGAGTAGGACTTCTTTCAGCGCCATGAAGAAATATGAACGACATCGCGAAAGACAGTTCGGAGGAGGTTCTCCCAGCATCATGCAAGGAAGACGTCTGACTTTCAACACCATATTAGGTCTTCTGTCACCATCTTGCATGGCAGATTGACGGCATCTTTCAAGGAAGATCTGGGCAGGACTTCTCCCAGCATCTTGATAGACAGATGAGCAATTTTGCAAGGCAGATCAGAGCAGATCTTCTATCAGCATTTTGCAGGGAAGATCAGTAGCGTTTTCAAGGAAGGGCACATCACAGTGATCCCATCTCACACGTTAGATCCTATCATCTGTGAGTTCCAGAGTGGTACTGGGAATAATTTTTAGTGAGGGTAGTATGCGAAATAGCTTTGGGGGTCATCTCATGGAGAAGCTGCTTCTAGGTCTATATTATTGGCATGTTGTGCCTACAACCGGATTATACTATGTCTTTTGCACCACCTGAGTTTCTGTGTCTGCCGGCCGGTTAGTGCCCTGCCTGGTCACCAGTCATCTGTCTTACTCAAGTTTACACAAACCACACACACACACACACACACACACACACACACACACACACACACACACAGACACAGACACACATTCAGGGCCATCCAAACTTGTCTCTCTAAGGGAGCAGCATTTTGTGTATGCCAGGGTCTTGATGTATAACTTTAAAATATAGATAAATATCTCATTATTTCCTACAAATCTTTTGAAGCAAACATAAGAAGAGAAAAATGAGTTGTGATCCCTATGCATGCCTATCCAAAATTTTCCAGAGAGAAGGAGGAAGTATTATTTCACCTACATATGCAACTCCTTATGCCTGAACTGGGTTCAGACCTTTTCAAGGTGGAGATGCATGCGCACATTTGAACGTCTCCATCCGGTTGTCCTCAGCATCTTGTAAGGATGATCAGTAGTCACATCAAAGGGTATCAGAACAGGTCTTCTATCTTACCAAACAGATCAGTGATATCTTGCAAGGTTGATAGGCACAGGTCTTCTATCAGCATCTTTTATGGAGAATCTGCAATATCTTGGTAGGGAGATTAGACCAGGTCTCCTCTCAGCATCTTGCAAGGAATATGTGGCACGTTTTGGCAAGGAAGAGCAGAGAAGCTCTCCTATCAGCATCCTCCAAGGAACATCAGCAGCATTTTGCAAGGAAGACCAGAGCAGGACTTGTATATTGCAAATATGATCATCTACATCTTCAAGGAAGATCAGAGCACGTCTTCTATCACCATCTTGCAAGGCAGATCCGAAGTATGTTGCAAGAAGATCGGAACAGGTCCTATCTCAGCACGATTTAAGGAAGACGACGGGTATTTTGCATGGAATATCACACCATGTCATGTATCAGCGTGTTCTAAGGAAGATTGGCGACATCTTGCAAGGCAGGTCAGAGGAGGTCTTCTGTCAGCATGTTGCAAGGCGGTTCAGCAAAATCTTGCAGAAAGATCAGAGCGGGTCTTCCCTCTGCACGGCGAAAGTAAGGCCAGGGATTGCTTGCGAGGAAGATCAGAGCAGGGCTTGTACCAGCATCTTGCAAGGAAGATCAGCAATATCTTGCATGGCAGATCAGAAGGCCAGGCACATCTAGCAAGGAAGATCAGCAAGATGTTGCATGACACATCAGAAGCCCAGTCATATCTTGCAAGGAAGATCAGAGCAAGTGTTGTATCAGCCCCTTTTAAGAAGAGCCGCAAAATCTGTCCTTGCAGATTAGACCAGTTCTTCCATCAGAATCTTGCAAGGCTGTTGGAAGCATTTTGAAAGGGAGATCAAGATGGCCGACAGGGACACCCGCATACTCTGAGAGCTCCTCCAAACAAAGCGGGATTGGCGACCAGGTAGCTGAATAGTAAGAGTCTGGTGAGTGAAATATCCCCCTGGGACAGCACCCCAGTCCTACCCCCACGTATTTGTCCGGAGCAGGGGTCTAGGTGAAAGAGGACCGGACTAGTGGGACATCTCTGGCCACTAAGCTGCCGTGAGCTCACTGGCGACCGGCTTAGGCTCCATCCCCAAACCGGACGCCAGCCCAGAGCCGCTTGCTTGCCCTGCCTAGACAGGCGCAGCAGGTCACGCTCCCCTACTCCAGAGGCACACTCCCCACTCGTGGATCCCCACTGGGAGAGAAGCTTTCCTCTCCCGCAGTTCTTCTCTCCCCGCAGGGCAGCGATCTGCCCTCGGGCCCACGTCCCTCCCTCCATTCATCCAAGCTCAGGGGAGCGGACCCGCGGGTTGTCTGGCGACCCCCACGGGGGACCATCCACCCGCACCGCTGCCGCGGACCTCTCCACCTGCCCTCCGTGCGCCGGCCTCCCACCCCCGCCCGCCCCCGCCAGCCCCTGGCAGCCTAGCGCCAGCTCCACTCCTGGCGGGGACCCTGCGCTGAGCACTTCCCGCCAACAGGAGCCATAGCCCAACCCGCGCCTGTCCCGGACCCTGAGCTTCCGCGGAGCGCCGCGCCCCGCGCTGCTGAGTCTGCCCACCAAGGGCCCCCCCCTGCGCAAGGCACAAGAGTAGGTGCCCTCCCCAGGGTGCTGAGGGGACCCCGGCAGCCGTGACTCTGAGCCTGAACAGAAGAAGGGCGCAATTGCCCCCTGTGGTTTCGCGCCAAGCCTCCTTTGCCAGCGCCATTACCCCCCGCGGTTTCGCGCCAAAAGGGCGGAGAGCGAACACCATTGTTCCCTGCAGTGTCCCGCAGCTGCCTGTGCAGCTATCCAAGGGGCCTCCACGCGCCCACTCACAGCCCGGGCAGATCAAACACTCCACCTGCAGTGGAGCCTGGGTCTCGACTTTGCAGTCCCTGAGGAGCCGTCAGGGAGCTCCAGCCAGCTCTCACCACCTGGGGCCCTGTTGGGTCCCCAGTGCCAGCCCTAAGCCTGCCGCAGCCCGCCCCAGCCACCCCAGGAGACGGCACAGTGGCGTGAGCCTCCACATAATAAGGTTACTCCTGTCTCCCAGAAGCATGGGGCCTATTAAAGGATCAAGGAAAAATCAACAGACCACATCACTCCCAACAAAAAAATCAGAAAAACGAGGCACTTTAACAGACCTAACGTCACTCATAGAAGAAACAGATATAGATCAGCCACAAAAGGAAATCTTCAGAACTCTGCTTGCAGTAATACAGGAGCTAAGAGAAGCAAACCAAAATAAGGATGCAACGATAGAAGGGATGAAATGCACAATAGAGGGGATGAAGTCCACAATAGAGGGGATGAATACTATCCACCAAAAGGAACTGCAGAAACTAACAGAGGAGGTAGCAGAGGCCACACAAAAGGTCACAGAAGCTATATCTAGGCTTGAGGAGGCTGAGAACCGTATCAGTGAACTCGAGGACGCTCAAACCAAACGAAGCAAGCGAGAAAAACAATCAGATAGGAAAATTAAAGAAACAGAAGACAGCCTGAGATCAATGACAGATGCTATGAAGAGGAATAATATTCGAATAATCGGTCTACCGGAACACAACATAACACACAAATCGACCGCCAAGATAGCAAAGGAATTCCTAGAAGAAAATTTCCCCAACCTAACAAAGGAGAATCCGACTCTCATACAGGAAGCAGAGAGGACGCCGGCTAAGCTAAACACCAAGAAGAACACGCCAAGGCATATAATTGTAAAATTATCCAACTTAGAGGAAAAAGAGAAAATTCTACGAGCATCAAGAGAAAGGAAGACAGTCACATACAAAGGAGCGCAGGTAAGGGTATGCTCAGACTTATCAGCTGAAACCATGAAGAGGAGGAGAGAATGGAGCAGCATCTTCCAAATTCTGAAAGATAAAAATGCCTCCCCCAGAATCCTATACCCTGCCAAGGTATCCATTAAGATAGAGGGTAAGATCAGGGTCTTCCAGGACAAGGAAGAACTCAAAAAATATACTGCAAGTCACCGGACCCTGCAGAACATACTGGCTGACTCACTATGGCCAGAAGATCAAGCTCCAACTAGAACCTCCAGGAGACCACCATATAGCCCATCTCCATCTAGAAGCCAACATGCCAGCAACACGTACCAGGACAACACGGTCTCAGATGGAAAAGAGGACAGGATAGAAACCCTCCACTCAAACGCAGTACACTGATATGAAGGAAGATAGGCAAAGACCCAAAACACAAAACAGAATATGGCAACCATGAAGCCAGAGATTGTAATAATCACTTTGAATACAAATGGGCTCAATTCATATGTTAAAAGAAAGAGGCTGGAGGATTGGATTAGAAAACATAACCCATCAATCTGCTGCCTGCAAGAGACACACCTTAAGCAAGCAGACAAGCATATGCTGAGAATAAAGGGCTGGCAGAAAGTTTACCAAGCAAATGGTAACTCCAAGAAGGCAGGAGTGGCTATCTTAATCTCCGACAAAATGGATCTCAAGATCCAAAACATAAAAAGAGACAAAGAGGGACATTACATAATGCTCAAAGGCTCAGTAAACCAGGAAGCAATAAGCATACTGAATATTTACGCACCTAATAATGGTGCGGCAAATTTCGTCAAACAAACTATTAAAAAAATGACAGAAGAAATCACGGAAACAACAATAATAGTGGGGGACTTCAACACTCCACTATCAGAGAAAGACAGGTCACAGGGAAAGAAGCTCAGCAAAGAGGCCAGAGAGCTAAACAATGTAATTAGGCAACAGGGCCTGATAGACATCTATAGAGCCTTTCATCCAAAAGCAAAAGGTTTCACATTCTTCTCCAATCCACACGGATCTTTCTCAAGAATAGATCACATGCTGGGGCACAAGGCCAGCCTGAGTAAATTCAAACACATAGATATTATCCAGACGTCTTTCTCAGACCACCATGCCATAAAGCTGGAGATTAATAGGAGGGCACGCAGAAAAGCAAGGGTCACCAATTGGAGAATAAACAACGATCTCCTGCGACATGAATGGGTTAAGGTCCAGATCAGAGAGGATATCAGGAAATTTCTAGAAACTAATGAGAACGAGCATACAACATATCAAAACTTATGGGACACTGCAAAGGCAGTTATCAGAAGTAGCTTGATATCACTGAATGCATACATGAAAAAAGAAGAAAGGCGTATGACAGATATGTTAACACAAAACCTCCAACAACTAGAACAGAGTCAACAGAACTACCCCTCCAATAGCAAGAGAAAAGAAATAATAAAAATCAGGGCAGAGTTAAACCAGTGGGAAGACAAAAGAACAATGCAAAGGATTAACGCAACTAGAAGCTGGTTTTATGAACGAATTAATAAAATTGACACACCCCTGGCAAAGCTTACCAAAGATAGAAAGGAACAATCATCAATAGCCAGGATAAGAGATGAATCGGGGGCAATAACAACAGACCCCAATGAGATAAAAAGGATAATCACAAAGTACTATGAAGGTTTGTATTCTAATGAATTCAGAAACCTGGAAGACATGGATAAATATTTAGAAAAACAATCTATCCCTAGATTATCTGAGACAGAGATCAAGAACCTCAACAAACCCATAGCGAAGGAAGAAATAGAGAGTGTCATCAAAAACCTACCAAGGAAAAAGGCCCCAGGGCCAGATGGCTACACAGCAGAATTTTACCAAACATTCAGGGAAGAGCTGACACCGATCCTCCACAAAGTATTCCAGAACATAGAAAAGAACGGCAAGCTCCCAAACTCATTTTACGAAGCCAGCATTACTTTGATACCCAAACAGGGAAAAGACCCCACAAGTGTAGAGAATTATAGACCAATATCTCTAATGAACATAGATGCAAAAATCCTTAACAAAATATTGGCCAATAGAATACAAAGGAACATCAAACATATCATTCACCACGACCAAGTAGGATTCATCCCAGCGATGCAGGGATGGTTTAACATCCGAAAATCCATCAATATCATACACCACATCGAGAAGAAAAAGGATAAAAACCATATGATAATATCCATAGATGCAGAAAAAGCATTTGACAACATCCAGCATCCATTCCTAATCAAAACACTCATGAAGATAGGATTGGAAGGTAAGTTCCTCAAGCTCATACAAGCTATCTATGAAAGACCAACAGCCAACATCATAGTCAATGGAGAAAAGACAAGAACAATCCCACTGAAAAAGGGTACAAGACAAGGATGCCCCCTGTCCCCTCTTCTATTCAATATCGTTTTGGAGGTTCTGGCTAACAACATAAGACAGCGGAAGGACATCAAAGGGATCCAGTTGGGAGAGGAGGAGGTGAAACTATCGTTATTTGCAGATGACATGATCCTATACATTGAAGACCCCCAAAACTCCACAGTTGGAATACTTACAGCAATAGAGGAATACGGAAGGGTAGCAGGATACAAGATCAATAAACAGAAGTCGGTAGGGTTTCTATACACATCGGACAGGGCCATGGAAGAGGCGATTAAGAGGGAAGTACCCTTCACAGTAGCCAAGAACAAACTGAAATACCTAGGAATATACTTAACAAAAAATACTAAAGACCTATATAAGCATAATTATAAAACCCTATTACAGGAAACCAAAAGTGACCTTCACAAATGGATGAAGCTCCCCTGCTCATGGTTAGGTAGGCTGAACATAGTAAAGATGACAGTTCTTCCTAAAGCACTCTACAAGTTCAATGCTATACCAATCCAATTACCATCAACCTTCTTCAAAGAATTGGAAAAACTGACCACCAACTTCATATGGAGAGGGAAGAAACCCAGAATTAGCAGAGAACTCCTCAAGAAGAAGGACACAATTGGAGGACTCGCCCTGCCTGATTTTAATGCCTACTACACAGCTACAGTGGTCAAAACAGCATGGTACTGGCACAATGATAGACACTCAGACCAGTGGAAAAGAATAGAAAGCCCAGGAGTAAAATCATCAGCATATAGACAACTGATCTTCGACAAGGGTCCCAAAAACGTCAAGTGGGAAGCAGATGCCCTCTTTAATAAGTGGTGCTGGAAACAATGGATATCCACATGTAGAAAGTTGAAACAAGACGTCTACCTCACCCCATGCACAAGAATACACTCAAGGTGGATCACAGATCTAGAAGTCAAACCCCAAACCATCAGGACCATTAAGGAGGGAATCGGGACTAATCTCAGAGCACTGGCCCAGGGAGCACATAGGCTCACTGCAACAGGGAAGGGGACACACACAGGTGATCTGGAAATCGACAAATGGGATCTAATAAGAATAAAACACCTGTGCACCTCGAAAGACTTTGCCAAGAGGGTGACAAGGCAACCCACAGACTGGGAGAAGATTTTTAGTAATGACACGTCAGACAAAGGGCTCATTACTAAAATCTACAACACCATCATGACCTGCAAAAAGAGGAAAACAGTTAACCCCCTAAGGAAGTGGGCAAAAGAAATGAGAAGAACTTTCACTAGAGAGGAGATCAATATGGCCAATAAATATATGAAAAAGTGCTCGAAGTCCCTTGCCATAAGAGAAATGCAAATCAAAACAACCATGAGATACCACCTAACACCCCTGAGGCTAGCCCAGATCAGTAAATCAGAGAGCAACAAGTGTTGGAGGGGCTGTGGTGAAATAGGAACCCTCCTCCACTGCTGGTGGTCGTGCAGATTTGTACAGACACTGTGGAAAGCAATCTGGCGATACCTAAAGAAAATGGAAATTGATCTACCTTACGACCCAGCCATCCCTCTATTGGGCATATACCCGGTTGAAGCAGCAAATAAAACACGACCAGTCATATGCGCTCCAATGTTTATTGCGGCACAATTCACAATAGCAAAGACTTGGAAACAGCCTAAGTTTCCATCGATAGACGAGTGGATTAGCAAACTTTGGCACATACACACAATGGAGTATTATGCAGCACTGAAAAGCACCGATGAGCACATGAAACACGTTATTTCATGGGAAGAGCTGGAAGGAATTATGCTAAGCAAGGTAAGCCAGTCCCAAAGGGACAGGTACAACATGAGTCCCCTGAGGTAAGTACAATCAGCATGACAGAAATGGGGCATTAATCCACCCAAGGGGAGGGTATTGTTTATATCTCCACAGGGAAAGTGGGACCAGACTTCAACCCAGTGTCGCAAGGTGTGAATGCATTATACCGGCGTGGAGGACGGAACCGGTGGAGAGGTCTGGGAGGCAGGCCCCAGCATCATAAATTAAGTGGATTCATGCCCCTCCCCCGAAAAGAACTTGTTCCAAAGGACGACATTGACCCTGCAGCTATGGGAGATGGACATATTTGATCAGAGCACACGGGAGCAGATGAAGGGGCAGGAGGAGAGAGTGGAGCACAGCCTGGCCCACCAGGCCGTGATGATGATGTTCCTGAGTAGAGCAGCCAGTCCACAGAGAGAACAACATGGCTGGCCCTACTATGAGACATGATGCCCCTCAGTGACTAAGGGCGATACAGGGGACAGCACCGGAGACACAGTGTGGGAATTGCACCTGACCTGATCCCACCACACCGAGGCAATGCACTGGGGGAGTGCAGCGGAACAGCAAGGGAATGGAGTGGCAAGGTCCCCAGGGAATGCTGAAAGTGGACTTTGGGGCCAGGGCGTGGTGCCCCAACAGACTGGACTGGAAAACGCTCCTAAGGGCCAGCAAAGATCCCTGAACTAACTACAAGCTTTTCTCTTGTGAACTGTTTTGTTCTGTTCTTTTTCAGTGGTTTGTTTTGGTTGTTTTGTTGTCTGGTTATATACTGTTGCTTTGTGTTCCTCTGTCTAGTTTTCGTGCATGTTAGTGACTCCACAGGTCGGTCTGAATAGGACAGGCTGGATGAAAAACAACGGGACCGACAGTTCCGGGGGGACTTGGGGTGGGGGGTAGGGGGGGGTAAGGAAGTGGTGTTAACAAACCCAGGGACAAGGGAAAAACATGGGACCCCAAAGGGTAGAGAAGGGGGAGTGGCAGGCCTGGTGGGAAATGATCAAGGGTAAGGTTGCTTAGAGAAGAGGTATACTCTAGCCCAGGTGGCAATGAAGCATGAAAGGGAGATCAGAGCAGGTGTGCTCTCAGCACCTGCTAGGGCGACCTGGGATATCTTGCAAGGCAGTTCAGAACAGTGCTTCTCTGGCAACTTGCAGGGAAGAGCTGCAGCATCTTGCGAGGAAGGTCATGGCAGGTCTTCTATTAGCATCTTGCAAGGCATATAGGGAAGATCTGAGTAGGACTTCTTTCAGCGCCATGAAGAAATATGAACGACATCTCGAAAGAGAGTTCAGAGAAGGTTCTCCCAGCCTCTTGCAAGGAAGAATTCTTACTTTGAACATCATATTAGGACTTCTGTCACCATCTTGAATGGGTGATCGAGGGCATCTTTCAAGGAAGATCTGGGCAGGACTTCTCCCAGCATCTTTATAGACAGATGAGCATTTTTGCAAGGCAGGTCAGAGCAGATCTTCTATCAGCATTTTGCAGGGAAGATCAATGGCATTTTCAAGGAAGAGCACATCACAGTGATCCCATCTCACACGTAAGATCTTATCATCTGTGTGTTCTTTAGTGGTACTGGGAATAATTTCCGGAGAGGGTACTATGCGAAATAGCTTTGCGGGTCATCTCATGGAGCATCTGCTTCTAGGTCTATATTATTGGCATGTTGTGCCTACCACCGGATTATGCTATGTCTTTTCCACCACCTGAATGTCTGTGTCTGCCGGCCGGTTAGGGCCCTACCTGGTCATCAGTCATCTGTCTTACTCAGGTTTTCACAAGAAACACACACACACACACACACACACACACACACACACACACATATTCCGGGTCACACAAACATGTCTCTCTAAGGGAATAGCATTCTGTTTATGCCAGGTTCTTCATGTAAAAGTATCAAATATAGATAAAAGTCCCATTTTTTCCTACAAATCTTTTGAGGCAAACATAAGAAGAGAAAAAAGAGTTGTGATCCCTATGCATACCTATCCAAAATTTTCCTGAGAGAAGGAGGAAGAATTATTTCACCCCCATATCCGACTCCTTATGCCTGAACTGGGTTCAGACCTTTTCAAAGCGGAGATGCAGGCGAACATTTGAACATCTCCATCAGGTTGGCCTCAGCATCTTGCAAGGATGATTGTAGTCACATGCAATGGAGATCAAAGCACGTCTTCTACCTTACCTAACAGATCAGTGATGTCTTGCAAGGTAGATTGGCACAGGTCTTCTATCAGCATCTTCTATGGAGAATCTGCAATATCTTGGTAGGAAGATTAGACCAGGTCTCCTCCAAGCATCTTGCAAGGAATCAGGCACGTCTTGGCAAGGAAGAGCAGAGAAGCTATCCTATCAGCATCTTCTACGGAAGATCAGTAGCATTTTGCATGGAAGACCAGAGCAGGACTTGTATATTGCAAACATGATCATCCACATCTGCAAGGAAGATCAGAGCACGTCTTCCATCACCATCGTGCAAGGCAGATCAGAAGCATATTGCAGGAAGATTAGAACAGGACCTATCTCAGGACGATTAAAGGAAGACGAGGGATATTTTGCATGGAATATCACACCAGGTCATGTATCAGCGTGTTCCAAGGAAGATCGGCGACATCTTGCAAGGCAGTTCAGAGGAGGTTTTCTGTCAGCATATTGCAATGCGGTTCAGCAAAACCTTGCAAGAAAGATCAGGGCGGGTCTCCCCTCAGCACCGTGAAAGGAAGACCAGGGATTGCTTGTGAGGAAGACTAGAGCAGGTCTTGAACCAGTATCTTACAAGGAAGATCAGCAATATCTTGCATGGCAGATCAGAAGGCCAGGCACATCTTGCAAGGAAGATCAAGAAGATGTTGCATGACACATCAGAAGCCCAGTCATATCTTGCAAGGAAGATCAGAGCAAGTGTTGTATTAGCACCTTGGTAAGACGATCCAAAATATCTGGCATGGCAGGTCAGACCAGGTCTTCCATCAGCATCTTGCAAGGCTGATGGAAGCATCTTGAAAGGGAGATCATAGCAGGTGTGCTCTCAGCACCTGCTAGGGCGACTGGGGATATCTTGCAAGGCAGTTCAGAGCAGTGCTTCTCTGGCAACGTGCAGGGAAGAGCTGCAGCATCTTGTGAGAAAGACCACGGCAGGACCTCTATCAGCATCTTGCAAGGCATATAGGGAAGATCAGAGTAGGACTTCTTTCAGCGCCTTGAATAAATATGAACGACATCGCGAAAGACAGTTCAGAGGAGGTTCTCCCAGAATCTTGCAAGGAAGACCTCTTACTTTGAACACCATATTAGGACTTCTGTCACCATATTGCATGGGAAATTGATTGCATCTTTCAAGGAAGATCTGGACAGGACTTCTCCCAACATCTTGATAGACAGATGAACAATTTTGCAAGGCAGATCAGAGCAGAACTTCTATCAGCATTTTGCAGGGAAGATCAGTGGCATTTTCAAGGAAGGGTACATCACAGTGATCCCATCTCACACGTAAGATTCTATCATCTGTGAGTTCTGGAGTGGAACTGGGAATAATTTCCGGAGAGGGTACTATGCGAAATAGCTTTGCGGGTCACCTCATGGAGCAGCTGCTTCGAGGTCTATATTTTTGGTATGTTGTGCCTTCCACCGGATTATGCTATGTCTTTTGCACCAGCTGAGTTTCTGTGTCTGCCTGCCGGTCAGGGCCCTGCCTGGTCACCAGTCATCTCTCTTACTCAGGTTTTCACAACACACACACACACACACACAGACATACACACACACGCATTCAGGGCCACCCAAAAATGTCTCTCTAAGGGAATAGCACTCTGGGTATGCCAGGGTCTTGATGTAAAATTATCAAATAGAGATAAAAGTCCAATTTTTTTCCTACAAATCTTTTGAAGCAAACATAAGAAGAGAAAAAAGAGTTGTGATCCCTATGCATATCTATCCAAAATTTTCCAGAGAGAAGGAGAAGGAATTATTTAACCCCCATATGCGACTCCTTATGCCTGAATTGGGTTCTGACCGTTTCAAGTCGGAGATGCATGCGCACATTTTAACGTCTCCGTCAGGTTGGCTTCTGCATTTTACAAGGATGGTCTGTAATCACATCCAAGGTAGATAAGAGCAGGTATTCTATCTTACCAAACAGATCAGTCATGTCTTGCAAGGTTGATTGGCACAGGTTTTCTATCAGCATCTTCTATGGAGAATCTGCAATATCTAGGTAGCGATATTAGACCAGGTCTCCTCCCAGCATCTTGCAAGGAATATCTGGCACGTCTTGGCATTGAATAGCAGAGAAGCTCTCCTATCAGCACCTTCCAAGGAAGATCAGCAGCATTTTGCAAGAAAGAGCAGAGGAGGCCTTGTGTATTGCAAATATGATCATCCACATCTGCAAGGAAGATCAGAGCACGTCTTCCATTACCATCGTGCAAGGCAGATCAGAAGCATGTTGCAAGATATCGGAACAGGTCCTATCTCAGCACGATTTAAGGAAGACGATGGATATTTTACATGGTATATCACACCAGGTATCAGCGTGTTCCAAGGCAGATCGCGACATCTTGCAAGGCAGGTCAGAGCAGGTCTTCTGTCAACATGTTGCAAGGCGGTTCACAAAAATCTTGCCAGAAAAATCAGAGCGGGTCTTCCTTCAGCACCGCGAAAGGAAGAACAGGGATTGCTTGCGAAGATCAGAGCAGGTCTTGTACCAGCATCTTGCAAGGAAGATCAGCAATATCTTGCATGGCAGATCAGAAGGCCAGGCACATCTTGCAAGGAATATCAACAAGATGTTGCATGACAGATCAAGAGCACAGGCATATCATGTAAAGAAGATCAGAGCAAGTGTTTTATCAGCCTCTTGGTAAGAAGATCCGCAAAATCTGGCATGGCAGATCAGACCAGGTCTTCCATCAGCATCTTGCAAGGCTGATGGAAGCATCTTGAAAGGAAGTCAGAGCAGTTTGCTCTCAACACCTGCTAGGGCGACTGGGGATATCTTGCAAGGCAGTTCAGAGCAGTGCTTCTCTGGCAACGTGCGGGGAAGAGCTGCAGCATCTTGCGAGAAAGATCATGGCAGATCTTCTATCAGCATCTTGAAAGGAAGATCAGGGGATATCAGTGTAGGATTTATTTCACCACCATGAAGAAATATGAACGACATCTCTAAAGAGAGTTCAGAGGAGGTTCTCTCAGCATCTTGCAAGTAAGACCTCTGACTTACAACACCATATTAGGACTTCTGTCACCATCTTGCATGTGATATCGATGGCATGTTTCATGGAATATCTGGGCAGGACTTCTCCCAGCATCTTGATAGACAGATGAGCAATTTTACAAGGCAAATCAGAGCAGACCTTCTATCAGCATTTTGAAGGGAAGATCAGTGGTGTTTTCAAGGAAAGGCACATAACAGTGATCCCATCTAACACGTAAGATCCTATCATCTGTGACTTCGGGAGTGGTACTGGGAAAAAATTTCAGAGAGGGAACAATGGGAAATAGCTTTGCGGGTCATCTCATGCAGCAGCTGCTTCTAGGTTTATATTATTGGCATGTTGTGCCTACCACCGGATTATGCTATGTCTTTTGCACCACCTGAGTTTCTGTGTCTGCCCGCCGGTAAGGGCGCTGCATGATCATCAGTCATCTGTCTTACTTAGGTTTACAAAACACACACACACACACACACACACACACACGCACACACACAGGAATTAACATTTGGACATGCACCGCAAGAAAATAGCAAGTGTTTTAAAATAACATTATTCAATATAAAAATCTAATTATAAAATTAATAATTAAAGAGAATCCTGAAACACGTGAGAAATGAAAGAACACCCAGAATAATTGCTTCCTAGGAGGAGGTGAATTTGTTAGCCATTGAGTAGCCTGAGTTGGTTGACAGCCTGCACAGCTCCTATGAGCAGCTCCAATTTGAGAAACATTTGTAAGTTGGTGTATCAGAAGGTTCCACACTGTTTTCCTGACCTAGACCACTGGCCAACTGACTTCTAAGGTGTTTGGTAAATCCTACGCTACACAGAGACTCTTGTATGATATGCAAGCACACGTACAAACTCACACACACACAGACCCACAGGAGCCACCATTTGCGCACACCCAAAAAGAACATCTGTCAGTATCTTTAAAATACATTATTCTGTATATGAAACCGATGTTAAAATTTTTTTAAAAATCAGGAAACTGATTTAGAGCAATGAAAGCTGGACCCATACTATTCGGCAGTAAGAAGAGTTGAAGTTTTTAACCAGAGTGAAGCCAGCGCTGGTCGACCGCATGCAGACCTCCTTATGAGCAGGGTGACTTTGACGTACATACGTAAATAAGCCCATGAGAAATCACAAGAGTGTTTGCCTGGCCTAGACCACTGATTGACAGACTGTCGGGGTGTTTGGTAAAACCAATGCTACGCAAGCAGCCGTATATGTGTGCGAGCACACACAGACACACACACACACCCACAGACACACATGCACATTCAGGGGCCACCAAGATTTGTCTCTCTAAGGTAGTAGCATTCTGTGTATGCCCGGGTCTTGATGTACAATTATCTAATATAGATAAAAGCCCTTTTTTCCTACAAATCTTTTGAAGCAAACATTACAAGAGAAAAAGAGTTGTGATCCCTATGCATATCTATCCAACATTTTCCAGAGAGGGGGAGAAAGAATTATTTCACCCACATATGCAACTCCTGATGCCTGAACTGGGTTCAGACCTTTTCAAGGCAGAGATGCAAGCGCACATTTGAACGTCTCTGTCAGGTTGGCCTCAGCATCTTGCAAGGATGATCAGTACTCACATCCAAGGGAGATCACAACAGGTTTCTATCTTACCAAACAGATCAGTGATGTCTTGCAAGGTTGATTGGCACAGGTCTTCTACCAGCATCTTCTATGGAGAACCTGCAATATCTTGGTTGGGAGATAAGGTACCTGGTCTCCTCCCAGCATCTTTCAAGGGATATCTGGCACGTCTCGGCAAGGAAGAGCAGAGAAGCTCTCCTATCAGCATCTTCCAAGGAGGATCAGCAGCATTTTGCAAGGAATATCAGAGCAGGCCCTGTATTTTGCAAACATGATCATCTACAAGGAAGATCAGAGCACTTCTTCCATCACCATCTTGCAAGGCATATCAGAAGCATGTTGGAAGAAAATTGGAACAGGTCCTATCACAGCATGATTTAAGGAAGACGAGGGATATTTTGCGTGGAATATCACACCAGGTCATGTATCAGCATGTTTCAGGAAGATCGGCGACATCTTGCAAGGCAGGTCAGAGCAGGTCTTCTGTCAGCATCTTTCAAGGCATCTCAGCAAAATCTTGCCAGAAAGATCAGAGTGAGTCTTCCCTCAGCACCGCGAAAGGACGACCAGGGATTGCTTGTGAGGAAGATCAGAGCAGGTAGTGTACCAACATCATGCAAGGAATATCAGCAATATCTTGCATGGCAGTTCAGAAGGCCATGCACCTCTTGCAAGGAAGATCAGCAAGATGTTGCACGACAGATCAAAAGCCCAGTCATATCTTGCAAGGAAGATCAGAGCAAGTGTTGAATCAGCCTCTTGGTAAGAAGATCCGAAAAATCTGGCATGGCAGGTCAGACCAGGTCTTCCATCAGCATCTTGCAAGGCTGATGGAAGCATCTTGAAAGGGATCAGATTAGGTTTTCTCTCACCACCTGCTAAGGGCGATCGGGGATATCTTGCAAGGCAGTTCAGAGCAGGGCTTCTATGGCAACTTGCAGAGAAGAGCTGCAGCATCTTTTGAGGAAGATCATGGCAGGTCTTCTATCAGCATCTTGCAAGGCAGATAGGGAAGTTCAGAGTAGGACTTCTTTCAGTGCCATGAAGAAATATGAACGACATCTTGAAAGAGAGTACAGGGGAGGTTCTCCCAGCATCTTGCAAGGAAGATCTCTTACTTGGAACACCATATTAGGACTTCTGTCACCATCTTGCATGGCAGATCGACGGCATCTTTCAAGGAAGATCTGGGCAGGACTTCTCCCAGCATTTTGATAGACAGATGAGCAATTTTGCAAGGCAGATCAGTGTAGATCTTCTATAAGCATTTTGCAGGGAATATCAGTAGCGTTTTCAAGGAGGGGTACATCACAATGATCCAATCTCACACGTAAGATCCCATCATTGTGAGTTCGTGAGTGGTTCTGGGAATAATTTTCGGAGAGTTTACGATGCGAAATAGCTTTGCGGGTCATCTTATGCAGCAGCTGCTTCTAGATCTATATTATTGGCATGTTGTGCCTATCTCCGGTTTATGCTATGTCTTTTTCACCACCTGAGTTTCTGTGTCTGCCCGCCGGTAAGGGCGCTGCACGGTCATCAGTCATCTGTCTTACTCAGGTTTACACAGCACACACACACACACACACACACACACACACACACACACACACACACGAGCGTGCGCACACACACAGGAGTTAACATTTGCACTTGCACAGCAAGAAAATCGCAAGTGTCTTTAAATAACAATCTTCAATATAAAGATCTGATTATAAAATTAATAATTAAAGAGAATCCTGAAACACGTGAGAAATGAAAGAACACCCAGAATAATTGCTTCCTAGGAGGAGGTGAATTTGTTAGCCATTGAGTAGCCTGAGTTGGTTGACAGCCTGCACAGCTCCTATGAGCAGCTCCAATTTGAGAAACATTTGTAAGTTGGCACATCAGAAGGTTCCACACTGTTTTCCTGACCTAGACCACTGACCGACTGACTTCTAAGGTGTTTGGTAAATCCTACGCTACACAGAGACTCTTGTATGATATGCAAACACACGTACACACTCACACACACACAGACCCACAGGAGTCACCATTTGTGCACACCCAACAAGAACATCCATCAGTATCTTTTTTTTTTTAATATTTTTAAAAATTTATTTATTTATTTTTTTATTTTAATAATTTATTGGGGCTGATACAATTCTTTTCCCAGTTCATACATATACATACATCAATTGTATAAAGCACACCTGTACAGTCTTTGCCCTAATCATTTTTTTCTCTTTTCTTCTTTTACATTTTATTTGGGACTCAAATAACTCTTACCACAATCCATACATATACATACATCAATTGTATAAAGCATATCCATACATTCCCTGCCCCAATTATTCTCAAGGCATTTGCTCTCCACTTAAGCCCCTTGCATCAGGTCCTCTTTTTTTCCCCCCCTCCCTCCCCATTCTCCCCTTCCTCATATGCCCTTGGTAATTTATACATCGTTATTTTGTCATATCTTGCCCTATCCGGAGTCTCCCTTCCCCCCTTCTCTGCTGTCCCTCTCCCAGGGAAGAGGTCACATGTGGATCCTTGTAATCAGTTCCCCCTTTCCAACCCACTCACGCTCCACTCTCCCAGCATCGTCCCTCACACCCTTGGTCCTGAAGGTATCATCCACCCTGGATTCCCTGTACCTCCAACCCTCATATGTACCAGTGTACAGCCTCTGTCCTATCCAGCCCTGTAAGGTAGAATTCGGATCATGGTAGTTGGGGGGAGGAAGCATCCAGGATCTGGGGGAAAGCTGTGTTCTTCATCGGTACTACTTCACACCCTAATTAACCCATCTCCTCTCCTAAACCCCTCTATGAGGGGATCTCCATTGGCCGACACTTGGGCCTTGGGTCTCCACTCTGCACTTCTCCCTTCATTTAATATGATATATATATACATATATACACATACATATATACATATACACATATATACACATACATACACACACATATCTTTTTTTTTTGCATGATGCCTTATACCTGGTCCCTTGGCACCTCGTGATCGCACTGGCCGGTGTGCTTCTTCCATGTGGGCTTTTTTGCTTCTGAGCTAGATGGCCGCTTGTTCACCTTCAAGCCTTTAAGACCCCAGACACTATCTCTTTTGATAGCCGGGCACCATCAGCTTTCTTCACCACATTTGCTTATGCACCCATTTGTCTTTAGCGATCCTATCATGGAGGTGTGCAGTCAATGATATGATTTTTTGTTCTTTGATGCCTGGTAACTGATCCCTTTGGGACCACTCGATCACACAGGCTGGTGTGTTCTTCCATGTGGACTTTGTTACTTCTGAGCTAGATGGCTGCTTGTTTATCTTCAAGCCTTTAAGACCCCAGTCACTATCTCTTTTGATAGCCGGGCACCATCAGCTTTCTTCACCACATTTACTTGTTCACCCACTTTGGCTCCAGCCGTTGTGTCGGGAGAGTGAGCATCATAGAGTTCCAATTTAATAAAAGAAGGTATTCATGCATTGAGGGAGTGTTTGAGTAGAGACCCAAGGTCCTTCCGCCACCTTAATACTTGACCTATAAATATAGACACATAGATCTATTTCCCCATCCTCCTATATATATTTGCATGTACATGTCTTTGTCTAGACCTCCATGAATGCCCTTTGACTCCTAGCTCTTTCCTCCATCTCCCTTGACTTTCCTCCTGCCCTATTACCATGCTTCATCGCCACCTGGGCTAGAGTATACCTCTTCTCTAAGCAACCTTACCCTTGATCATTTCCCACCATGCCTGCCACTCCCCCTTCTCTACCATTTGGGGTCCCATGTTTTTCCCTTGTCCCTGGGTTTGTTAACACCACTTCCTTACCCCCCCTACCCCCCCACCCCAAGTCCCCCCAGAACTGTCGGTCCCGTTGTTTTTCCTCCAGATAGTTCATCCAGCCTGTCCTATTCAGACAGACCTGTGGAGTCACTAACATGCACAAAAACAAGACAGAGGAAAACAAAGCAACAGTATACAACCAGACAACAAAACAACAAAAACAAACCACTGACAAAGAACAGAACAAAACAGTTCACAAGAGAAAAGCTTGTAGTTAGTTCAGGGATCGTTTGCTGGCCCTTAGGAGCGTTTTCCAGTCCAGTCTGTTGGGGCACCACGCCCTGGCCCCAAAGTCCACTTTCAGCATTCCCTGGGGACCTTGCCACTCCATTCCCTTGCTGTTCCGCTGTACTCCCCCAGTGATTTGCCTCGGTGTGGTGGGATCAGGTCAGGTGCAATTCCCACACTGTGTCTCCGGTGCTGTCCCCTGTATCACCCTTAGTCACTGAGGGGCATCATGTCTCATAGTAGGGCCAGCCATGTTGTTCTCTCTGTGGACTGGCTGCTCTACTCAGGAATATCATCATCACGGCCTGGTGGGCCAGGCTGTGCTCCACTCTCTCCTCCTGCCCCTTCTTCTGCTCCCCTGTGCTCTGATCAAATATGTCCATCTCCCATAGCTGCAGAGTCAATGTCGTCCTTTGGAACAAATTCTTTTCGGGGGAGGGGCAGGAATCCACTTAATTTATGGTGCTGGGGCCAGCCTCCCAGACCTCTCCACTGGTTCCCTCCTCCACGCCAGGATATTGCATTCACACCTTGCGACACTGGGTTGAAGTCTGGTCCCACTTTCCCTGTGGAGATATAAACAATACCCTCCCCTTGGGTGGATTAATGCCCCATGACCCCACTACCCTTTTCTTCCTTGTATTCATCCTTTTGTTTTCCTTTCCCCACCTCCTCCACCATTGTCTACCATGTACATCCCTGGTTTTGGTCTTGTCTCTTCCATACTACACCGTCTTCACCCCTAAAATGTTTGTATACAGTAGCTTTTTTCCCTATGCCACTTTTGCTTTTTAAAAAAATTTTTTTTTAAATTCTTACCTCAGCGGACTCATGTTGTACTTGTCCTTTTGTGCCTGACTTACTTCGCTTAGCATGATTTCCTCCAGTTCTTCCCATGATGCTATGTGCCTCATACGTTCATCACTGCTTTTTAGTGATGCGTAGTATTCCATTGTATGTATATACCACAGTTTTTTAATCCAATCGTCAGTTGATGGAAATTTGCGTTGCTTCCAACTCCTTGCAATTGTGAACTGTGCCACAGTGAACATTGGAGCACAGATGTCTGGTCTTGGGTTGTTTCTTGCCTCTTCTGGGTATATGCCCAGTAGGGGGATTGCTGGGTCATATGGTAACTGTATTTCCATCTGTTTTAGGTATCGCCAGATTGATTTCCATAGTGGCTGTACGTACTTACAGTCCCACCAGCAGTGGATGAGAGTTCCTGTCTCCCCACAGCCCCTCCAACACTTGTTGCTTTCTGATTTTTTGAATTGGGCTACCTTTGAGGGTGTCAGGTGGTACCTCATTGTTGTTTTAATTTGCATTTCTCTTATGGCTAAAGATCGGGAACATTTTCTCATATGTTTGTTGGCCATTCGGATTTCTGCCCCTGTGAAACTTCTGTTCAAGTCCTTTGCCCACCTTTCAAGTGGGCTATTGGTTTTTTTCTTTTTGGAAGCTAGCAGAGTATTGTAGATTTTAGTAATAAGGTCTTTGTCTGATGTGTCATTGCTGAAGATGTTTTCCCAGTCTGTGGACTCTCTTATTACTCTCTTGGTGAATTCTTTAGATGTACACAAGTGTTTTATCTTCAGTATATCCCATTTGTCGATTTGTGCCTCCTCTGTGTTTGTGTCCTTCCCTATTTCTGATAGCCTGTGTACTCCCTGCGCCAAAGTTCTCAAGTTGGTCCCAATTCCCTCATTGATGGCCCTAATAATTTGGGGTTTAACTTCAAGGTCTGTGATCCACCTTGAGTTTATTCTTGTGCATGGAGTGAGATAAGGGTCTTGCTTCATTTTTCTGCATGTTGATATCCATTTTTTCCAGCACCACTTGTTAAAGAGGGCATCTGCTTCCCATTTGATCTTTTTGGGGCCCTTGTCAAATATCAGCTGTGTGTATGCTGATGCTTTTATATCTGGGTTTTCAGTTCTTTTCCATTGGTCTGAGTATCTGTCATTGTACCAATACCATGCAGTTTTGAGAACTGTGGCTGTATATTATGTGCCAAAGTCAGGTAAAGCAAGCCCTCCCACGGTGTCCTTCTTCTTGAGGAGTTCTCTGCTAATTCGGGGCTTTTTCCCTCTCCATATGAAGTTGGTAATCAGTTTTTCCATTTCTTTGAAGAAAGATGATGGTAATTGTATCGGGATAGCATTAAACTTATATAGTGCCTTTGGCAGAACTGACATCTTAACTATATTAAGTCTCCCAATCCAAGAGCATGGAATATTCTTCCATTTGTTGAGGTCGCTCTTGGTTTCTTGTAATAGTGTTCTATAGTTTTCCCTATATAGATCTTTTGTTTTTTCAGTCAAGTGTATCCCTAGATATTTCAGTTTGTGTTTGGCTATTGTGAAGGGTACCACCTTTTTGATCTCTTTTTATTTGATCTTATCTGATGTGTATAACAGTCCGATGGACTTCTGTTTGTTGATCTTGTATCCTGCCACTCTGCCAAACTCTTCTATTGCTGCCAGTACTCCCCTTGTGGAACTTTTGGGATTTTCCATATATAAAATCATATCATCTGCAAATAACGATAGTTTCACCTCTTCCTTCCCCAGACGAATACCTTTGATGTCACTTCTTTGCCTTATGCTGTTAGCTAAAACCTCCAGCACGATATTAAATAGGAGTGGAGACAAGGGGCATCCTTGTCTGGTTCCCTTTTTCAGTGGGATTGTGTTAGTCTTTTCTCCATTGACAATGACTTTGGCTGTTGGTTTTTCATATATAGCTTGTATTGTCTTGAGGAACTTTACTTCCATTCCTATTTTCGCTAGTGTCTTAAACAGGAATTGGTGTTGGATGTTGTCGAATGCTTTTTCTGCGTCTATTGATATTATCATGTGATTCTTATACTTTTTCATGTAAATGTGACGAATAATACTAATGGTCTTTCGTATGTTGAACCATCCCTGCATCCCTGGTATGAATCCCACTTGGTCATGCTGAATTATTTGTTTTATATACTTTTGTATTCTGTTGGCTAGTATTTTGTTAAGGATTTTTGCATCAATGTTCATTAGGGATATTGGTCTGTAGTTCTCGATTCTTGTGGGATCCTTGCCCGGTTTGGGTATCAGAGTTATACTAGCTTCATAGAAGGAGTTTGCCATCTTTTTCTATGTTCTGGAAAAGTTTGTGTAGGATTGGTATTAGTTCTTCCCTGAATGCTTGGTAGAATTCTCCAGTGTATCCATCTGGTCCAGGGGATTTTTTTGTTGGTAATCCCTTGATAACCTTTTCTATTTCTTCTATTGCGATGTGTCTGTTGAGATTCTTGATGTCCACCGAGGATAGTCTAGGGAGGGATTGTTTTTCCAGGAATTTGTCCATGTCTTCCAAATTGTTGAATTCATTGGAGTACAATCCTCCATAGTATTGTGTAACTATCCTTTTGATTTCATTAGGGTCTGTTGTAATGACCCCTCTTTCATCCCTTATTCTTGCTATTGAGATATGTCCCCTCCTTTCTTTGGTTAGGTTTGCCAATGGTCTATCGATACTGTTTATCTTTTCGAGGAACCAACTTTTAGCGATATTAATTTTTTCCATAGTTTTTTTATTTTCCCTCTCCTGAATCGCAGCCCTGATTTTTATGATTTCTTTTCTTTTGCTATTAGTAGGGTTGTCCTGCTGACTCAGCTCTAGTCTTTGTAAATTTTGTGTCAGCGTATCCGTCATGAGTCTCTCTTCCTTTCTCAGGTGTGCTTGTATTGCTATGAACCTTCCTCTGATGACTGCCTTTGCTGTGTCCCATAAGTTTTGGTACATCGTGTGCTCATTTTCGTTGGTTTCGAGAAATTTCCTGATTTCGTCTCGGGTCTGCACCAGTATGCACTCCTTTTGCAGCAGAGAGTTATTCATCCTCCAATTATTTGCTCTTATTTTCTTTGTCTTCCTTTTGTTGATTTCCAGTCTTATGGCACAGTGGTCAGAGAGAGAGGTCTGTATTATTTCAATGTGCTTAAATTTATGTAGATTTGCCTTATGCCCCAGCATGTGGTCTATCTTCGAATATGTGCCATGAGGACTTGAAAAGAATGTGAAATTTTTTGTATTTGGATGAAAAGCTCTGTAAATATCTATTAGGTCAAATTGTCTAATTGTGGAGTTTAGCTCTCTAGTCTCCTTGTTGAGTTTCTTTCCCTGTGATCTATCTTTCTCAGTGAGTGGTGTGTTGAAGTCACCCACTATAATTGTCGAGTCTGTGATTTCTTTCTTACTCTTTTGGAGTGTTTGGTTCACGTATTGAGCTGGTCTCTCATTCGGGGAATATATGTTTACAATGCTTAGTGGTTCATTGTCTATCATTCCCTTGAGCATTATACAGTGTCCCTCCTTATCTCTTTTTATGGTTTGCACTTTGAGGTCAATTTTATCCGAGATAAGGATTGCAACCCCTGCTTTTTTTTGTGTTGCTGTTTGCTTGGTAGGTCCTTCTCCAGCCTTTGATTCTCAGCCTATTTTTGTCTGTAGCCTTGAGGTGTGTCTCCTGTAGGCAGCAAATTGATGGGTTGTGTTTTCTAAGCCATTCTGCTAGTCTCAGTCTTTTAATGCCTGAGTTCAGGCCATTGATATTCAGGGTTATTATCTCCATGTGCGGACTCTGTGATGCCATTTTATACTTTTTGTGTTGGGAGTTTTCCTACTTTCCTTTCTCATTAGTGTGTGTTTTGTGTGTGTATCATTCTTGACTTCTTTCCATCCTTAAGCCATTGCTATCTTGGGGTCTGTTTTCTCTTTGTTGCGCTCTGGGTGAGGTTGTTCTATGTGCTGGTGTCTTATTTGTGCTTGGTGAGTGTTGTTCTTCTGCCCATACTGAGTCGGCGAGGATCTTTTGTAATGCTGGGTTTGTTGTAACGTATTTTTTGAGTTTTTCCTTGTCTGGGAAGACTTTTACTTCTCCATCGATCTTGATCGATAATATGGCTGGGTAGAGTATTCTTGGATTTGCGTTGTTTTCTTTCAATTTTTTGGAATATGTTACTCCACTCTCTCCTTTTTTTCATAGTTTCTGCTGATAGGTCTGAGCATATCCTTATGTGGGAACCTTTATATGTGATTGCTTGCTTTTCCCTAGCTGCTCTCATGATTTTCTCCTTTTCCTCAAAGTTTGAAAGTTTAACTATTATGTGCCTTGGTGATTTCTTCTTGGGGTCCCGTCATGCTGGTGTTCTTTCAGCCTCCTGGATGGTTGCTTGGTTTTCATTCATTAGGCTGGGGAAGTTTTCCTCCAAGAATTCTCTCGCTATTGTTGCAGATGACTTCTTTGTTGTGTCTTCCTCCGGTAGGCCAATAATTCTAATGTTGTTCCGCTTCATAGCATCAGACATAGCTCTTAGGTTTTCTTCGGCTTCTCTGATGCTCTTATTAGATTTTTGTTCACGTTTATTAAAGTCTGCTTGGCTGACCTCCACGCCACTGATGCGGTTCTCTGATTCCTCCAATCGATTCTCAAGGAACATGATTCTGCTATTGTTTTTCTTTACCTGCTCCTCAAGCTCCTGTATTTTCTTTTGGTATATGTCTTTTATCTCCTCTATCATTTCATCCTTTTTCTGTAGTGTTTCCCTCATATTCTGCATTGCTCCAAGCACCATTCTGAGAGCTTCTTTGTATGGCATCTCAATGTCTGCTTCTTCTATGTATGTTGTTACGTTCAGGACATCTTCTTTTGCCTTTTGTTTCTCCTGTTTTTTCGTTGAGGTCGTTGGGGGTGATGGCTGTTTGCGTTGAGTTGTTTTTGAGGGACCAGGTGCCATTTTCTAGTCTCTCCCTGGAAGACTTATAGGAATTCTTCTTCGATCTGCCTACAGCTGATTTTGCTATGGGATTAACCTACCACTTTATCTTCCTGTGGCTTCCCTATTAGGGGAGTGCCCCAGATGGCAGATCGACTGCCTGCACCAGTGTTGCAGAGGCTGGCCTGAAGTTCCCGCTATTGGTTTGAATATTGATAAGTGTTGGCTGAGCTGCCTTATGTCCCCAGGTACACACAGGCAGGAACTCCCTGGTGAGAAGTCTGAGGAGTATCCCCTGGAGAGCAAGCAGGCCTTACCCTAGCCTTGGGCTATCTATGCAGGGTGGAGCTCACCTAGCTGGGTGAGACCCAGGTGCAAATGCCCTAGGGCAATGGGAGTGCCCCGTAAGTCCGCAATGGAGTGTGAGAGAGCAGGGCAGGAACAAGGGGGGTGAGAAAAATCAAAAAGTGAGACTAGACTGTGCAGGGGTACAGGGAAGCGAGTGAAGCAAAAGAAACTATGTAGCTGAGTCCACTCCCTGCCTGTGTATCTACAAGGGCTTACTCCCTGCCCCAAGCCCCAGCAGTAGTTCGCAGCTGAGCCCCAAGAAGGGTCGCAAGAAAACTGCTGAGCCGGCCCCAGAGAAATGGGGGGACAGAGAGCAGAGATGTTAACAGACGCCGCCGTGTAGCTGAAGCTTGATCCCTGCCTATGGAGCTGTGGGTGTTTGGGTTTATTGCCTGCTCAGACCACGCGACGTGGCTGTGGCTGCGGCTGCGGCTGTGCCTTGAAAAAGCCCCTGCGCAGCCCTCCAAGGCTGTGTGGGAATATAAAGCAGAGATGCAAACAGAAGCAACAATGTAGATGAACCCCGATCCCTGCCGGTGGAGCCGCAAGAGTCCTGTTCCTGCCCTGAGGCAGATACGGAAAAAACTGTGGCTGTGCTGAGACCAAGCCCTGCTACAGGCTCCAAATGGTCCTGGCTTGGGCAGATCAGGCAACTGGACTAAAGTCGAGCCACAGCCGGCTTCCACTGAGATAAGCCAAAAGCCCCCAGCCCCTCAAAACCCCGTGGATCTGTGCCTACTTATCTTTATGATCCACCTCCTGCGATCCAGTGGCGTTGAATTTCACTCTGAGCAACTCTCCTGGGCTGGATTCTGTAGAGTCACTCTGGTGTCTGTCACTCCGTCACCCCCGTCAGTATTTTTAAAATACATTATTCTGTATATGAAACCGATGTTAAAATTTAAAAAAAATCAGGAAACTGATTTAGAGCAATGAAAGCTGGACCCATACTATTCGGCAGTAAGAAGAGTTGAAGTTTTTAACCAGAGAGAAGCCAGCGCTGGTCGACCGCATGCAGACCTCCTTATGAGCAGGGTGACTTTGACGTACATAGGTAAATAAGCCCATGAAAGTCACAAGAGTGTTTGCCTGGCCAAGACCACTGGTTGACAGACTGTCGGGGTGTTTGGTAAAACCAATGCTATGCAAGCAGCCGTATATGTGTGCGAGCACACACAGACACACACACACACAGACACACACGCACATTCAGGGGTCACCAAGATATGTCTCTCTAAGGGAGTAGCATTCTGTGTATGCCCGGGTCTTGATGTACAATGATCAAATATAGATAAAAGCCCTTTTTTTCTACAAATCTTTTGAAGTAAACATTAGAAGAGAAAAAGAGTTGTGATCCCTATGCATATCTATCCAACATTTTCCAGAGAGGGGGAGAAAGAATTATTTCACCCACATATGCAACTCCTGATGCCTGAACTGGGTTCAGACCTTTTCAAGGCAGAGATGCAAGCGCACATTTGAGCGTCTCCGTCAGGTTGGCCTCAGCACCTTGCAAGGATGATCAGTACTCACATTCAAGGGAGATCACAACAGGTTTCTATCTTACCAAATAGATCAGTGATGTCTTACAAGGTTGATTGGCACAGGTCTTCTACCAGCATCTTCTATGGAGAATCTGCAATATCTTGGTAGGGAGATTAGGTACCAGGTCTCCTCCCAGAATCTTGCAAAGAATATCTGGCACGTCTTGGCAAGGAAGAGCAGAGAAGCTCTCCTATCAGCATCTTCCAAGGAGGATCAGCAGCATTTTGCAAGGAAGATGAGAGCAGGCCTTGTATATTGCAAACATGATCATCCACATCTACAAGGAAGATCAGAGCACGTCTTCCATCACCATCTTGCAAGGCATATCAGAAGCATGTTGGAAGAAAATTGGAACAGGTCCTATCACAGCATGATTTAAGGAAGACGAGGGATATTTTGCATGGAATATCACACCAGGTCATGTATCAGCGTGTTCCAAGGAAGATCGGCGACATCTTGCAAGGCAGGTCAGAGCAGGTCTTCTGTCAGCATCTTTCAAGGCACATCAGCAAAATCTTGCAGAAAGATCAGAGCGTGTCTTCCCTCAGCACCGCGAAAGGACGACCAGGGATTGCTTGTGAGGAAGATCAGAACAGGTCCTGTACCAGCAACATGCAAGGAAGATCAGCAATAACTTGCATGGCAGATCAGAAGGCCAGGCACATCTTGCAAGGAAGATCAGCAAGATGTTGCATGACAGATCAGAGCCCTGTCATACCTTGCAAGGAAGATCAGAGCAAGTGTTGTATCAGCCTCTTGGAAAGAAGATCCGCAAAATCTGGCAAGGCAAATCCGACCAGGTCTTCCATCAGCATCTTGCAAGGTTGATGGAAGCATCTTGAAAGGAATCATAGCAGGTTTGCTCTCACCACCAGCTAAGGGCGCTTGGGGATATCTTGCAAGGCAGTTCAGAGCAGTGCTTCTCTGGTAACTTGCAGAGAAGAGCTGCAGCATCTTGCGAGGAAGATCATGGCAGGACTTCTATCAGCATCTTGCAAGGCAGATAGGGAAGTTCAGAGTAGGACTTCTTTCAGCGCCATGAATAAAAATGAACGACATCTTGAAAAAGAGTTCAGAGGAGGTTCTCCCAGCATCTTGCAAGGAAGACCTCTTACTTGGAACATCATATTAGGACTTCTGTCACCATCTTGCATGGCAGATCAACGGCATCTTTCAAGGAAGATCTGGGCAGGACTTCTCCCAGCATTTTGATAGACAGATGAACAATTTTGCAAGGCAGATCAGTGCAGATCTTCTATAAGCATTTTGCAGGGAATATCAGTAGCGTTTTCAAGGAGGGGTACATCACAATGATCCCAGCTCACACGTAAGATTCTATCATCTGTGAGTTCGTGAGTGGTTCTGGGAATAATTTTCGGAGAGTTTACGATGCGAAATAGCTTTGCGGGTCACAATCTGCAGCAGCTGCTTCTAGGTCTATATTATTGGAATGTTGTGCCTACCTCCGGTATATGCTATGTCTTTTGCACCACCTGAGTTTCTGTGTCTGCCTGCCGGTTAGGGCCCTGCCGGGTCATCAGTTATCTGTCTTACTCAGGTTTACACAGCACACGCACAAACACACACACACACACACACACGAGCGCGCGCGCACACACAGGAGTTAACATTTGCACTTGCACAGCAAGAAAATCGCAAGTATCTTTAAATAACAATCTTCAATATAAAGATCTGATTATAAAATTAATAATTAAAGAGAATCCTGAAACACATGAGAAGTGAAAGAACACCCAGAATAATTGCTTCCTAGGAGGAGGTGAATTTGTTAGCCATTGAGTAGCCTGAGTTGGTTGACAGCCTGCACAGCTCCTATGAGCAGCTCCAATTTGAGAAACATTTGTAAGTTGGCATATCAGAAGGTTCCACACTGTTTTCCTGACCTAGACCACTGGCCGACTGACTTCTAAGGTGTTTGGTAAATCCTACGCTACACAGAGACTCTTGTATGATATGCAAGCACACGTACACACTCACACACACACAGACTCACAGGAGTCACCATTTGTGCACACCCAACAAGAACATCCATCAGTATCTTTAAAATACATTATTCTGTATATGAAACCGATGTTAAAATTTAAAAAAATCAGGAAACTGATTTAGAGCAATGAAAGCTGGACCCATACTATTCGGCAGTAAGAAGAGTTGAAGTTTTTAACCAGAGAGAAGCCAGCGCTGGTCGACCGCATGCAGACCTCCTTATGAGCAGGGTGACTTTGACGTACATAGGTAAATAAGCCCATGAAAGTCACAAGAGTGTTTGCCTGGCCAAGACCACTGGTTGACAGACTGTCGGGGTGTTTGGTAAAACCAATGCTATGCAAGAAGCCGTATATGTGTGCGAGCACACACAGACACACACACACACAGACACACACGCACATTCAGGGGTCACCAAGATATGTCTCTCTAAGGGAGTAGCATTCTGTGTATGCCCGGGTCTTGATGTACAATGATCAAATATAGATAAAAGACCTTTTTTCCTACAAATCTTTTGAAGTAAACATTAGAAGAGAAAAAGAGTTGTGATCCCTATGCATATCTATCCAACATTTTCCAGAGAGGGGGAGAAAGAATTATTTCACCCACATATGCAACTCCTGATGCCTGAACTGGGTTCAGACCTTTTCAAGGCAGAGATGCAAGCGCACATTTGAGCGTCTCCGTCAGGTTGGCCTCAGCACCTTGCAAGGATGATCAGTACTCACATTCAAGGGAGATCACAACAGGTTTCTATCTTACCAAATAGATCAGTGATGTCTTACAAGGTTGATTGGCACAGGTCTTCTACCAGCATCTTCTATGGAGAATCTGCAATATCTTGGTAGGGAGATTAGGTACCAGGTCTCCTCCCAGAATCTTGCAAAGAATATCTGGCACGTCTTGGCAAGGAAGAGCAGAGAAGCTCTCCTATCAGCATCTTCCAAGGAGGATCAGCAGCATTTTGCAAGGAAGATGAGAGCAGGCCTTGTATATTGCAAACATGATCATCCACATCTACAAGGAAGATCAGAGCACGTCTTCCATCACCATCTTGCAAGGCATATCAGAAGCATGTTGGAAGAAAATTGGAACAGGTCCTATCACAGCATGATTTAAGGAAGACGAGGGATATTTTGCATGGAATATCACACCAGGTCATGTATCAGCGTGTTCCAAGGAAGATCGGCGACATCTTGCAAGGCAGGTCAGAGCAGGTCTTCTGTCAGCATCTTTCAAGGCACATCAGCAAAATCTTGCAGAAAGATCAGAGCGTGTCTTCCCTCAGCACCGCGAAAGGACGACCAGGGATTGCTTGTGAGGAAGATCAGAACAGGTCCTGTACCAGCAACATGCAAGGAAGATCAGCAATAACTTGCATGGCAGATCAGAAGGCCAGGCACATCTTGCAAGGAAGATCAGCAAGATGTTGCATGACAGATCAGAGCCCTGTCATACCTTGCAAGGAAGATCAGAGCAAGTGTTGTATCAGCCTCTTGGAAAGAAGATCCGCAAAATCTGGCAAGGCAAATCCGACCAGGTCTTCCATCAGCATCTTGTGAGGCTGATGGAAGCATCTTGAAAGGAATCATAGCAGGTTTTCTCTCACCACCAGCTAAGGGCGCTTGGGGATATCTTGCAAGGCAGTTCAGAGCAGTGCTTCTCTGGTAACTTGCAGAGAAGAGCTGCAGCATCTTGCGAGGAAGATCATGGCAGGACTTCTATCAGCATCTTGCAAGGCAGATAGGGAAGTTCAGAGTAGGACTTCTTTCAGCGCCATGAATAAAAATGAACGACATCTTGAAAGAGAGTTCAGAGGAGGTTCTCCCAGCATCTTGCAAGGAAGACCTCTTACTTGGAACATCATATTAGGACTTCTGTCACCATCTTGCATGGCAGATCGACGGCATCTTTCAAGGAAGATCTGGGCAGGACTTCTCCCAGCATTTTGATAGACAGATGAACAATTTTGCAAGGCAGGTCAGTGCAGATCTTCTATAAGCATTTTGCAGGGAATATCAGTAGCGTTTTCAAGGAGGGGTACATCACAATGATCCCAGCTCACACGTAAGATTCTATCATCTGTGAGTTCGTGAGTGGTTCTGGGAATAATTTTCGGAGAGTTTACGATGCGAAATAGCTTTGCGGGTCACAATCTGCAGCAGCTGCTTCTAGGTCTATATTATTGGAATGTTGTGCGTACCTCCGGTATATGCTATGTCTTTTGCACCACCTGAGTTTCTGTGTCTGCCTGCCGGTTAGGGCCCTGCCGGGTCATCAGTTATCTGTCTTACTCAGGTTTACACAGCACACGCACACACACACACACACACACACACACACACACACACACGAGCGCGCGTGCACACACAGGAGTTAACATTTGCACTTGCACAGCAAGAAAATCGCAAGTGTCTTTAAATAACAATCTTCAATATAAAGATCTGATTATAAAATTAATAATTAAAGAGAATCCTGAAACACGTGAGAAATGAAAGAACACCCAGAATAATTGCTTCCTAGGAGGAGGTGAATTTGTTAGCCATTGAGTAGCCTGAGTTGGTTGACAGCCTGCACAGCTCCTATGAGCAGCTCCAATTTGAGAAACATTTGTAAGTTGGCATATCAGAAGGTTCCACACTGTTTTCCTGACCTAGACCACTGGCCGACTGACTTCTAAGGTGTTTGGTAAATCCTACGCTACACAGAGACTCTTGTATGATATGCAAGCACACGTACACACTCACACACACACAGACTCACAGGAGTCACCATTTGTGCACACCCAACAAGAACATCCATCAGTATCTTTAAAATACATTATTCTGTATATGAAACCGATGTTAAAATTTAAAAAAATCAGGAAACTGATTTAGAGCAATGAAAGCTGGACCCATACTATTCGGCAGTAAGAAGAGTTGAAGTTTTTAACCAGAGAGAAGCCAGCGCTGGTCGACCGCATGCAGACCTCCTTATGAGCAGGGTGACTTTGACGTACGTATGTAAATAAGCACATGAGAAGTCACTACAGTGTTTGCCTTGCCTAGACCACTGGATGATAAATTGTCGGGGTGTTTGGTAAAACCAATGCTACACAAGGAGCTGTATATGATGTACAAGCACACACAGACAAACACACAGAGACAAATACGCACATTCAGGGGCCACCAAGATATGTCTCTCTAAGGTAGTAGCATTCTGTGTATGCCCGGGTCATGATGTACAATTATCTAATATAGATAAAAGCCAATTTTTTTCCTACAAATCTTTTGAAGAAAACATTAGAAGAGAAAAATGAGTTGTGATCCCTATGCATACCTATCCAAAATTTTCCAGAGAGGGGGAGAAAGGATTATTTCACCAACATATGCAACTCCTGATGCCTGAACTGGGTTCAGCCTTTTCAAGGCGGGGATGCATGCGCACATTTGAACATCTCCGTCAGGTTAGCCTCAGCATTTTGCAAGGATGATCAGTACTCACATCCAAGAAGATCAGAGCAGGTCTTCTATCTTAGCAAACAGATTAGTGATGTCTTGCAAGGTTGATTGGCACAGGTCTTCTACCATCATCTTCTATGGAGAATCTGCAATATCTTGGTATGGCGATTAGACCAGGTCTCCTCCCAGTATCTTGCAAGGAATATGTGGCACGTCTTGGCAAGGAAGAGCAGAGAAGCTCTCCTATCAGCATCTTCCAAGGAGGATCAGCAGCATTTTGCAAGGAAGACCAGAGCAGGCCTTGTATATTGCAAATATGATCATCCACACCTACAAGGAAAATCAGAGCACGTCTTCCATCACCATCTTGCAAGGCATATCAGAAGCATGTTTCAAGAAGATTGGAACAAGTCCTATCACAGCATGATTTAAGGAAGACGAGGGATATTTTACATCGAATATCACACCAGGTCATGTATCAGCGTGTTCCAAGGAAGATCGGCGACATCTTGCAAGGCAGGTCAGAGGAGGTTTTCTTTCAGCATCTTTCAAGGCACATCAGCAAAATCTTGCAGAAAGATCAGAGCGGGTCTTCCCTCAGCACGGCGAAAGGAAGACCAGGGATTGCTTGCGAGGAAGATAAGAGCAGGTCCTGTACCAGCATCATGCAAGGAAGATCAGCAATATCTTGCATGGCAGATCAGAAGGCCAGGCACATCTTGCAAGGAAGATCAGCAAGATGTGCATGACACATCAGAAGCCCAGGCATATCTTGCAAGGAAGATCAGAGCAAGTGTTGTATCAGCATCTTGGTTAGAAGATCCCCAAAATCTGGCATGGCAAATCAGACCAGGTCTTCCATCAGGATCTTGTGAGGCTGATGGAAGCATCTTGAATGGAATCTGAGCAGGTTTGCTCCCAGCACCTGCTAAGGGCGATCGGAGTTATCTTGCAAGGCAGTTCAGAGCAGTGCTTCTCTGGCAACTTGCAGGGAACAGCTGCAGCATCTTGTGAGAAAGAACATGGCAGGTCTTCTATTAGCATCTTGCAAGGCAGATAGGGAAGATCAGAGTAGGACTTCTTTCAGGGCCATGAAGAAATATGAACGACATCTCTAAAGAGAGTTCAGAGGAGGTTCTCCCAGTATCTTGCATAGAAGACCTCTTACTTGGAACACCATATTAGGACTTCTGTCACCATTTTGAATGGGAGATCGACGGCATCTTTCAAGGAAGATCTGGCCAGGACTTCTCCCAGCATCTTGATAGACAGATGAGGAATTTTGCAAGGCACATCAGTGCAGATCTTTCATCAGCATTTTGCAGGGAAGATCAGTGGCTTTTTAAAGGAAGGTTACATCACAGTGATCCCATCTCACACGTAAGATCCTATCATCTGTGAGTTCGGGAGTGGTACTGGGAATAATTTTCAGAGAGGGTACAATGCGAAATAGCTTTGCGGGTCATCTCATGCAGCAGCTGCTTCTAAGTCTATATTATTCGCATGTTGTCCCTACCTCGGGTATATGCTATGTCTTTTGCACCACCTGAGTTTCTGTCTGCCTGCCGGTTAGGGCCCTGCCTGACATCAGTCATCTGTCTTACTCAGTTTTACACAACACACACACACACACACACACGCATTCAGGGCCATGCAAACAAGTCTCTCTAAGGGAGTAGCAGTCTGTGTATGCCAGTGTCTGGATGTACAATTATCAAATATAGATAAAAGTCCCAATTTTTTTCTACAAATTTTTTGAAGCAAACAAAAGAAGAGAAAAAAGAGTTGTGATCCCTATGCATACCTATCCATAATTTTCCGGGGAGGAGGAGGAAGAATTATTTCACCGACATATGCGACTCCTGATGCCTGAACTGGGTTCAGACCTTTTCAAGACGGAGATGCATGCGCACATTTGAACGTCTCCGTCAGGTTGGCTTCAGCATCTTGCAAGGATGATCAGTAGTCACATCCAAGGGAGATCACAGCAGGTCTTTTATCCTACCAAACAGATCAGTGATGTCTTGCAAGGGTGATTGGCATAGGTCTTCTATCAGCCTCTTCTATGGAGAATCTGCAATATCTTGGTAGGGAGATTAGACCAGGTCTCCTCCAAGCATCTTTCAAGGAATATCTGGCACGTCTTGGCAAGGAAGAGCAGAGGAGCTCTCCTATCAGCATTTAACAAAGAAAGATGAACAGCATTTTGTAAGGAAGAGCAGAGCAGGCCTTGTATATTGCAAACATGATTATACACATCTTCAAGGAATATCAGAGCATGTCTTCCATCACCATCTTGCAAGGCAGATCAGAAGCATGTTTCAAGAAGATTGGAACACGTCCTATCACAGCACGATGTAAGGAAGACGAGTTATATTTTGAATGGAATATCACAACAGGTCATGTATCAGCGTGTTCCAAGGAAGATTGGCGACATCTTGCAAGGCAGGTAAGAGCAGGTCTTCTGTCAGCATGTTGCAAGGCGGTTCAGCAAAGAAAGATCAGAGCGGGTCTTCCCTCAGCACCGCGAAAGGAAGACCGTGGATTGCTTGTGAGGAAAATCAGAGCAGGTCTTGTACCAGCATCTTGCTAGGAAGACCAGCAATATCTTCCATGGCAGATCAGAAGGCCAGGAACATCTTGCAAGGAAGATCAGCAAGATGTTGCATGACACATCAGAAGCCCTGTCATATCTTGCAAGGAAGATCAGAGCAAGTGTTGTATCAGCCTCTTGGTAAGAAGATCGGCAAAATCTGGCATGGCAGATCAGACCAGTTCTTCCATCAGCATCTTGCGAGGCTGATGGAAGCATCTTGAAACGATGATCAGAGCAGGTTTGCTCTCAGCACCAGCTAAGGGCGAACGGAGATATATTGCAAGCCAGTTCAGAGCAGTGCTTCTCTGGCAACTTGCAGGGAAGAGCTGCAGCATCTCGCGAGGAAGATCATGGCAGGTCTTCTATCAGCATCTTGCAAGGCAAATCAGGAAGATCAGAGTAAGACTTCTTTCAGCGCCATGAAGAAATATGAACGACATCTCTAAAGAGAGTTCAGAGGAGGTTCTCCCAGCATCTTGCAAGGAAGACCTCTTTCTTGGAACACTGTATTAGGACTTCTGTCACTATCTTGCATGGCAAGTCGACGGCATTTTCAAGGAAGATCTGGGCAGGACTTCTCCCAGCATCTTGATAGACAGATGAGCAATTTTGCAGGGTAGATCAGTGCAGATCTTCTATCATTATTTTGCAGGGAAGATCAGTAGCGTTTTAAAGGAAGGGTACATCACAGTGATCCCATCTCACACGTAAGATCCTATCATCTGTGAGTTCATGAGTGTTTCTGGGAATAATTTTCAGAGAGTTTACGATGCGAAATAGCTTTGCGGGCCTTCTCATGCAGCATCTATTTCTAGGTCTATATTTTGGCATGTTGTGCCTACCTCCGGTATTTGCTATGTCTTTTGCACCACCTGAGTTTCTTTGCCAGCCTGCCGGTTAGGGCCCTAACTGGTCAACAGTCATTTTTCTTACTCAGGTTTACAGAACACACACACAAACACACATACACACACACACACACACACACACATGCATTCAGGGCCACCCAAACATGTCTTTCTAAGGGAGTAGCATTTTGTGTATGGCTGGCTCTTGATGAAAAATTATCAAATATAGATAAAAGTCCCATTTTTTAATTTAATTTTATTTTATTTTCTTAAAAATTTATTGAGGCTCATAAAATTCTTATCACAGTTCATACATATACATACATCAGTTGTATAAAACACATCTGTACAGTCTTTGCCTAATCATTTTTTCTCCTCTTATCTTTTTTTACATTTTATTAGGGACTCATACACCTCTTATCACAATCCATACATATACATACATCAATTGTATAAAGCACATCCATACATTCCCTGCCCCAATCATTCTCAAAGCATTTGCTCTCCACTTAAGCCCCTTGCATCAGGTCCTCTTTTTTTTCCCCCTCCTCTCCTTAGCCCCCTCCCTCATGTGCCCTTAAAAGTCCCATTTTTTTTCCTACAAATCTTTGCAAACAAACATAAGAAGAGAAAAAAGATTTGTGATCCCTATGTATACCTATCCAAAAATTTCCAGAGAGGAGGAAGAAGTATTATTTCACCCACATATGCGACTCTTGATGCCTGACCTGGGTTCAGACGTTTTCAAGGAGGAGATGCACGCGCACATTTCAACATCTCCGTCAGGTTCGCCTCAGCATCTTGCAAGGATGATCAGTAGTCACATCCAAGAAGATCAGAGCAGGTCTTCTATCTTAGCACACAGATCAGTGATGTTGTGCAAGGTTGATTGGCACAGGTCTTCTATCAGCATCTTCTATGGAGAATCTGCAATATCTTGGTAGGGATATTAGACCAGGTCTCCCCCAGCATCTTGCAAGGAATATCTGGCACGTCTTGGCAAGGAAGAGCAGAGAAGCTCTCCTATGAGGATCTTCCAAGGAAGATCAGCAGCATTTTGCAAGGAAGACCAGAGCAGGCCTTGTATATTGCAAACATGATCATCCACATCTACAAGGAAATCAGAGCACGTCTTCCATCACCATCTTGCAAGGCATATCAGAAGCATGTTGCAAGAAGATCAGAACAGGTCCTATCTCAGCACGATTTAAGGTAGACAACGGATATTTTACATGGAATATCACACCAGGTCACGTATCAGCTTGTTACAAGGAAGATCGGCGACATCTTGCAATGCAGGTCAGAGGAGGTTTTCTGTCAGCATCTTGCAAGGCGGTTCAGGAAAATCTTGGCAGAAAGATCAGAGCGGGTCTTCCCTCAGCACCACGAAAGGAAGACCAGGGATTGCTTGTGAGGAAGATCAGAGCAGGTCTTGTACCAGCATCTTGCAAAGAAGATCAGCAATACCTTGCATGGCAGATCAGAAGGCCAGGCACATCTTGCAAGGAAGATCAGCAAGGCATTGCATGACACATCAGAAGCCCAGGCATATCTTGTAAGGAAGATGAGAAGAAGTGTTATATCATCCTCTTGGTAAGAATGTCGGCAATAAATGGCATCGCAGATCAGACCAGGTCTTCCATCAGCATCTTGCAAGACTGATGGAAGCATCTTGAAAGGAAGATCAGAGCAGGTCTTCTCTCAGCACCTGCTACGGGAGACGAGGGATATCTTGCAAGGCAGTTCAGAGCAGTGCTTCTCTGGCAACTTGCAGAAAGGGCTTCAGCATTTTGCGAGAAAGATCATGGCATGTCTTCCATTAGCATCTTGCAAGGCAGATTGAGAAGATCAGAGTAGGACTTCTTTCAGCGCCATGAATAAATATGAACGACAGCGCGAAAAAACAGTTCAGAGGATGTTCTTCCAGCATCATGCAAGGAAGACCTCCTATCAGCATCTTCCAAGGAAGATCAGCAGCATTTTGCAAGGAAGACCAGAGCAGGCCTTGTACATTGCAAACATGATCATCCACATCTACAAGGAAGATCAGCGCACGTCTTCCATCACCATCTTGCAAGGCATATCACAAGCATGTTTCAAGAAGATCGGAACACGTCCTATCTCAGCATGATTTATGGAAGACGAGGGATATTTGGCATGGAATATCACACCAGGTCATGTATCAGCGTGTTCCAAGGAAAATCGGTGACATCTTGCAATGCAGGTCAGAGCAGGTCTTCTGTCAGCATCTTTCAAGGCACATCAGCAAAATCTTGCCAGAAAGATCAGAGTGAGTCTTCCCTCAGCACCGCGAAAGGACGACCAGGGATTGCTTGTGAGGAAGATCAGAGCAGGTCTTGTACCAGCATCATGCAGGGAAGATCAGCAAAACCTTGCATTGCAGATCAGAAGGCCAGGCACATCTTGCAAGGAAGATCAGCAAGATGTTGCATGACAGATCAGAGCCCTGTCATATCTTGCAAGGAAGATCAGAGCAAGTGTTGTATCAGCCTCTTGGAAAGAAGATCCGCAAAATCTGGCATGGCAAATCAGACCAGGTCTTCCGTCAGCATATTGCAAGGCTGATGGAAGCATCTTGAAAGGAATCAGAGCAGGTTTGCTCTCAGCACCTGCTAAGGGTTATAGGGGTTATCTTGCAAGGCAGTTCAGAGCAGTGCTTCTCTGGCAACTTGCAGGAAAGAGGTGCACCATCTTGTGAGAAAGATCATGGCAGGTCTTCTATTAGCATCTTGCAAGGCAGATAGGGAAGATCAGAAAAGGACTTCTTTCAGCGCCATGAATAAATATGAACGACATCTCGAAAGTGAGTTCAGAGGAGGTTCTCCCAGCATCTTGCAAGGAAGACCTCTTACTTGGAACACCATATTAGGACTTCTTTCACCATCTTGCATGGCAGATCGACGGCATCTTTCAAGGAAAATCTGGACAGGACTTCTCCCAGCATCTTGATAGACAGATGAGCAATTTTGCAAAGCAGATCAGTGCGGATCTTTCATCAGCATTTTGCAGGGAAGATCAGTGGCGTTTTCAAGGAAGGGTACATCACAGTGATCCCATCTCACATGTAAGATCCTATCATCTGTGAGTTCGTGAGTGGTTCTGGGAATAATTTTCAGAGAGTGTACGATGTGAAATAATTTTGCGGGTCATCTCATGCAGCAGCTGCTTCTAGGTCTATATTATTGGCATGTTGTACCTACCTCCGGTATTTGCTATGTCTTTTGCACCACCTGAGTTTCTGTGTCTGCCTGCCGCTTAGGGCCCTACCTGGTCATCAGTCATCTTCCTTACTCAGGTTTACACAACACACACACGCACACACACGCAGGAGTTAACATTTGGACTTGCACAGCAAGAAAATCTCAAGTGTCTTTAACTAATATTCTTCAATATAAAAATCTGACTATAAAATTAATAATCAAAGAGAATCCTGAAACACGTGAGAAAGGAAACAAGTCCTAGAATTATTGCATCCTAGGAGGAAATGAATTTGTTAGCCAATGAATAGCGTGAGTTGGTTGACAACCTGCACAGCTCCTATGAGCAGCTCCAATTTGAGAAACATTTGTAAGTTGGTATATCAGAAGCCTCCACACTGTTTTCCTGACCTAGACCACTGGCCGACTGACTTCCAAGGTGTTTGGTAAATCCTACGCTACACAGAGACTCTTGTGATATGCAAGCACACGTACACACTCACACACACACAGACCCACAGGAGTCACCATTTGTGTACCCACAACAAGAACATCCATCAATATCTTTAAAATACATTATTCTGTATATGAAACCAATGTTAAAATGTTAAAAAATCAGGAAACTGATTTAGAGCAATGAAAGCTGGACCCATACGATTCGGCAGTAAGAAGAGGTGAAGTTTTTAACCAGAGAGAAGCCATGGCTGGTCGACCGCATGCAGACCTCCTTATGAGCAGGGTGACTTTGACTTACATACGTAAATAAGCACATGAGTAGTCACAAGAGTGTTTGCCTGGCCTAGACCACTGGTTGACAGACTGTCGGGGTGTTTGGTAAAACCAATGCTACGCAAGCAGGCGTATATGATGTGTGAGCACACACAGACACACACACACACACAGACACACACACACATTCAAGGGCCACCAAGATATGTCTCTCTAAGGGAGTAGCATTCTGTGTATGCCCGGGTCTTGATGTACAATTATCAAATATAGATAAAATTCCCATTTTTTTTCTACAAATCTCTTGAAGCAAACATAAGAAGAGAATAAAGAGTTGTGATCCCTCTGCATACCTATCCAAAATTTTCCAGAGAGGGTGAAAAAGAATTATTTCACCCACATTTGCAACTCCTGATGCCTGAACTGGGTTCAGAACTTTTCAAGGCGGAGATGCATGCGCACATTTAAACGTCTCCGTCAGGTTGGCCTCAGCATCTTGCAAGGATGATCAGTAGTCACATCCAAGGGAGATCAGAGCAGGTCTTCTACCTTACCAAACAGATCAGTGATGTATTGCAAGGTTCATTGGCATAGGTCTTCTACCAGCATCTTCTTTGGAGAATCTGCAATATGTTGGTAGGGAAATTAGACCAGGTCTCCTCCCAGCATCTTGCAAGGAATATCTGGCATGTCTTGGCAAGGAAGAGCAGAGAAGCTCTCTTATCAGCATCTTCCAAGGAAGATCAGCAGCATTTTGCAAGGAAGACCAGAGCAGGGCTTGTATATTGCAAACATGATCATCCACATCTACAAGGAAGATCAGAGCACGTCTTCCATCAGCATCTTGCAAGGCATATCAGAAGCATGTTGCAAGAAGATCGGAACAGGTCCTATCTCAGCATGATTTAAGAAAGACGAGATATATTTTGCAGGGAATATCACACCAGGTCATGTATCAGCGTGTTCCAAGGAAGATCGGCGACATCTTGCAAGGCAGATCAGAGCAGGTCTTCTGTCAGCATCTTTCAAGGCAGATCAGCAAAATCTTGCCAGAAAGATCAGAGCGGGTCTTCCCTCAGCACGGTGAATGGGCTACCTGGGATTGCTTACGAGGAAGATCAGAGCAGGTCTTGTACGAGCATCTTGTAAGGAAGGTCAGCAATATCTTGCATGGCAGATCAGAAGGCCAGGCACATCTTGCAAGGAAGATCAGCAAGGCGTTGCATGACACATCAGAAGCCCAGGTACATCTTGCAAGGAAGATCAGAGCAACTGTTGTATCAGCCTCTTGGTAAGAAGATCCGAAAAATCTGGCATGGCAGATCAGACCAGGTCTTCCACCTGCATCTTGCAAGGCTGATGGAAGCATCTTGAAAGGAAGATCAGAGCAGGTTTGCTCTCAGCACCTGCTAAGGGCGACTAGGGATATCTTGCAAGGCAGTTCAGAACGTTGTTTCTCTGGCAACTTGCAGGGAAGAGCTGCAGCATCTTGCGAGAAAGACAATGGCAGGTCTTCTATTAGCATCTTGCAAGGCAGATAGGAAGATCAGAGTAGGACTTCTTTCAGAGCCATGAATAAATATGAACGACATCTTGAAAGAGAGTTCAGAAGAGGTTCTCCCAGCATCTTGCAAGGAAGACCTCTTACTTGGAACACCATATTAGTACTTCTGTCACCATCTTGCATGGGAGATCGAGGGCATCTTTCAAGGAAAATCTGGACAGGACTTCTCCCAGCATCTTGATAGACACATGGGCAATTTTAGTAGGCAGATCAGTGTAGATCTTTCATCAGCATTTTGCAGGGAAGATCAGTGGCGTTTTCAAGGAAGGGTACATCACAGTGATCCCATCTCACACGTAATATCCTATCATCTGTGAGTTCGTGAGTGCTTCTGGGAACAATTTTCAGAGAGTGTACGATGTGAAATAGCTTTGCGGTTCATCTCATGCAGCAGCTGCTTCTAGGTCTATATTATTGGCATGTTGTGCCTACCACCGGATTATGCTATGTCTTTTGCAACACCTGAGTTTCTGTGTCTGCTTGCCAGTTAGGGACCTGTCCTGTCATCAGTTATCTGTCTTACTCAGGTTTACAAACACACACACACACACACACACACACACACACACACACACACACAGGAGTTAACATTTGGACTTGCACCGCAAGAAAATCACAATGTCTTTAATTAACATTCTTCAATATAAAAATCTGATTATAAAATTAATAATTAAAGAGAATCCTGAAACACGTGAGAAATGAAAGAAGACCCAGCATAATTGCATCCTAGGAGGAGGTGAATTTGTTAGCCATTGAGTAGCCTGAATTGGTTGACAGCCTGCACTGCTCCTATGAGCAGCTCCAATTTGAGAACCATTTGTGAATTGGCATATCAGAAGGTTCCAAAGTGTTTGCCTGACCTAGACCACTGGTCGACTGACCTCCAAGGTGTTTGGTAAATCCTACGCTACACAGAGACTCTGGTATGATGTGCAAGCACACGTACACAATCACACACACACACACACCCATAGGAGTCACCATTTGCGCACACCCAAGAAGAACATCCGTCAGAATCTTTAAAATACATTATTCTGTATATGAACCCGATGTTAAAATTTAAAATTTAAAAAAATCAGGAAACTCATTTTGAGTTCTGTCACTCTCACTTACTCAATTACTCTCAGTCACTCTCACTCACTCTCTCACTTACTCTCACTCACTCTCTCACTTATTAATTCACTTCCTCTCTCACTCACTCTCTCACTCACTAACTCATTATCTCACTCACTCATTCTCACTCACTCTCTTTCTCACTCACTCTCTCACTTACCAAAAAAACAAACAAACTCATTTTGAGCAATGAAAGCTGGACCCATACTATTCCACAGTAAGAAGACTTGAAGTTTTTAACCAGAGAGGAGCCAAGGCTGGTCGACCGCATGCAGACCTCCTTATGAGCAGGGTCAGTTTGACATACATACGTAAGTAAGCACATGAGAAGTCACCACAGTGTTTGCCTGGCCTAGACAATTGGTTGACAGACTGTCGGGTTGTTTGGTAAAACCAATGCTACGCAAGCAGCCGTATATGATGTGCAAGCACACACAGACACACACACACACACACGAACACATTCACGGCCACCCAAACATGTCTCTCTCAGGGCGTAGCATTCTGCGTATGCCAGGGTCTTAATGTACAATTATCAAATATAGATAAAAGTCCCATTTTTTCCTACAAATCTTTTGAAGCAAACATAAGAAGAGAAAAAAGAGTTGTGATCCCTCTGCATACCTATCCAAAATTTTCCAGAGATGAGGAAATAAAATTATTTCACCCACATATGCGAATCCTGATGCCTGAACTGGGTTCAGACCTTTTCAAGGTGGAGATGCATGCGCACATTTGAATGACTCCTTCAGGTTGGCCTCAGCATGTTGCAATGATGATCAGTAGTCACATCCAAGGGAGATCAGAGCAGGTCTTCTATCTTACCAAACGGATCAGTCATGTCTTGCAAGGTTGATTGGCACAGGTCTTCTATCAGCATCTTCTATGGAGAATCTGCAATATCTTGGTAGGGAGATTACACCAGGTCTCCTCCCTGCATCTTGCAAGGAATATCTGGCACATCTTGGAAAGGAAGAGCAGAGAAGCACTCCTATCAGCATTTTCCAAGGAAGATCAGCAGCATTTTGCAAGGAAGACCAGAGCAGGGCTTGTGTATTGCAAACATGATCATCCACATCTGCAAGGAAGATCAGAGCACATCTTCCATCACCATCTTGCAAGGTATATCAGAAGCATGTTGCAAGAAGATCAGAACAGTTCCTATCTCAGCACGATTTAAGGAAGACGAGATATATTTTGCATGGAATATCACACCAGGTCATATATCAGCGTGTTCCAAGGAAGATCGGCGACATCTTGCAAGGCAGGTCAGAGCAGGTCTTCTGCCAGCATTTTGCAAGGCTGTTCAGCAAAATCTTGCCAGAAAGATCAGAGCGGGTCTTCCCTAAGCACCGCGAAAGGAAGAACAGGGATTACTTGTGAGGAAGATCAGAGCAGGTCTTGTACCTGCATCTTGCAAGGAAGATCAGCAATATCTTGCATGGCAGATCAGAAGGCCAGGCACATCTTGCAAGGAAGATCAGCAAGACGTTGCATGACACATCAGAAACCCAGGCATATCTTGCAAGGAAGTTCAGAGCAACTGTTGTATCAGCCTCTTGGTAAGAAGATCCGCAAAATCTGGCATGGCAGAGTAGACCAGGTCTTCCATCAGCATCTTGCAAAGCTGATGGAAACATCTTGAAAGGAAGATAAGAGCAGGTCTGCTCTTAGCACCTACTAAGGGCGACCGGGGATATCTTGCAAGGCAGTTCAGAGCAGTGCTTCTCTGACAACTTGCATGGAAGAGTTGCAGCATCTTGCGGGGAAGACCAGAGCAGGCCTTTTATACTGCAAACATGATCATCCACATCTGCAAGGAAGATCAGAGTACGTCTTCCAGCGCCATCTTGCCAAGCAGATCAGAAGCATGTTGCAAGAAGATCGGAACAGGTCCTATCTCAGCACGATTTAAAGACGAGGGATATTTTGCATGGAATATCACACCAGGTCATGTATCAGTGTGTTCCAAGTTAGATCGGCGACATCTTGCAAGGCTGGTCAGAGCAGGTCTTCTGTCAGCATCTTTCAAGGCAGATCAGCAAAATTTTGCCAGAAAGATCAGAGTGGGTCTTCCCTCAGCACCGCTAATGGAAGACCAGGGATTACTTTCAAGGAAGATCAGAGCAGGTCTTCTACCAGCATCTTGCAAGGAAGATCAGCAATATCTTGCATGGCAAATCAGAAGGCAGGCATATATTGCAAGAAAGATCAGAGCAAGGTGTATCAGCCTCTTGGTAAGAAGACCCGCAAAATCTCACATCGCAGATCACCAGGTCTTCCATCAGCATCTTTCAAGGCTGATGGAAGCATCTTGAAAGGAAGATCAGAGCAGGTCTTCTCTCAGCACCTGTGAAGGGCCACCAGGGATATCTTGCAAGGGAGATCAGAGCAGTTCTTCTCTGGCAACATGCAGGGAAGAACTTCAGCAACTTGCAACGAAGATCATGGCAGGTCTTCTATCACCATCTTGCAGGGCAGATCAGGGAAGGCCAGAGTGGGCCTTCTCTCAGCACCATTAAGAAATACCAGTGACATCTCGAAAGAGAGTTCAGAGCAGGTTCTCTCAGCATCTTGCAAGGAAGATTAGCGACCTCTCACTAGAGACACCATAGTAGGTCTTCTCTCACCATCTTGAATGGCAGATCGATGGCATCTTTCAAGGAAGATCTGTGCACATCTTCTCCCAGCACCTTGATACAAAAAACAGCAATTTTGCAAGGCAGATCAGAGCAGGTCTTCTCTCAACATTTTGCAGGAAAAATCAGTGACGTTTTCATGGAAGGGCACATCAGATTGATCCCATCTCACAAGGAAGATCTTATCATCTGTAGATTAGGGAGTGGTCCTGCGAACATTTTCCAGAAAGGGTACTGTGTGAAGTAGCTTGTAGGTCATCTCATGCAGCAGTTGCTTCTAGGTGTGTATTATCAGCATGTTGTGCCTACCATCAGATTTGGCTATGTATTTTTTTTTTTCACCATCTGACTTTCTGTGTCTGCGTGTTGTTAGGCCCTTCCTGGTCATCAGTCATCTGGCTTACTCAGGTTTACAGCATACAATAAAACACACGCACACACAAACACACACAAGTAAGGAGAAGTTAACCCTATGCATAGCTACCCAAAATTTTTCAGAGAGGAGGAGGGAGAATTATTTCACCCACCTGTGGGCCTCCTGATGCCCGCACTCGGCTCAGAACCGTTGAAGTCGGAGATGCAATCACACGTGGGAACATCTCCCTCTGGTTGCCCTCAGCATCTTTCCAGGATGATCAGTAGTCACATGCAAGGGAGATCAGAGCATGTCTTCTACCTTGCCAAACAGATCAGTGATGTCTTGCAAGGTTGATTAGCACAGGTCTTCTATCAGCATCTTCTATGGTGAATCTGCAATATCTTGGTAGGGAGATTAGACCAGGTCTACTCACAGCATCTTGCAAGGAATATCTGCCACATCGTGGCAAGGAAGACCAGAGAAGCTCTCCTATCAGCATCTTCCAAGCAAGATCAGCCGCGTTTTCAAGGAAGACCAGAGCAGGTCTTCTATATTGCAACCATTATCATCCACATCTGCAAGAAAGATCAGAGCATGTCTTACATCACCATCTTGCAAGGCACATCAGAAGCATATTGCAAGAAGATCGGAACAGGTCTTATCTCCGCACGACTTAAGGGAATGGGGGATGTTTCGTATGGAATATCAGACCAGATCATCTATCAGCATCTTCCAAGGAATTTCAGTGACATCTTGCAAGGCAAGTCAGAGCAGGTCTTCTGTCAGCATCTTGTAAGGAAGATCAGCAAAATCTTGCTGGAAAGATCAGAGCGGGACTTCCCTCAGCACCTCTAAAGGAAGACCAGGGATTACTTGCAAGGAGGTTAAAGCAGGTCTTGTATCAGCATCTTGCAAAGAAGGTCAGCAACATCTTGCATGACAGATCAGAAGTCTAGGCATGTCTTGCAAGGAAGATCAGAGCAAGTATTGTATCTGCCTCTTGGTAAGAAGACCCGCAAAATCTGTCATGGCAGATCAGACCAGGTCTTCCATCAACATCTTGCAAGGCTAATGGAAGCATCTTGAAAGGAAGATCAGAGCAGTTTTGCTCTCAGCACCTGTGAAGGGCGGCCAGGGATATCTTGCAAGGCAGATAAGAGCAGTTCTTCTCTGGCTACTTGCAGGGAAGATAATGGCAGGTCTTCATTCACCATCTTGCAAGGCAGATCAGGGAAGATCATAGTGGGCCTTCTCTCAGCATCATTAAGATATACCAGTGACATCTTGAAATAGAATTCAGAGCAGATTCTCCCAGCATCTTGCAAGGGAGATTAGTGACCTCTTACAGGGAACACCATAGTAGGTCATCTGTCACCAACTTGCATGTCAGATTGATGGCATCTTTCAAGGAAAATCTGGGCAGGTCTTCTCCCAGGATCTTGATAGATAGATCAGCAATTTTGTAAAGCAGATCAGAGAAGGTCTATCAGCATTTTTCAGGGAAGATCAGTGGCGTTTTCAAGGAAGGGCACATCAGATTGATCCCATCTCACAAGGAAGATCCTATCATCTGTGGTTTAGGGAGTGGTGCTGTGAACATTTTTCAGAAAGGGTACTGTGTGAAGTAGCTTTGCAAGTCATCTCATGCAGCAGCTGCTTTTTGGTGTGTATTATCAGCATGTTGTGCCTACCATCAGATTTGGCTATGTATTTTCTTTTTCACTACCTGACTTTCTGTGTCTCCCTGTCTGTTAGGCCCTACCTCGTCATCTGCCTTACTCAGGTTTACAGCATACAATAACACACACACATATATTATTGGTCTGTGTTGCCTACCATGGGATTTTGTTATTTTTCTTTGGACTGCCTAAGTTTGTATCTGCTGTCGGTTATGCTCTGCCTGGTCATGACTCCTCCGTCTTACTCAGGTTTACACCATACACTCAGACACACACACACACACACACACACACACAGTTAACAATTGGACTTGCATAACACGTTAATTGGCCAGTATTTTTAAATAACATTCTTCAATATAAAAATCTGATTTTAAAATTAATGATCTTGTAACAAAGATCAGAGCGGGTCTCCTCACAGCATCTTCCAAGGAATATCTTCCACATCTTTGCAAGAATGACCAGAGCAGATCTTCTAACAGCATCTTGGAAAAATATCAGCAGCATCTTGCCAGGAGATCATTGCAGGTGTTCTATATTGCAAAGCATATCAGCGACATCTTGACAAGGAACACAAGAGCAGGTCTTCTATAAGTACCCTTTAAGGAAGACCAGCGATATCTTGTAAGTAAGATCATTGCAGGTCTTAATCAATTTCTTGCAAGGAAGTTCAGCAAAATCTTGCAAGACATATCAGAACAGGTCTTCTCTCACAATTTGGAAGGAAGATCAGCAACATCTTGCCAGGAAGATCAGAGCAGTCTTCTATCATCATCTTCCAAAAAAGATCAGTGAAGCTCAGACCAGGTCTTCTATCAGCACCTTTTGAAGAGTATCAGCATCATCCTGTAAGACAGATAAGAGAATGTTCTCACAGCATCTTGCAAGGAAGCTTAGTAACATCTTGCAAGAAAGGCTTTTGGCAGGTCTTCTGTCAGATAATCGATATCTTTCAAGGAAGATCTGGGCAGGTCTTCCCCCTGCATCATGTAATGAAGATCAACATCTTGCAAGGCAGATCAGAGCAGGTCTCTGTCAGCATTTTGCAAGGAAGACAATTACCTATAAAGAATTGGATATTCGAAGACCAAATTAACAATTTGAATGATTACATCTAAGATTTTAAAGCAGTGTAGTATAAACACTTTCTTAGTCTAACCAACTCATTAAGATAGAGTGACATGATAACTGCAGCATTTCGTTTCAACATTACAATTTTTAGGATATCCATGGATTTTCCAGTATTTCCTCCATTTTCATATAGGCGAACTATGAGTCAGTGATGAGGGTATGTAGGATTCTGGACCAATTCCATATCTCTTAACAACATGAACAGCCTAAAACATCTTGTCAATGACAGACATTTTATGATTCATAAATAGAATTCATGAATTATATGAAAGAATTATTCTCACCACCAGAATGCAAATCTCCCTACACAATTCTTAGTAGGTTAGACGCCTCTATTCTAATATGAAAATACTATGACAGTCTCTTATTTAGCTCTATGTTATTTCCCCGGACGTGTAGTTGATCCAAACTTATGTCACACCTTGCAGTCATCTCAGCAATACCAACAACAGCATCTAAAAGCAATTCCTTTACCTTAAATGTCAGAGATTTTTACTAGAAAGTGAAACAAAACAAATACAAATGCAAACCCAAGAAGCTTAAAAGGAAGAATTTACCATAATTTTAAAAATTCTTTATAACCTCCAAAATAAATATATCACAATGTGTCAATTTCCCTCTTGAATAATTGTGAAATTAAACTTGGAACCCCTAATAACACAAAGAGTTCCAATGTTTAGCAGCTAACTGAGAAGATGGTTCCTTTCTCCTCAGAGACACTTTAATAGATAGGACTGGTGACTGACTTTTGAAAAAAATAACCTTTGAAAACACTGAGGCACAATTTTCAGACAAACATGAGCCACTGTAAACTAAAAACAACCAATTATCAAATGTTCTTGAAAAGGTCTGGAAACTTAGAATATGAAGACAACTGTCTTTCACAAGCAAAAGATGTCCTGTGAGATTGTCACTAGAACAACCGGGGGCAGCGAGATGAAGGGCCAGGACTCCACCATGACTTTCACTGTCTCCCTCTATCTCCAGGCAACAGCTGCCATGAACAACGGTGGGAGAATTCTATGGACAGCCGCTCCAGAGAGGCAATGGATGAAGCCTCATGCTGCAACATAACTCTGGATGGCAAGCTCCAAGATTCTGAGTGGGTCCCGGTGCTCATTCTGACGAATCTGCTCCAAAAGGAATCCTGACCCATGAAGGGTAAGCTGCATCTGCTCAGACCACAGGAAGGGCCAAGTGGGTGGGTGACCTCCATCCTCTGAAATCTTGGCCCCAGCACCCTTAGTCACTAAATGTTATTGAATCAATGCTTCCCCATGAGTTTCAGAGACTGTGCCCTTTAAAAAAGAAGAAAGCCTCACTTTTAGTCCCATCTCGCCACCCTTACACCGTGTCAGAAATGTTTAGGTAAAATTTTAGTCACACTTCTCACCTTTTCAATTCACAGTTGTAGGGGCTATCAAGGCTCAGATTTCAGTCTGGACCACTCTCTTGACTCAAGTAGGGGAGTGCCAGAGGAATCCAAGATGGGAACGTGGGATGGTAGGCTTCTTCATCCCAGGCTATGCAGAAGGATGAATCCAAGTTATGTAGGAAATATGGCAAGATGCTGTCTCAAGGCTAGAGATCCACAAGTGTGGTGAGGTCCTGGACCTGGCCAAAAGCTGCAGAGTTCACAGAGAGAATCCACTTACATTTATACTGGGGGAAACCACACCCACCAGGATAGCACCTCCCACTCCTCGCTGCTGACAGAAAATCTCTTCATAGATGTGATGACATTACTTGTCACCTAGGCTGACATTATCATAATCGCTAACCTTCTGAGAATCCTGGCCAAGCCAAGTTGATAAAGAACCTAACCCATTACAAAAAACCCACTGTTCCATAAACCCAAGTGATTTCAATAACATTGAATAATGTGAAAGGGAAGGAGGGATGGGCAATACCCTTCCAGAAATAGCATCCAACCAGATGTGTTAAGAGTATTGATCTCTGAAGAAGAGTCCAGCACATTTTCTTAGTTTTTAAGTGTGTTTTGAAGGAACCATCAGTAATTGAGGGTGGGGGGGATTCCGTTTAAAGTGTATTTTCTTATAAATTAGGTGGGTATAATTGTGTGGCTTATGTTACATATCCTATCAGCCATAGGTTAAGCCTCTCTTATTCTGTTGCTTCTGGGGCAAGGTCCTTGTCTGCTTGGAATATCTGTGGGATTAACTTGCTTTAGACAGCACTGAGTATGTGTATGTGTGCTTCAACATTACCTTGGATCTAGGAGGTTCATTGTCTAGGGACTGCTGGTCCACAGAAGAACTCTGATCCAGGTCTCCTTTCTTGCTGTAGTCAGATCCTACATCTCTTTTCAATTCTCTATAATGCTTTCAGAGATGAAAGGTTGTGCAGCTATTCCTCAGGAAAACCCCTTTACCTTTATCTCAGAAAGCTTATGGAGTAAAGGGTTTACCAAACAGCCTGAATCCCTTTACCATGGAATGTCTTCACACATGATACCATCACAACTGATCCTTCAGAGTGCCATTTTATATCATAAACAGAAAATAAACCAAACCCAGTAACACTGTGTACTGTCTCCCTCATAGCCAATTATTGGACAGACTAGAATTGCTCCCTAGTTCCCTCAATGCTGTCCATAATAGGATCCCCAAACTACTGGCCCTATTGCATACCCTATTATCAGGAAAACAGAAAAATCACCCACATCCCTGCAGGCAACTGAAAACGTTTGTGTTATATACCATAATCCAGAATAACAGTAAAAATACTCTCACTGCTATTGCATCAGAGCAGACTAATAACTATTTAGGACAAGGTAGGACTGCCCCTGTGAGTTTCTATGGCTGTCATTCTTTCTGGGATTAGAAAACCACACCTTTCTCCTATAAAGTACATGTGGACCATTCCATTTCCACTCAAAAGGAAGTATCAGGTACTTTGGTAAAAATTAAAATATGTCTTTATGGGAGCAAACTTCTCATCTTTCTCAATTGGAAACCTGGTGAGTTCGAAGCCACCATCTCTTGATTAATAGACCCATTGAGCACACTACTCGACAAGACTCTAAAACTGACATTATTACATAATTGCTACACTACAGAGAATTATGACCCCAGCAATTGATACAGATAATGAACCTCTGCATATAGGTAAGATATTTAAACACAATGAGGGCCCTGAATAGATACTGGGCTGTAAAAGAGATAGAGAGTGAACAGTTCATCCAAATCTGTTTGCCCTGTTTATATTGAATAGAGCAATTAAATCCATATCTTCAATATTCAATATAGATTACACCCAATTCACCCCAAAAGTAGACTCGTATGCCTTCTGTTACACATGCTCATTATGAAAGAAATAAATACAACACATGTAAGGCTTTCAAAAACAGAAAGTCATTCTCTTCCCATTTGGGTCGGTAGAAAGAAATTTTTAGGTGACTGGACTAATACATAACATAATGAGAATTTTAGAACATATTGGGATTGTCAATAATTTCATCTTGCTTGCATGCACAATAAGTGCCCATGGAGGCAGAAGTCAAGAGATCAAGTGAACAATGACATTGGATAAATCTGTTTCAAAGACCGCTTGAAAGTGTTGAAAAGCAAAGATGTTACCTTGAGGATTTTAAAATATGCCTGCAGGAGTCTTGGAACGTTCTGATTCTTTCTTTTTCCTCAAACCATTTTGAGAAATAATCCAGACATCACATCACTCAATAGTTGTATCGTGTCATGTAAATGACTATCAGTTTCAAACATTTTCCTTTTGTTTATATTTCTTTTTTGGGTTTTATTTTTTGTTTTTGCTTGTATTTCTTGATAGCAACTCCATATTATCTCCCAACAGGAACCCATAATGTAGTTATAGTTTCTACAGAGTCACCCACACTGGGTTCTATATACCAAATATATATAGAAAGATCCAGAACAGAGTCAAGAAGGCTACCAACAATACCAACAACAAAGTAAGAAACTCAGTTTGAAAACCAAAACCAGAAAGTATTAAAAAACAAGATTAAGGTCAAAATATCAAAAGGTCGATCAAATATCAAGTTTTTAACTTTCAAGTCAGATTTTTTATTTCAATCTGCTATAATCATCTCTCTATACTCTGATAATCAGGTTATTCCCATCCCTTAACTATGGTCAGAGAGAAATCACCAGAAGCTTATTCCTTGTGTAGAACCCGCAAATGTATGTGGCCTTCAACTGTCATCCATAGCCTTCTGCAAATCAGAGTTAAAAAAATTAAACTCTGATACAATTCTCTCCTACAGATTTGAATGTTACTATTGACAATCCTTGGACCAGCATGTTGGTGTTCTTCTTCCATGTGGGCTTAGTTGACGTTACACTTAGATGACTGCTTGTTTAAAAACAAAGCTTAAGACCCCAGACATCATTCTTTTTTTTAATAGAAATATACTTTTTAATTTTCATAAGAAAATGTTTTAACATTTTAAATAGCCTGTTAAGACTTGGTTGACATCTAGTTAACATGTAACACAAGTATTATTTTTTCTTGAAAATATTCAAATGTACTTCCATAGTTTTTTTTTACAAAATAGACTAAATTATATGCTATGTGTAACAAGGTTTGTGAATAATAACAATTTAACACACTGTTTTTCAATGCTTGAAATATTAAGTCAATTACCTTATATACTCGAGTATAAGCCGACCCAAGTATCAACCAAGGCACCTAATTTTACCACAAAAACTGCATTTAAAATGTGTTGAAAAACTCGGCTTATACACATATGTTAATTTAACATGTTTCTTGAAGAGGGAAAAAGGGATCACATCAGTAAAACAATTGGTACTATAATCTTAGTTATGGTTCCACACAAAACAGACATCATTTTTCATGAGAAAGCAGGAGCTATATAACATAAAAGGTGCTAACATGAAGTCATTTTTCAAATAAAAATCAGATTAACTATGAGACTGTTCCATTGCTACCAGTTATCTCTGCCTCAGATGATAAATTAAATAAGAATAGTATACAGTCCATGAGTCTACTATGAATTCCATGACACATATTATCTTATGTTAAAAAATTAAGGTTAATTTTTAAGAGGGGAGTAGGTGAAGAGTATTGCTAGAAGACAAAATCGTGAAAGGCATCAGTGAGGACCTGATCATGAAACAAGATGCTTTAGATTGCTCACTGTGTGACGTTAAAACCCACTGTTAACCAGTTAGGCAGTCCTACATAAACATGAGGGGAAAAGAAACTGTTTTCTGTCTTCATTCAAATTAACTCCTGCCCCTCCAAATTCAGGTTAAAAGGATTTTTTGGTCACTACATTTTAACAAATTAATACAAACTATAAAGCAGTCTTCCTTTTTCCTTATAATGTTAAATAAAAATTCTACCTGTTTTAAAACTGCACATAGAACACTGGTCACATAAGAGAATGACCACTTGTTGATTTACCACAATGAACAAGTGTAGCTTGATGCTCTCAAATGTGTTCACAGCTCAAGTACCGTCCATTAGGTCACTGGAGTAATTTCCTCGTCAGAGCTGCTGGATTCATCTTTTAGTTCCAATTCCTCTAAGACTTTGTCTACAGTTGTAAAGTTTTTCTTCTTGCATTTCTTGGGAATTGCATCATTTTTACAGATTTCCTCATCTTAATGTTTGGCAATTTCTTCAGATCAAAATCCCATTCCCTAAGTGTTTTCAGATTAGCTGCATCTACAATGTCCGGAACCTCAAGGCCATAGTCCTCATATTGCTGTCGCTCCCGCTCCATCGTCTGCTTGATAACCATCTCCCGGGAAACGTGTCACCGGCCTTGCCTGTCTTTGATGCTGTTATGTAACTCAATCTGCTCCAACTCACTGCTGAATCGATTTAAATAGCTTTTAATCCATGCACAAGCGTCTTTCTTTGAATATTCTACTTTTTTGACATCAAGATGATTTTGAAACCACTGTAGTTTTTCACCAATAATGTTGAGATGCAAGGCCTTCTCATTCTTCATTTTTTTGCTTTTTCTCTTGTTTGTGGGACTGGCTGGTGATCTGAGCGGCTTTTCTACTATACGGATGGGTGACTTTTTTCTCCTGACCGCCACTCTTTCCCTTGGGTGCTTTAGGCATGCTGCCTGCCCTGCTTGCCCGTCCAGTTCCAACGGGGAAAGATGACATGGAAGGCCTGGTGCGCGGCGAGCACACGCCTGCAGGCCCTCGGAAGCCGCGCAGTCTCCGACACCATTCTTTCCGAGAGTCAGATACCATCTCATGTCTTCACCACACTTTGCTGTAGCACCCATACCTTCTGTGGTTCCTTCAAAAGGGCACATACTGATCAGGGCCACGTCATAAGAACTAATTGTTCTTAGATTGAGCTAGGGTTAAGTGTGAACCCCACATCCACCCCTGACTCTGTGTTTTCTATTCACCTCTGGTTCACCTTCCACATATTTTTGTTATATTAATGCAGGGAACTTTATCAATCATCCCCTCGGAGCATATGATTCTTCTGTTTATAGTGTCATTGATTTAGCGCATGGTAATATATTTAAAACACAATTGAGAAAAGGAAATTAAACAAGTGTGCAGACAGTATTTTGAATTGCCTATGAAAAATGAATGTGAAAGTTGTACATTCTTCAGTGCATAGAAAGGAAGACTGAAGAAGAATCAGAGTGTTAGAATGTAGTAATGGCAGAAAACATTGACAGCACCCTGGACTGCTGAAAGTGAAAACAAATCCTTCTCAAGGACTAACACCGTGAGTTTCCTGGCAAGGCCATTTGTTACGAGAACTTAGTGCTTATTCTGCTGCCTCATTCCTTGTGTACTTTGAGAAATTGCACATGCTTACTAACACATGTCCTAGCTAACAGAGAAAATAAAAGACTGTGCAGGGCGTCCACCAGCGTGACATCTAACCAGAGGTGTTAGTCCTTCACTGGATAAAGGGTTGGTATTCCAACCTACATTTGTGACATGGTTTATCACATAAGCTCACCCTGGTGGACTCATACAAATGGGAAGACAATATTCATAATATATAAGAAACTAAACACCCTTCTATTGCCTCTATATTCACTCACATCTCCCATGTACGACTAAAAGGATCTCTTCTCTAGGACTTCCAATGCGCTACATCTCAATGGTAGCAGTCTCATCTTCTTTGCTACAGTAATCTGGGGTCACAGACCAACAAATAAGCCTTCACACAAAAAGGGCTTCAAATTTACAAGGTGGCATGATTGCCAATCTACTGAGTATCACGGCCTGACAAAGCTGACACAGAAAAGACCCACCTCAGGGAAATGAGATCTGCATAAGGGAAAGCATGCCAGAGACCAACTGCAAAGGCAGTGAAGGCAAAAAGATAGAGGGCGAACAAGACCTCAGAATTATGACACCCTGATTATGGTGAGTAAGGCATGGTGAATGTGCTCTGGAATGTCATTCAAACAATGCAAAGCAGACCTGTGTTCAAGCGCTGTCTTTTTGTATGGAGCCCAGGATATAACTGTTGACACGACCCCACACAGACCCTTGTCATGGAGTTCATTCAGCACCCTAGGTAGCTGCCCCTTTCATGGTTTCTCAGGCTGTAACGTATCATTGTCCTTCCCAGTGAAGTAACTGGTAGGAGTAGCACACAGACCATGTCCTTAGCTGTCAAACGTTTCTGTCACAGCACCACTAGGACTAAATTCCCTACTCCACTGGAGTTACCAAAGTAGCATCATGATATAGCTGCCCAAGCACTGAGATGCACTACCCAACCAACGTGACACAACAATAAGGCATCACTGGTGGGAAATATATGCAAAGCTAAGCTTCAAACATGGTGATATGGGAAATATAAAGAGGGTAACTAGTACATCCTCTCCGGATACCCATTTCTACTGAGTAGAGCAAATCTTCACAGAGTCTGAATAGACATAGGAATACACTCATGCCAAATGTAGGACAACAACCAGAGAGATAAATACCAGATGTGGTGCATAAATATATATATATTATTTTTTATAAAGCTACTTAAGTATGGAAGTTTATGATTGTGGCATATTACTTCAAATATCGGTAGTGTGCAGGGTTGAGGGCTTCCCACAGTGCTTACATTCATGAGAGTGAGCTCCATTGGAAATTCCAGTATCATCCATGAGTATTGATGGATCTCCATGGATTTTTCCCGATTCTTTATTGTCACCTTTGCTTTCTTTTAGAAATTCTATTGTAGTGTACATATTGTTTTTTTCCATATTTGTTAAACTTGTCAGCATTGAACTGAGTGTGAAATTGCTTGTTATGCTGTAGTGAAGGTAAATGCTTGAATGATTTTCCATCCCAAAGACGTTCCATGGCATATAAGTGTCCTGGTCTTTTTAATGCAGGAAGAATTGCCATTTGACTGGAGAGCTCATGAATAGTATTTACTTCATATATTCCGGAGGATATCAAGGGAAAATACTTTCTACTAAAACAAACAGGTAAAAAGAAGGTTTTTACCATTTTATTATGCCCATAGATAGTAAACATACACAGTTTACCTCAATTATCTAACAAATCATAAATTTAAATATCAGATACAATCATAATGGTTGGTGAGTTAATAACATATGGAGGAATTATATAAGTGGGTATATGAGAAATATATTTTAATATTTAAAAGTAATTCACAGGGATTAAAACTATATATGTGCAACAAAATATTTTAAGTGTAATATTAAAATAAATGTTGACACTTTATATTGAGTGCCATTTCTTTAGTCATAATTGTGGTAATTGAATTAATATATGTATAGGTTATACATATGTATATGTAACAATATTTGTAATTTATATGTTTATATTGTATATTCTAATAGATATATGGATAGAGATATAAGCTGTAATTTAGTGATTCTACTCATTGTGACTCTATAAGGTAGAATAGAAATATTAATTTTTATCAGAAAAATAATATCATATTTCTCATAATGTGTGGCCAATGTGTTAGAACCACTCTCCTTTCAGTTAGCGATCAAATGCTTAATATAATACACCGCTAGCCTTATGTTTCTGTGACTACATATACATATGTACAAACATACATTTATATTCATCTACAATAACATGAGATGGCATTAAATGTTTTCTGGAATAATTACAATTTTTTCATGGATTTTGTTTTGTTGATGTACCAACTATGTCTCAAAATTCACTTTGAGTGGATTATGACTCAGTTCAACATTTTAGGTCCATGTAAAAATGTACCCGTAGTTTTCTGAGATGATAGCTTTTCAATGGAGTACAAGGCCTTAGATTTCTCTCTTGGAACAGGTGGTGGTTTAGAACTGCCGAACTTGTGGTTAGCAGGCAATATTCAAAGAACAATTGGCAATTAAACACATTTTATCACTAACAAAAACGTGTACAGTTTATAATTAGAAGATCAAATTAAAAACTAGGGGACACAATGCAGATGTAACACTAAAGATGAAAAGCGGACTTTTTACTTTCCTTCACCACTACACCAGGTGAATTAGGTGTTGGCTACTAAGTCATAGTGCTGCTGAAATGAACAAAGTTGATCACCAACTTAATATGAGGTGATCTATGCTCAAAAAGATTATTTAGCATCCTCAAAAAAAATTTATGTAGCACTCCACTCTAATTCTTTGTCACTATAATTTCAAATGGACAAAAGTACAGTGGTTGAACATGTGTAGACAGTGTGATAATTATGCACAGATATTTATTTGATATCATATATAACTTATCTTTACATATTTATAATATATATAACAACATATTCCAACATGTACATGTAAAGACAGGGTATTATAAGATGATAAGACAATTTAGCCTCAGAGTGGCTTATCTGTAACTATTAAAGAAGGAGATTCACAGTGGGGAGAGGCCTTTAGAGTCACTGGCAGGTTCAGGATTGCCACATTTTGTTATTAGATGAGTGCTTAGTCATCTACACTACATATACTTAAAATGTCAAAACACTAGCTTCTGTCTCTTTCCTCATACATGTACTTAAATAACATAATTTATCCTTCCAACTCAAATATGGAGCATTGCTCTCTCTCAAATAAATTACACTCACCTCAAAAGTGGGTTCTTGTTATCTTGCTTTACACTCCAATGAAACTTACAGATTTTTTGTAATATGGAGGTACTTGTATCATTTTTCAAGAATCTTACCATTACATCTTCAGTGGTTCGTTTTTTCTTAATCATTAACATATGAGAAGCAGAACCAATTATGCATATTGAAGTTCACAATATGAAACAAAAAGAATAGCATTATACACTGAAGAGAAGTAGCTATGAGACAAGAAATACTTTGTCATGTAAATATTTTTTGATGTTTTAACCATGTTCAAAGAGAAATTGGCAATGAAGCATCCTTGAAGATTAACAACAACAGTAACATATGTAGTTTATAATTAGAAGTGCAAATTAAAAAGCTATGATGCACAGGGCAGATGTAACACTAAAGATGAATGTGGTTTCCTTTTCCTTCATGAACACAGGTGCTGTAGTAATGTCTAAAATTAATGAAAACGCAAGGGCAGGCATTTGTGCAGAATGTTCTTGGGCAATTGAGACTTTTTCTTACAAATTTATCAAGTAAAATTTCTTCCATAAAGAGTTGGTCAATGCTTTCATGACACAATGATCCTGAATGAATTTTCTGCCCTCTCCCCTGGCATTTCTCTTACTACTCTGAGAGAACAAAATAGATTTTACCAGCATACTGTTCCTGACAGAAAAAAGAAGTCCTATTAACATTCCCCTGAAGTTGTTTCAATACTTTTTTTTTCAAGATTTCAAAAAATATGCAGGTGTGAATAATTTGTGAAATAAATTACTTTTTTCCCGTTCAAACATTTAATAAATGCACTAATACTGTGGTTACATAGGTGGTACACATTGTGCTGGTAACTGGAACATCAGGAGTTTGATATTGACATCCTGGTCTATGGGTGAAAAATGAGACTTTGGATATTTTTAACTGCATAGGGCTCTTCTTCTGTCACTGTATCAGAGAATGTTCCATTATGATTCATGTGTTTATCAGTGGCTAATATTCCAGAAGTGGAACACTTCTTCCTTACTACTAGTCTGCTCAGTTGGGAAGTTCCACATATTTGTTCAGCATGGGTAATACTGCTAGTAATAGAAATACTTGCGTAGCTTCCATAATAAAATCATGGAAGTTTAATATTGTGCAAAACAGAGTAGTGGCAGACTGTAATTTGTAGAGATTTGTTATCATGGGAAACTTTTGATATAATTGGAACTGAGATAAAATTAACTTTATTGTCATATTTAACTAGGTATCCCTATCCCTTATCACAATGACTGAGGCAACAATCACCTGTATTTGGTATATAATGCATTAATTTGAAATAAGCTATTCATACCTACTATCATTAAGTTCTTGAAGGTCTCCACCATCACATCTCTGTTGATTTGCTTCTGAGAAACACCCAGCAATTCCCATCCTTCTACAGTAAAATCCACGGCCTCACCCTCACCAGTCACTGAGTCCAAAAATAGACCACATATTCAGTTTCATCTGAGGATTAAGCATTCAGATATGTGTGAAAAGAAAGATGCGGCTTCAAGTTCTGATCAACTTTCATTTGATAAGGATTTGACAAATGGATGTGTGTTCCATAAAGTCTACCTTTGGGTTTAGTCATTATTGTCATTCTCGAACCGTCTACATTCACTTCTCCAAAGATTTCAACTCATCTCATAGACTTACCAATATGAACACCATTCAGAATTTGTGCGCAAAACTTCCATTACCTTTAATCCTCTTTGCTACTAACTTTGTGACACTTCCACTAGTTGATTACATAGCAAACTTCACTGCCCATTTGGACTGTCCAATGCCAGTCTGTGTCCTATTGTAATAGTTTATGATAGAAACTCTCTACTATAAACACCATCATCTGCATTATATTTTTCTGTGTGTGGGTGTGGAGCAACACCTTCCATAGCAAACAATTGAATATATATTTTAAAAACAAGTTAATTTGGAAATATTAACAAGAGATACTGAAGACTGGAAACTTGTTTGTTTCTTTTAGGCCTCTTATCAACCATTTGAGGAGCTATCATGACATCAAGAAATGAAGGAGCTGGCACTGCCCTTTCTCTCACATCCTCTCTTCAGAGATACAAAAGGAAAGACATAACAATGGTCATGCCAAGAAAGCCACTGGCTGCAGGTACACTATTCTCTGCATGAACTGTGCCTGCTGTGAGCCCAGAGACAAGGCCATGAAGAACTTTGTAATAGAGAACAATGTAGACCACAGCCTTCAGAGACATTTCCATAGCAAATGCCTTAGTGCATGTGTGCTTCCCAAGCTGTATGGGAAGTCACGTTATTGTGTGAGTTGTGCTACTCACAGCAAGGTTATCAGGAACCAGTGACTTGAATCCCAGAACCTTCATAGGAAGTCTAAACCTTCCCACCCCATTTTATAGCTACAGGTACTGTCAGACGACCATCTCCAAAGCCTAAGCAAAGATTAGAAGCTGAAGGGAAACAAACCTGAAAAAAAAGGGAAACTGTTCTTTAAAAACAAAAGAAAGATAGAAAGAAAGAAACAAATTGCATAAAAATCAAATGTACTGTACAGTATTATGGATAAACAATGTTTCAATAAATTAATGAATATTAATTAATATGGTTAAACAAACACATTGGGAATTGTCTATGTTCCCAAATTTGGAAAACAAGTACTTGTCTGCAGACTGGTCGATGTGCATATTAATTTGAATTCTACAAAAGAGACATTTAAATTAACCCTCCAATTTTAAAACTATTATCATTATGACACAAACATAAAATGATTCTAAAGTAACTCAAGACACCTTTAATTCTAGATCAACGGAACTTCCAGGAACCCAAGATGGATGTAGAACTTCTGAAATTTGTGGTGATATCAGATGGTTGTTATATAAGATCTAGTAAGATAATACCATAAATATGCTGGTCTGTCTTTTGGCACTTATAAGCATCCTTAATGTGAAAAATAGTGCAAGCTATTCAAACAGAATAATAGGATGTTGTTGGGTAATTTAAAATCAGTAAAGATACTATTTTTTTTAAATCTGGAAAACTAGGCATAATAAAAAACATGGTATCAAGATGGAAGAAAATCAAATTAATAACATATGACAAAGAGATATTTCTTGATTAAAGTTAATAGAATGTAAAGAGATTACTAATGACGATCCCAGACTATAGCCTTGAGTATTGATTCAAAAACAGAACAAAGAAAATAAAATTCTTACATCTGAACCAATAAAGAGCATTCCTAATAGTTTGAGCATAATTTTAAATCAAGATTTTAATTTTATGCAAAAGGGGCAAAGGGGAAAAGCTACTGTATACAAACATTCCTGGGGAGAGGTCTAGGTGGTATGGCAGGGGCCAGACCAAATCTAGGGATACATATGGAAGCCAATTCAAAATGAGAGGGCAAAAGGAAAAAAAAAACAAAACGACATGGGTAGCAGGACAACAGGGTACTAACCCACCAAATGGGAGTGTATAGTTTATCTCCACAGGGAAAGAGGGGCCAGACTTCAGCCCGGTGCTCCATGACATGAATAAAACATACTAGCATGAAGAAGGGAACCAATAAAGAGGTTTGAGGGGCCGGCCACAATCCCAAGTCCGTGGACAGTCTCCCCTCCGCCCAGAAGAATGTACTTCAGAGGACCACACTGAAACTACAGCTCAGGGAAAGGGACATGTCTGATCAGAGCACACAGGTGCAAAGGAAGGAGGTGGAAGGGAGAGTGGGGCACATGCTGGGCCACCAAGCCCTGAGGACGATATTCCAGCTCAGAGCAGCCAATGCATAGAGAGGCCCATATGGCTGGCCCCACTATGCGGCACGCCATCCCTCACTGACCCATAGCATTACGGGGGACAACACTGGAGACACTGGGAATTGTGTCCAATCTGACCCCACCACACCGAGGCAAAACACTAAAGGTGTGTGACAGAACAAAAGGGGAGCAGAACATTGAGTCCCAAGGGAATATAAAAAATAAACTTTGGGGCCAGGAGTGGCACCTCATCACACTCCACCAGAAAACACTCCTAAAGGTCAACAAACAGACCTTGAACTATTTACACCAGTGGTTCTCAAACTTCCTAATGCCTTGACCCTCTAATACAGTTTTTCATGTTGTGGTGACCCCCCCCAAGCCATAGAATTATATTTGTTGTTACTTCAGAACTATAATTTTGCTAATGTTATGAATCAGGCGACTCCTGTGGCAGTGTCGGTCGATCCCCGCCCCCCCCCAAAGGGGTCACGACCCACAAGTTGAGAAATGCTGATTCACAGGCTTTTCTTTTTGTTGTTGTTTTGTTTCTTTTGTTGCTTTGCTTTGCTCTGTCTTATTTTTTGTGCATATTATTATCTCTGTAGGTCTATCTAGATAAGGTAGGCGGGACAAAGAATCTGGAAGAAAAAACAATGGAACCGGCAGTTCTGGGGGTATCTGGGAGAGGGGGAGTTGGGGGAAAGGAAATATGTGTTAACAAACGCAGGGGCAAAGGAACCAAAATCAATGGCAAGGAGGGAGTGGGAGACCAGGTAGGGCTTGACAAAGAGCAAAGTAACTAAGAGGAATTACTGAAACCCAAATGAAGGCTGAGAATGAGAGTGGAACATGAGGAAAAGAATAGGAAAGAGAGCAAAGAACTAGGAGGCAAAGGGCATTTAGAGACATCTAAATACAGACATGTATATATGTAAATAAGTTTATATATGATGATGTGCATATATTTATAGGTTTAGTATTAAGTTAGCAGATGGACATTGGGCCTCTACTCAAGTAGACCCTCAGTGTCAGAACATTTTTTTCTGTTAAACTGGCATTCCATGATGCTCACGTTCCTGACAGGATCACTGAAGACAAAGCGGTATATAAGCAAATGTGGTAAAGAAAGCTTAAGATGACCTGGTATCAGAAGACATAACATCTGGCGTCTCAAAGGCTTGAAGATAAACAATCTGCCATCTAGCTCAGAAGCAATAAAGCACACATGGAAGAAGCACACCAACCTGTGTGATCACAGTTGTCAATGGAATCAGGCATCAGAAATCAAAGGGGAAAAATCATATCATTGTGAATGAGGGGGAGTTCGGAGTGGACACCCAAGACCCATCTGTAGGCAACTGGACATCCCCTTACAGAGGGTTGTGGGGAGGAAAGCAGCCAGTCAGTATGCAGTATACCACTGAAGAAACATACAACTTTCATCTAGCTCTTTATTGTTCCTCCCCCCTACTACCATGATCCCAATTCTACCTTTGAAATCTGGCTAGACCAGAGGATGTACACTAGTACAGATAAGAACTGGAATCACAGGGAACCCAGGAGAGATAAACCCATCAGGACAAATAATGAGAGTAGCGATACCATGAGGATAAGGGGAAATTGGGATAGAAAGAGGGAACCAATCACAATCATATGGGTCTGGGTCTCCGCTCCGAACTCCCCCTCATTCACAATGATATGATTTTTTCCCTTGGCATCAGCTGTTCATTTTCCCCTCCTTCCCTGCTCCCCCCTACCTTATGCACCCTTGATAATTTATAAATTAATGTTATTTTGTTATATCTTACATTGTCCATCGTCTTCCTTCACCCACTTTTCTGTTGTCCATCCCCCAGGGAGGAGGTTATATGTAGATCCTTGTTATCGGCTCCCCCTTCCTACCCCTTCTTCCCTCCCGGTATCACCACTCTCACCACTGGTCCTGAGGGGTTCATCGGTCCTGGATTCTCTGTGTTTCCAGTTCCCATCTGCACCACTGTGCATCCTGTGGTCTAACCAGGTTTTCAAGGTAGAATTGGGATCATGATAATGGGGTGGGGGGCGGGGAGGAGGAAGTGTTTAAGAACTAGAAGAAAGTTGTGAGTTTCATTATTGCTACACTGAATAAAAAAGGTTTTATTTTATTTGGATCCATAATCCGTGGCAAAAACTGTCAATAAATCCCAAAACATATTTTATTGGAGAAAATCTTCTGCAAAGGATCCACTTAAAGTGTTGAAATCAACACGGGGAGCTTGGCTCAAGCCAGACCATGGTATATTCATTACAACATATTCAATATTTTTTAAGTGGACAATGAGTAAAGCTAAAAATTAATTAATTTTAATTGTTGTGTTTTTTGTGCAGAATATTGAATACACCACAGACAGGAAGAAGAATAAACAAATATATCTTGGATGGAGCACTAATGAAACATTTGGCTGCTAACTGCTCAGTCAGTAGTTTGAAACTTCCAGCCACTTCACTGGAGAAAAATAAGGCTTTCTGTTCCCACACATAGTTCCAGTGTAAGAAACCCATGAGGACAGCTCTACCCTCTCCTTTTAGGCTGTAATGAGTTTCAGTCCTTTCTATCGCAGTGAGTTTGTATTTTTTGATTTTTTGTCTCTTAGAAGAAGTTCAGGAAAAATGTCATTAAAATCAAAGATGTTGAGGTATTATTCCCTCATACATGGGACATATTACAGGAATGGAATAGTCCAGAGAAAAGAACATGTTTTTATTTTTTAAGTTTAACAAAAAATAGAACCACGTTCAATGGCTGTGTTTTACCAATAGGGTGTAGTTTAACAATACAGGGGATAATTATGTCAGGCATTGTGGAGATAGTGAAAGACTAGGCAGGATTTCCTTCTGTTGTGCAAAGGGTCATTATGAATGAGGAGTGCGTCAACCAGTCTAAGTATCACCATCCATAAAAAAATAATTCCCACATATTGACCAACTGTATACATTGCCATCAGATTCATTCTGTTAATGAAGCCCTGAGACGATTACATTTCTAAACCATGAAAGAGCTCAAGCTCTCATTTTCAGAAATCTATAGAAAATGTTTCACTGCATGAAGTGAATAAAGAAAACTGTAGGGCTGAAGAAATGCTGACACTAGACAAACAGATAATCCATGTCCTCTGGTAGAGCTTTATATCTAGACTCTACTCAGGAAGTTCTGTTGCCCACCGAATGGACCAATTCCTAAACTAGGAGGTGGACGCCTTATATAACCAGCCCCAAGTCACATAAGGAAGATCATCCCAGTAATCCAGTGGATTATACCATATATACATTTGATAGCAATAGATATCACGAAGCTTTATGAAGCCCCGTCTTTGTTCCCCTTCCCTGTCATGCTCTTACATTATAGACAACCCTCAGCTATTGGACATAGTGTTCCCCACAAGTCCTATCTAATCTTTATCTGGATAATGAAAATACCCTATGGATCTTTAATACCATTTTGTAGCTCAAGGTTCTTGAAGTCAAATTAATTCATTCTTTACATACAAGAAGCAGAAATCTAGGAAGTTTGGAGGTGGTTGAATGAATTTGGTTCACACACCAGCCAAATGTTGAAATCTTTCCTTGTCGTGCATAAAAGTGAAAGATAGTATTCCCAGGTTTTAGCTCCCTCAACTGGATGGTATTTCTCTCTGGCAATTCTGTGACCTGAAATTTAGCAGTAGATAATGTTGATTAGGGCATGTCAGTTTCTTGGCCTGCACTTCTTATCCTAAGTGGTTCCTTGTGGCCTCAAAACCATGCTCCAATTTGAGTGTTTGCATTAAATACAGGACCCATTCTAAATTCAGGGTACTCTGTTTTCTTCAGCCTCCTTAGTTGACATTCATGTCAGACAGGAGATATTTCTTCATCTCAGAGGATGAATTGATTCCAGGTCTTCCCAAAATGAAAACAGTGAATCTGAAGTCCTATATAGACTTGGGAGTTAAATGCTTATGTTGAGGATTGATCTATATTATTAAAGGTTGACCTACAGCATTAAACCACACAGATGAATTTGATATCACCTTAGGTGATTTTTCAGGCACAGCATATTATTTCAATCCAAGTCAATCAACTCACTGTATCAATTGTCTTTGTGCCATTAAAACACTACTATTGTACTTAAAAAGCAATTTAGAAAAGTATATGTGATCAATGGTTTTGTTGCTGTTGTCATTTATTGTGCATTGTTTCTAGTAACAATTATTTCTCTTTTTAAAAATCATTTTATTGGGGGCTTATACAATTCTCAAAATCCATACCTACATCCATTTGTCAAGCACATTTGTACATGTGTTGCCATCATAATTCTCAAAACATTTGCTTTCTACTTGAGCCCTTAGCATCAGTTCTTCAGTTTTCCCCCTCCTTCCTGGCTCCTCCCTCCCTAAAGAACTCTTGATAATTTATAAATTACTATTATTTTGTCATATCTTACATTGTCTGATGTCTCCCTTCTCCCACTTTTCTGTTGTCCATCCCGCATGGAGGAGGTTATATGTAGATCCTTATAACAAGTTGCCCTTCTAGAATTATTTCTTTTCATTTATGTTTTAGTTTATCTTTATACTTCATTTTCTGAATATAACACAAATAACCCCTTGCATTCCAGAACTTGGAAAGATTTTTAAAGAAAATCCCCCCAATATTTTAATGATCATTTAACTAAAGAATCAGAAATTATTTATATGTATTTTAAGTAGTAGTCACACACTTGTTCATGTTTCTTTTCCACTATCTCATCCAACTAATTCCTATACTTTTATTTGTTGATTCCAATGTAAATGTTCATCTTATGGTGACATTCCTACAGATTCTGAGTTTTTCATCAAAGTTCATCCTGCTTCTAGCTCCTTGTATCCCATGGAAACTGTATAATATTGACAGTGTGTGAACAAATGTGTATGGTAGGTGGAGCACATTTAGAAGCCCATAGTAATAGAGTGTGGCACCACAGTAGAGGGTGACAACAAGTGAAAATTGTTTTAGAGGTGGATAACAAGAGATAAAAGGAAATAAGCAGGACATACTAGAGGTGATTTGGCTAAGGCAGAGACAACCTTAACAAGAACTCAAGCCCAGAGGGAGGTGTATTTCCTGGTCTCTATAGCTCTTGTGTTTAAGGATGCCCAATGTTAAAGCTTTTGTGAAAGATAGCACATTACCAATAAGGAATGACAAGGTGTAGATAGACAGATGATGCTAAGAGTAAAGGTGAATGAAGGAAGAAGCTTAAAAGTATATGAGATGAAGGAAGGTAATGGCTGATGAAGTCACTCTCCTCCTGGCTGTGGAGCAGATGCCCTAGACTGTAGGCACAGGTGGATAGCAGCACGGGGAAACCCCAGGGTGAGGTCTTGTGACTAGCTCTCAGAGGGTCTCTGCAAGCCTGGGGTTATGACCACTTTTAGACAGCAGATGGAGCAACAGCTATCTAGTTGAGAGGAGTTACTAATAGGTGGAAGAAGGACAAGCATGATGGTAGGGTAAGGAGGAAGGTAAAAGGAAACAGAAGAAAGATCTAGGAAGCAAAGCTATGGATAGTGGTATAAGCATAGGTCTGTGCATATGTAAATACATTAATTCTGAAAATAGAGATCTTGACCTACATGCATATATTTATAAGGCAATACAATAAGATAGTAGATGGACTTTGGGACTCTGACCAAGCCCTCCCTCAATGCAAGAACACTTTGTTCTAACAACCTGACCTTCTTTGATGCTCACCATACCAGCATGATCACTGAAGACAAAATGGGTGCATAAGCAAATGTGGTGAAGAAGGAGAAAAGTGCCTGGCTATCAACATATATACCACCTGAGGCCTTAAAGGCTTGAAGTTTAAAAGTGGGTATCTAGTAGAGAAGCAATGGGCCCACATGGAAGAAGCACACCATCCTGTGTGATCATGAGGTGTCAAAGAGGTAGGGTAATAGGCTTCATAAGACCCCAAACAAGCAAGCAAAAAACCCCCAACATATTGCTGAGTATGAGGAGGGTTGTAGTAGAGACCCCACATCTATCTGTAAACAATGGGACATTCCCTTACAGAAGGGTCACACTGAAAGGATGAGTCAACCAGACGTAGGATAGTACTGATGAAACACAAATATTATTAGGTTCCTTGAGGCTTCCTCATATTCCACTATCATGACTCCAATTCTGCCTTTCCCTGCGGGCTAGACTGGAGCATGTGCACAGGTACACAAAAGAGATAAGAGTTCACAATATACCGAATCCAGGAACAGGAATAGGAGTATTAATACCAGTCGGGGAAGTGAAAGGCAGGGAGGGGAGGGGAGGAAGGGGGAGCCAATCACAATGATAGACTCATAATCACACACACACACCCCGGGGAGAAACACAGAAACCATGGGGGAAGAGAGATAGCAGTCAGTGCAAGATATGAAAATAACAATAATTTAATATTTATCAAGGGGTGGGGAGAGAGGAAGAGAGGGGATAAAAGGAGCTGATACCAAGGTCTCAATGGAAGGTAAATGTTTAGAAATGAATGATGGAAATATATGTACAAATATTCTTGATACAATTGAAGTATAGATTGTTATGTGCCCCAATAAAATTATCTTTTAAAAAAGTACATGAGATGGATTAAGGAAAGAGATGACTTATCATCCATTCTGTCATCTTGGGCTAGAGCATGGGTTTCAAGCTCTCTAAGTAATGTTGACAGATGACAAACAACACAAACTGGGAGAGGGCTTATTGCCTTGGATTCTAGGATATCCCATCCATAGTCTTGGTCTTCTAGGGAGACTGGATTAGCTAGTGTCCGGCCTGGAGCTTGAGAATCATGCTTAACCAGGAACTTGGAGGGAGGGAAACAAAAATGAGTGTGGTGGCGAGAGGCTGTGCTTCGATAAAGGAGGGCAGCATTAGTCTGAATGACTAGTTGGGCATCATTGGCACAGCCCTTTTGCAACCCCCCCCAGGGTGTTTCTGAAGGCAGAGGGGTGTGAGGTTGCAGTTATAGGATAAAGGGTGAGGGTTTGGGCCCCTCTAAAACTGATCTGCAAGTCATGCTAGTAGACAAACGCACAATTTGTTTTAGACAATCTTGTGCCCACTCATCATGCATTTCTGGGATCTGTCATCATTCCTCTAGGTCTTAAGGACAGCCTTCCAGCTCAGGGTTCTGAGACAGATTGGTTTCAGAGGAAGGTGAGCTTCCAGGTCCCTCCTTGATCAATATTCTTAATCTAAGCTCGACTAAGTATTAACTTCTTCTGGAAAGATTGTTAGGTTATGGAAAATTACAAAACAACTAAAAGGTGATAATAAATTCAATAGATCAATAGATGCATTATACTGGATAAATCTGCCAAACAAGGCCCCTGAAGAGTGTTGAAAAACAATGATGTTACTTTTAGGACTAGGTTCATCTTACCCAAACCATGGCATTGCCAATTACCTCATATGCATTTAAAAGTTGGACATTGAATAAGAAAGAATTAAGAAGAATCAGTGTATTTGAATTGTAGTGCAGGGGCCTTCAAATGGACAAACAAATATGTCTTGGCAGAAGTAAGTTCAGGGTGCTAGATAGAGGTAAGGAGATGAGAGTTCACATGAAATTCTTTGGACATGTAAGAAGTGACCAGTCCTTGGAGAAGGATATTTTGTTTGGTAAAGTAAGGGGTAGTGAAAAATAGGAACCCTTCAACTGAAAGGATTGATACAGTAACTTAGGCAATAGGTTCATTCTAAATTGTGAGGATGCTGCAGGGCTTGGCAGTGTTTCATTCCTTTGTGCACAGAGTCCCTGTGCAATGGAATGGACTCAATCAGAACTATCAACAAGAAGAACCTCAGAAATTACTAATCAATACCCAAGCAATGCACAAAATACTAAATATTTAGCTATGTTTACAAAAGTTATTTCCATGTTATCAAATGCCTGAAAGCTCAAGAGACATTCACTGGAATATAAGCTTATTAAAAATAAGGAATGGGTTTCTTTTGTTAAAAAACATAATAAAATAAAGGTGATGCAAAACCAAGGTGATGCAAAAATCACTGAGAAATTGTTGCCCCTCCTTGATTTATACCATTCTTCTGGAGGTTAGCTAAAGGACATTTTCTAAGATCCATACAGCATGTCATATGGCAGAGTATTTTCCAAATTGAGGGTCTATTGGGAGGGCATCACACAATGACGTAGGTGTTAGTGACTATCTGTCTGGCAAGGGGAGTGTAAATCATGTAGTCTTCCAAACTGAGTCAGCTGGAAGATCAGAGGGTCCAGCCAGTGCATGGGATCAATGGTAGTTGAATGCATTTTAGGTTGCTTACAAGGGCTATAATCAATTGAATCAAAATAAAATTCCAGGAGAAACTTCTAGTATAATGAGACCATAGATTAAAGCTTAATACAGAGTACTGAGATGGTATGAATAAACACCACTTTACTGTATGGTAGTTTACGTTCAAGTTATTGAGTGTAAATATAACAATGGTTGTGAGAGAACACTTACCAATACTTCAATACTTTCTCTTATTTTAAAATCATTTTATTGGGGGCTCATACAACTCTTAACACAATCCAAAACATACATACATTGTGTCAAGCACATTAGTACATCCATTGCCATCATCATTCTCAAAACATTTTCTTTCTGATTAATCCCTTGGTTCTCAATACTTTCTATCAAACCAGTAAATACCCTTGACACCAATGTCAGATAATGACACTACAAGAAAACTGTAGCACAATACTGATAATGGATCTACATGAAAAATTCTTTAAAATATTTGGAACAGATTCAGACAACATATTACAAGGATTATGTACCATGATTCATGAAAATTTGTCCCAGATCATATTTTACATAAGAAAATAAGCACTGTAATAAACCCATTGACAGAAAAGAGGGTCAATTGTCTAAGTAGGCACAGAAAACAAAGTAGGAGCATTTAAAAAGTCAAAGGTATTGGGCCTCTACTCAAGTCTTCCCTCAATGCAAGAATACTTTGTTTTCATAATCTGGCATTCTGTGATTCTCACCTTCTCAACAGGATTGCTTAAGGCAAAAGGGGTGTATAGGCAAATATAGTGAAGAAAGCTGATAGTGCCTGGCTATTATAAGATATGGCATCTGGAGTCTTAAAGGCTTGAAGTTAAACAGTCGGTCATCTATCTGAGAAGCAACAATGCCCACATGGAAGAAGCGCACCAGCCTGTGTGATCACTAGGTGTCTATGGGATCAGGTATGAGGAATTAGAAGACCCCAAACAATCATATAGATGGGAACAAAGGGTGTTTGATTGGGGACCCAGAGCATGTCTTTAGACATTGGACATCCCCTCACAGAGGGGTCACAAGGAAAGAATGAGCCACCCAGTGTACAATAAAGCACCAACAGAACACATAAGATTCTTATCGTTCTTTAAAGCTTGCTTCACCCTACTATCATGACCCCAGTTCTACTTTTAAAATTTGGCTACACCAGAGCATGTACACTAGTACAGATAAGAGTCCTCAACATAACACATGGAATCCAGGAGAGATAAACCCCTCATAAAAATAATGGGACTAATGATACCATGAAGGTAGGGGAAAGGTGGGGCCACAAGGGGGAGAAAGGGGAACAGATTGTAAAGATCATCATATAACACTCCCCCAGGGGAATGAACAACAGGAAGTGGGTGAAGGAAAATAGCAGATTGTGTAAGATATGAAAGCAATAATAATTTAAAATTGATCAAGGGGTCACAAGAATGGGAAAGTGGTGGAGGGAGGGAAAAAAAGATGAGCTGATACCAAGGGCTCAAGTAGAAAAAATAAAATATGTTAAAAATGATGATGGCAATGTATGTACAAATGTGCTAGATGAAATTGATGTGTGGATTATAATAACAGCTATAAGAGCCTCCAATAAAATAATTTATTTTTAAAAATCAAAGGCTTTTAAAGTTTGAAAAAAAACTACAACTGTAACATGGAGCAGGTATAGTTCAATATGCTAATATATTCAGCTAAAAAAAACACCAGCAAATATCATTCTTAGAGGAAAGAGAAAATAGCCCACCCCACTTAAGAAATAGGACAAACATACATTTTCATTTTCAATACTGTATTAAAAATTCTATAGTATTTTCTAGATAGACCAATCATAAATGAAATACTTTTTAATCTATTTTTTTAGATTCTTTTTTTAAATCTTTTTATTGGGGCTCATAAGGCTCTTATCACAATCTGTACATACATCAATTGAGCAAAGCACCCTTATACATTCGTTGCACTCGTCATTCTCATAATTCACCTTCCACTTGGGTTCCTGGAATCAGCTCGGTTTCCCTTTTTTCCCCCCATCTCCCTCCCTCCCCGATCCCACCCCTGGTCCCTTGATAGTCTATAAATAATTATTATATCTTATCTTACACTCCCCGGCGTCTCCCCTCACCCGCCTCCCCATTGCCCATCTCCCAGAGAGGAGGTTACACATAGATCTCCGAGATCGGTTCTCCGGTTCTCCCTTGCTACACGCCCTTCCCTCCTGGTGTCGCCACTCCCACCGCTGGTGTTGAGGGGTTCGTCTGTACTAGATTCCCTGTGCCTCCAGATCCCCACTGCACCGCTGTACATCCTCTGGTATAACCAGGTCCGCAAGGCAAGGTAGAATTGGGGTCATGATGATTGGGAGGGGAGGAACCGAGCCCACACGGAAGCAGCACACCAACATAGGTGACCGTGAAGGACAGAGGAGACCAGGTCTCCAACAACAAAGGTGGGGTAGTGGTGAGAATCACATCACCGTGAAAGAGGGGGAGTGCATGATGGGGACCCAATGCCCACCTGTAGACAGCTGGACACCCCTTCCAGAGGGGTAGTGAGGAGGAGATGGGCCACTCAGGGTTCAGAGTAGCAACAATGAAACTCAAAACCTTCCTCTAGTTCCTGAACGCTTCCTCCCCTCCCAATCATCATGAAATACTTTTTTAAAGGAAGAAAAGAGGCTTCCAAAGAGAAGAAATACTAATTCCTCTAATCATCACAAATTAATGATATTTTACATAACAGATTTCAAATATACCATAAATACTACAGGTATAAAAGTTGTAGTTTAAAAGTTGTAGGCTACATTTCAACACACAAAAATAATTTTTGGCATTGAACTCTCTAACCATTAACTACTAATCTCCAACTCTGAAACCATTAACTCTTACACCTTAATATGCTAAGCGTGCTTACAACACACTAATAATCTCCTAATGCACTGACCCCCTAAGTACATGAAAAAGCCCCTTACCACCCAGAACAATTGACACCCTGAGCATCCCCTGACACCCACAACAAACTTGACATGCTTAACAAATCCTACCACAATTCACTCTTAACCTAGGCTAATGCATTTATCCCAATGTTTAAAACCAGGTCAAAGGTTTGAATATATTTTACAACCTGAAACCTAACTTCATGACCATAAACCTCAAATTCAGAAATCCAACCAGAAAACAAGAATCCTTAAATCTACATCTTTATACCTTAACACATAAGCCCCTAATAAACTCCAAACACAATCTGTGAGCCCCTACTGAACTCCAAACATAACCTTCAAAACATAAACATGTCCACTAACATCTGACTCATGAAACTTGATTCCTATTTCTATTTCTTGGCAATTGTTCTTGAACATGGAACACTGATTAATCCCAGGATTTAGATGCTAATCTTTAAGTACAGACTCTCATTCAAACACACTACAAGCCTAAACAGAACCCCAAACCTAATCCATCAAAAAACTCATGTTGCTAATTATGTGTATGGAGCTGTCTTCTGTCTCAGATTTTACACAAACGAGAAGAACTTGGGTAGGTTGGCAGGCAAACTAAGAATCACAAACACATGTTCAGTTAATTTTAAGTCATTTGCATCTGGTTCAAGGAACTTAGGAAAACAAAGAAGTGTTATATAATGTTTAAATATGATAAATAGCATCATGGTCAAGGGCTATCACAGGTCCCTTGCTGATCTTTGATCTACTGTGTGCTGACCTCAAGGAGTCTTTTCTGCTGTTAGACATATGCAGGAATGTTACCCAGTAAGCAAGATGCCTGAGGGTTGAATAGTAGTTATGCACTAATTTGTAGATCACTATTTAACCTGGTTTATCCCTGAAGGATAGGGTGAAAGCATGTTAAATAAAACAAATTACTGGTTATGCTGTCATCGACCCCCTTGTTCTCCTCATTCCCAGGGGGCACTCACATAACCAGAGGTGGAGGCATTAGCAAATTAAAGGTGTTTACATTGGAATCCATGACTCCAATTTTCAAAATTGATCTTGGCCTTTATCTCAGACCTAGGAAAAAAGACTCAGAGGAAGAATTTGCACACCCCCATTTAATAGAGAGACCTGGCAACCCTAAAATATTTGTGTCCATGTCTCTTGGAGATTCTCGTGAGTTAACGTCTTAAGCTCACAAGACATACTGCAAGTAAGAGCTCTATTTTCACCCCAAGCGGGAAAGGTGTCAATTCCAGGGACACCCTGTGTGTCCTGTGCCAGGAACTCCCACTCACAAAACACTGGGAGTCTCCTCTCATGAAGACATAAGTCCTCGAAGAGTTCTCAGGAGAACAACAGCGGACCAAGCTCTCTCTGATGCTGGCCTGGAAATTAATACCTTTGAGTTCAACCCCAGGGACTTCCACAGGCAAACCGGAATGTTCCTTCCTGAGCCTGGCTTACATATCTACTGGCTGAGAGTACCTTTCTTAAGATAGGTCCCCCTCCCCAGGTTCCAGGGTCTCTTACCTTTAGGACACACAAAACATCCAAGCACGAATGATCCACTGTCTTTCCACACAGCATACCCTGATCTGAGATCCAGATCCACCCCGAATTCAGCACCTTGAATTATCTGCCATACCTGGGTCCTGAGAGTGAGCTGGGAAATAAAGCAGGGAAGGTAGAGACAAGTTAAATCACAATCACCTGTAATTACTTCAGCATGATTAGTAAATCAACAACTGAAAACAGATTAGACCCTAGGTAGATTGGTCTACATTGCTGTAGTGAGGCATTCTTAGCTAATCCTTGGGAGCCCCGGGAGCATCTTTGCATACACACACACACACACACACACACACACACCGGCAAACATTCATTTAAATGGTAGCAGGCAATAACATATCCTAAAGAGAATAGGGAGCCTAAAGGAAAATAACAGACAATGGATAATATTTAACATCAAATCAGGGCACACCTAAAGCTCACAAACTACCAATGTGTGCTCTATATTTGCTCCATTAGAAAATGTAATATTTGCTGATGCTTTTTCTGTTAATCTCTATTATCGGACTAGGTTTGTTCATTGGTAAATTACCTCTTTGGCTAACTTCATTCTTCAGTGATCAACCATGATCATCCTTTATGTTTTAAATATGTTTTCTCACTCTTCAGATTTGAACTGCTTAAAACTTCACATTTTTTATTTATGAGTACTCAGAGGGCACTATAACATTGTGGCAGAGCCTAATAACCAATGGAAACCAATTGACAGTCTTGGGTCTTAAAAACTTGAAGGTAAACAAGTGGGCATCTAGCTTGGAAGCAACAAAGCCTAAATGGAAGAAGCGCACCAGCCTGTGTGATCATAAGGTGCCCAAAGAATCAATTATCAGGCATCAGAGAACAAAAAATCATATCATTGCATTCTCATCTCCCCGATAGGATCACTGAAGACAAATGGGTGCATAAGCACATGTGGTGAAGAAAGCTGGTGGTGCCCAGCTATCGAAAGAGATAGCATCTGGGGTCTTAAAGGCATGAAGGTAAACAAGCAGCCATCTAGTTCAGAAGTAACAAAACCCACATGGGAGAAGCACAACAGCTTGTGTGATCCCGAGTTGTCAAAGGGATGAGGTCTCAGGTATCCAAGAAAAAAACACTGTGTCATTGTGAATGAGGGGGAGTGAGGAGTGGTCAGGAGCTTAAGCCCAAATGTAGGCAACTTGCCATCCACTTATGGAAGGGTCTCAGGGAGGAGATGAGCCAGTGAGGGTGCAGTGTAGCAACCATGAAACACAACTTTTCTGTCTAGTTCCAAAACGCTTCTCTCCCTACCTCACCTCCCCCCCCCACCGCACACACACACACACACTATCATGATCCCAATTCTATCTTACAAATCTGGCTAGACCAGAGGATGTACTTTGGAACAGACAGGAACTAGAAACACGGGGAATCCAGGATGGATGATCCCCTCAGGACCAGTGGTGAGCATGGCAATACTGGGAGGGTGAAGGAAGGGTGGGGTGGAAAGGGATCTCCATATAACCTCCTCCCTGGGGGATGACCAACAACAAAAAAAGGTGGGTGAAGGGAGACGTCGAACAGTGTAAGATATGACAAAAATTTATAAATTATCAAGGGTTCTTGACTGAGGGGGAGAGTGGGTAGGGATGTGGGAAAATGAGAAGCTGATGCCAGGGTCTTAAATGGAGAGCAAATGTTTTAAGAATGATGAGGGCAAGGAATGTACAAATGTGCTTTGCACAATTGATGTATGTATGGATTGTGATAAGAGTTGTATTAGCCCCCAGTAAAATGATTTAAAAAGAAAAAGAAAACCAATTGACTAATTATAAAGGTTGTATTGGCTTAATTATATCTTTTTAGTGTGTTTTTCATTTGAGGATATTTTAATGCAGTGAATTCACAACGGATGGTAAGTTATTTGGAATTCACAGTTATTGGCACAAAAAAAACCCTGGTTGACAGTGTCTAGGAGTCATCTGGTATAGTTTGCTGGGAAAAATAAGTATATTTAATTATAAGGTATAAAATAAATAAGTAATGTGTAAATATTGTGGGCTTATCCCCTAAAAAGTACAGCGAATTGCACTTTTTCAATAAAACACACATTTCATCTGTACAGTTTCCACATTGAAACAAGACTTTCCAAATTAGAGATAAAATATTTTAGTTGTATCAATATTATTGATATGTTCAAAGAAAGTTTTGAGTCAATGCACACCAATGCTCAGTTTTAAAAATTTTAAGAAGATTGATTCATGTATATTTTTCAAGTTAACATTTACTGGAATTAAGAAAATCTGTGGGAGACTCAAAGCCCATCGGTAGGCAACTGGTAACTCCCTTGCTGAAGGATTGTGGGGACAAGATGTGCCAGTCAGGGTGCAGGGTAGCAATGACAAAACTTAAATCTTTCCTCTAGTTCTTAAATGCTTCCTCCCCCCACTATCATGATTCCAATTCTACCTTACAAATCTGGCTAGACCAGAGGATGTACATTGGTACAGATAGCAACTGGAAACACAGGAAATCCAGGACAGATGGCTCCCTCAGGACCAGTGGTGAGAATGTCGATGCCTGGAGTGTGGAGGGAATGTGGGGTAGAAAGGGGAATCGATTACAAGAATCTACATAAAGCCTCCTCACTGGGGGATTGACAGCAGAGAAGAGGGTGTGGGGAGACGTCAGACAGTGTAACACATGACAAAATAATAATTTATGAATTATGAAGGGTTTATGAGGGAAGGGGAAGTAGGGAAGGAGGGGGGAAATGAGCAGCTGATATTAAGGGCTCAAGGACAAAGCAAATGTTTTGAGAATGATGATGGCAACAAATGTACATATGTGCTTGACATAATGGATGTATGTATGGATTGTTATAAGAATTGTATGAGCCCCCAATAAAATTATTTTTTTAAAAAGGAAAAGAAAATCTGTGGGTAACTTTTTATCTTCACTTTATTTGGCTATAAAATATGAGTATATTTTTGCACATACAATGAATACTATATTACAATGAGTAAAATAATGTTCAACTGAGGAAAGCCCTTCTAGCATCCCTGTCAACAACTTTAACCAGGTTAAACCACCACAATGACTTTCTTCAGTGATACATTATCAAGTTTATGAAATTGAATGTCTCATTTATGAAAACATGTTTGCATATGTTCAATTTTAGATACTGTACCTGATTTCTTCACATGATAGTAAATAATCATAGTTCCATCGGCCTACACTCTTGATGTTGTTAGTTTACTGTGCCAACCTGGCCAATATACACATCAGATTAATTGAAGGGCGGAGAGATAAATGGCTCAGCGAGCCTCGCCTTTCTAGTCTCTTGCTCTTTGTTCATCAGACCAGTGTGTGGCTGCCTGCCTTGATCTGTGCATCGATTTGCAAGCTACACTACCTGTGGGACAACTAACCCGTGGACTGTGTCGCTGTAATTTGAGGTTCCTTCAAGACCTGCTTTGCCACACTCTTCGAATATACATTTCTTGAGCTGGGGACTGTCAGCCACTGTCATCTGGTTGACTGTTGGTGACCTACCTGACTTGCTGTTTGATTCCTGTGACTGGATAGCCTGAATTTCTCTACAGAGGACTACCTGGTGGCTCTCAAGATTTGAAGGATTCCCAGTGTTTCACAGCTGTCTCATGGGAGTGAGTTGCACTGAGCCATTTGTACTGCCTTTTTTTTTCTTCAAGAAAGAAAAGCTTGTTGTCAGTTCAAGGATTGTTTGTTGGCCCTTAGGAGTGTTTTCCAGTCCAGTCTGTTGTCCACCACACCCTGGCCCCAAAGTCCACCCCCAACACTCCCTGGGGACCCTGCCACCCCATTCCCCCACTGTTCTGCTGCACTCCCCCAGCGCTTCGCCTTGGTGTGGTGGGATCAGGTCAGGTGAAATTCCCACACTGTGTCTCTGGTGCTGTCCCCTGTAGCGCCATGGGTCAGTGAGGGGCATCATGTCCCATAGTGGGGCCATCCATGTTGTCCTCTCCGTGGCCTGGCTGCTCCAATCAGTAATATAATCCTCACAGCCTGGTGGGCCAGGCTGTGCTCCACTCTCTCCTCCTCCCCCTTCATCTGCTCCCATGTGCTCCCATCAGACATGTCTGACTGAAAAACGCTTTGAGTTCATCACAAAGCTCAGAAATATGTTTTACAACTCTTCCTCTCGACAACCATCTAACTTCAGTGTGAAATAGCAGAGCATTATTTGGCGTATCCAACTAATTGCACAGTTGGGAAAACGGTCGACTGTTTAAAGTGCTCTTCATTACAAAATTGACAGAACGTATGACGCTTTTCATTACTTCTTGTAACTCTTGTGGCAGCATCTTCATTGCTAATATTTGCCAATGAATCATACAGTGAGTTCTGATGAATTCTGGTGACTCATTCAGTACCAAACGTTGAAATCCAGATGGACATACTAGCATAACTGGATCCCCATCTGTGCAAACACCACAAACCTTTCCCCCAAGAGATCTTATGCTCTTTCAGAAATGAACCAAATGTATCAAATACTTCAAGTGCAGCAGTTGTCGCTTCAAGAGGTTTACAAAAAAGAAACTCATCTTTAAAGTTGTCGTCATTCATATACCTCACATAAAACAGTAACTGAACAGTTTGCAATGTCTGTAGATTCATCAAACTGGATACTAAATATTGGAAGTGGAGCAGATTTAATTTTTTGGATTATCTGATCAAGAATATCAGCAGACATGTCAGCTATTCTCTGGGGACAGTGTCATTAGATAAGGAAATTACACTCAATTTTGTAACAAATTCATTTCCAATCAGAACCCAACAATGACTTTGGCCACTGGCAATAGTATATTCTCAGCAATGGTATGAGGTTTCATAGCTCTGGCTATTCTGAGTGCCACCAAATATGAAGATTCAATGGCTCCTACATTTTCTTTGTGGTACTTGCTACCAATATCAAGTCTGGTTTTCTTGAGTCCATCATCTTTCCTTCTAAAATAGTTGGCATCCTTGCAGGCAAAGCTCAGATGCTTGTTATCAAAATGGTATTTTAATTTGTTTGGCTTCATGGATTCAGCTGATAGAATTTCACAACAAATATCATATTCCAGTTTCTCAATTCCTGCTGCAATGATTGAGGTAAAACCATACTGTAAAATATCCTTACTATATTTTCTTAACGTTCTTCTCTACACAATTCATTATCATGTAATGGTTTGCTAATGTAAGTAATATATAACAATAGTTTCAATCATACAAAAAATGATACATGGCATAGTTCAGTCAATACAGTTCATTAAAGTTTCCTATGGTTCACGGTTCTGTGTTGTTTTCTTTACATACCTGTTATGATCACAAGGGGGCAGTATTCACATCAACCACATTTGAATATAAAAAGACCGGTCAGCATCTAGATTAAGTTCCCATAGTACAGATGTATATAATTTTGTAGTTGTTGATGATTTTACATTTACCCAATAATTACAATTCTTGAAATGTTTTACCTTCAAAACTGCTGCTTTCAACACAGGAGATGCTTTTAACAGAGTAGCTGCTTTCAACACAGCAGCTGCTTTCTACACAGTAACTGCTCTCTACACAGTAGGTGCTTTCTACACATGTGTGACTGGTGCACATAAGTACATTATGGCGCCAACCCTGTCATATACACCTGTATTTGTACGGGGTGTATAAAATGGGGTTGGCAAGATAATGTCATCATGCTGGGTACTAGTATGTGGGTGTATCTGCATGTGGACAGCCCTGCCTGGAGACAGATAGAGGAACTGTATCTTGGTTCCTAAGAACATTGGAAATATGTGTTTTCCGTTGATCTTAGACCTCACCTGTGAAAATGTCGTTTGTCCCCCAAAGGGTCGTGAACCTCAGGTTGAGAACCACAGCTCTAGCATTATAAAGGCTTTCTATTATTTATCATTGATGTAGACCAGAAATACATTCATGAATTTGAATTATATCCACATCCAAGTGCCCTATAGAGTTGAAAGCTGAAGCCATCTCCCCTGAGGAAGCATTAAGCAAGGACATTACCATCTAGGTTGCTCCTAAACCACTAGTAACAGAGTGCACTCATGAAGGAGTAACTGTGGAGTTTCATTTTCCTATTGACAGTCACCTTAGGTAAGATAACATATGGGGATGAAGAGACTACTATGGCATCTCCAGAGCCCTCACCTGGTTTACTTCCCCACAGGTGTGCATGCCCAGATTAAGTTAGTGCAGTCTAGGGTGTAGGTGAAAAAGTTTGGAGATTGGTGAAGGTGTGCTGTAAGACTTCTGGAAACACCTTCACCTGCTACAGTATGAATAGGGTTTGGCAAGTACCCAGAAAACGCCTTCCGTGGAAGGGTTGGATCAACACCTATACTGGACACACAGGGCTATGTTTTCTCCTTGAATGTCTCAGTCAGCACAGCTCATCTACAGATTATCAGCCTGAAGTGTGAGGACACTGCCACCTATTCCTGTGTGAGACACGCTGTGAAACCCACATCCTGGGAGCGTCAGCAAACCTGGGGGAATGGCAGCTGTGTTCACTGAGGCCATGACTCGGAATATTTCGCTGAATCCTTTATTTACCAGTAATGCACTTAAAAATGACAGACTAAGAAAATTACTTCCTGAGATTGGCCTCACATGCCTGTGACATTAAATCACCCCTCAGGAGAGGAGGATAAAAATGCCTTGGTATGTAGCCTTTGTTCATCTCTCTGTATAAATATTTCCATTATGGCACTAAGAACAATGCAGACTCTATGAAGGGCTGATTCCTCATACCCAGCGACAATGACAAGAACATAGTTTATTAGTAAAAGGATGGTTAGAAAATAGAAGACAAGACCTTCTGTTACTCTGTGAGAACATGAGAGGAAGTCAGTATGATCCCAGACACAGATTCCCTGCCGGGAGAGAGCTGGGCTGCAGGGGCCGTTCATGACCCACAGATCACAGGGCACACTCAGGAGCATGTGTAGCGTGACAGTTTCAGGACTGGTTTCCTGTTGTGGTTCTGGAGATGCTTCTCCATCTTGCTGCTTCCCCCAAGGGATTTCTCTATTTTTATGACATAGGAATACAATATAAGAAATATGTAAAATCAAACCTATTGCATGTGGGATGTATAATAATGGAATTGAAGTCTCAACAGCAGAAAGTGGGGAGGAAGGAGAAAATTAAAATATAATTTTTATTTATTAGTATTATACATTACTAATTGATATGCTAAACTTGGTAGCAATTGCATTGTTCAAGTAATGTTTGATAATAGTTGTATGGATTGGATTTCCATGAAGGCAGATATAATCCTATCACAGACTGTACTGTGTTTTATGATGGGTTTTGGAAGATGCTTTCTGACCATGGATGACATGTCGTTCCCTTGACTGTGCTGTTCCCGGCATAGTAAATCCTATGATTTTATGATTCACATTGGCCAATACCAGTCATTCCATTTATGCTCACTAATGCCTAGGAGACCAATCAATATTCACGCATCTCATTTATTTTTGACCACTCCAAGTTCCCTAAATTTGTAGTATGCAAATTCCAAGTTCTGGTCCTTAGAAGACTTTCTCAGCTGTTTCTCTCTACCTTGAGTCATGCCCCATCAGTAAATGAAGAAGCTGAGGGCTCCACTCCCAGAGGCTTTACCCAAGACACGTCCTCATGGATGTCTCCCCTCCAAGAAATCAGCCTCTCTTCAATCACATTTTGAGTGCCCTCGAACTCGAGGGGCCCATCCTCTGGCAGTAGCTCCAACAATTTCCTACTTCCTTTGCTTAGGCTTTCAGTATTCAACAATGCTTCAAAGTTATGCATAAGGTTTTAGAAGTTTTTTCCTCTGAAGAGGGGAGAGGGGTCATTCTGTATTGCCTGTTCCTACTCTGGAAGTTTTTCTGAAATCTCCCTTTGGGTGACCCTGCTGGTAATACATATAACACTGACATATCTTCCAGCATGCCAGCAAAACACAGGCCACCACAGTATGCTGAGCTACTGGACAGGTGGTGAGAGTATAACATTATTTCTTCAAAATATATTAAAAAGTTCTAGCTAATATTTTAAATACAATAAATAAGTAACAGCATAATGCAACCAAATAGTGGAGTATTTCAATTAAACATTTTTCAGTTATGGACTTAACATTGAAATAGACAATCCATAAGGACATCAAGAATTAAATAAATAAATAAATAAATGAGTCTAGCAAACTAGAATCAGTGACCAATATATAGCCTACTCCACCAAGAGCAAAACATATTTGCACCCATTAAGATGGGATTTATTTCAGAAATAAAGTTAAGCATGAAATAGATGGAAATAGAAACAGAAAAATAGATAGATAGATAGATACAGATAGACGTCAGCTACAAGATATGGACAGGATATATAGAGAAAATAGATGATAGCTACATCGATAGTTCAGTAGATTGGCAGACCAATTAATAGATTTATGATATATATATAGCAGAGTGAGGAAAATATATTTATAGATGAGAGAGAGAAAGAAAAACTTGTTAAACAGACTCCAGTGTCATTGTATATTCAGGTTCAAGACTTTGGGCTGAGTCCAGGAAGATGGTGTTCAGACAACACTCTTGTCTATCCTGACATAAATTGGAGAATAAATGCACGAACTACAACATGAGGTGTTTCATCGGGAGTAAGGTGTTGTACATGGCTTTTATAAAACAATGACACACTCTTCAAGAGATTATCTCAAGTACTTGAGTCCCCACAGCAGGGATATATCACATATTTGATACATGTGGTGATGCAGATAAAAGGAGGTAAGTGAAGTGATGTGAGATCAGATTGTAACCACCATGAAGGGAAGGTTGGATCTATGGCACAGGGTCTCCAGCCAAATAGGCACATGACCTCATTCAAGACTCAATGCATGGGGAGCAAGATACAGGTTTCCTAGCAGCATTTGGAGCCTCCCCTACCCCATTTCCCCCTGTGTCATGGTTTTTAGTCCTCGTCCTGCTTCTGAGAACCAAGACTTAGATGTTTTTAGCATAACTGTCAACCCCAGAGAACAGAGGGAGGGGAACGAGGCATGGAAGTAGGGCATCTTCTTTGGGTCTTGGCTTGCTGCTTGGGAGACCCTGAGTGCACACACCACAATCCGAGGTGCTCTCTGCCCACTAGAGGAGACCTGAGGGGAAAGTGTTCTAATGTTATTTTCTCTTTACTTTTCCTTGTGGATTGCGTGAAGGTATACCAAGAAGATTAATATTCATTCAACAATTCATACACTTTTGTTTCATTTCATTGACTGCAATACACAAACTCCTTTTACAATTACATTTTTCTTTCCAAACATTCTGAATTTTTCCCTGGATAAATGATGTCCTTTGAAATGCAAAAGTTTGATCATTCTAAGGGAATTGTATCTCCCCAGGACTATTGCTCCCTGGTAGGCTTGTCGATTATTTGGTGGAAGTTTTTCCAAGGGGTGAGTTCAGTCCTACACCTGAAGGGACGCTGACAGCCATAGTCTCAGGACTTCCACAAGTCTACCGAACCAGTAAGCCTAGTCTTTGTATTTTTATTTTCTGTGTGTGTGGGTGTATTATTTCACTTTTTATCCCACTCTACCCAAGACCTTCTAACGCTTTCTTTTCCAAAGAAGTGAGTACTTTTATCACGGCACCACCTACATCTTCTGGTCATAGAGTTCAGAAGACTCATATCCATGATTCATTACAGCATTGGATGAATGGTTTCCATGTGTCTCCAATGATCATCACTCTGGAAAGGGAGAGACAATTAGCGGCACTTCATGTGGTTTAATGTCCCCAGTCACTACTATCAGAAGCCAGATGTAGGACATTGTCTTTGTGGGCTATTATGTCAGTGGTTCTTGGTGTTCCCTGAACCCAAGGCCTCCTCAGAGAGAAAGGGTTAACACACTGATGGTTTTCTTTAGTTTAGATCACAGTAGGCCAGGGAAATGTTTCAGGACAGATTATGAAATTGATGGAGGTGAAATGTTCTCCATATTGGACTTTTGACTTCTCTTCTGAACAGAGCTCCACTGTCAGAGAGATGGTGACAAGGGACTGGTTGACCATGAGTATTGAGAGGGTAATACACTCATCTTTGGCTTTAATCTGCACAGATTTGTCTGACAACTTTGAGTAAAACTTACATTCCCTGAGTTTTGTTTCCTCTCCGCAGGCAGCAGGAAGCACAGGGCAGACCTGGGTGCTAGGATACACCTGAGAGTCTGTTGAGAAGGGGCCATTCAGGAGATCAGATCCTTCAAAGTCTTCACTAAGTAAACAGAGGTGATTTTTTTCTTGTGGATAATTCCCCAGAGACATTAACAAGGTACCATCTGTGAGGGACCCAGGCTTCGTGAGCTGCAGATTCACACTGGGTTTGAAACTACTCCTCCTGGGTGTGGACTGAGAGATGCACTGAGTGGAGAGCCACCGTTCAGTATGCTCCATGATCAAGGTGCCAGTACTTGTGTGTGTGTGTGTGTGTGTGTGTGTGTGTGTGTGTGTGTGTGTGTGTTGAAGGATGTTACTAGGATCAGGTTCTGTCCCTCCCAGCAGTCTCAAGACCCGCACCTCCCCCTGCTTTGGGTGTCCAGGGTTATGAGGCTGGAGGAGTCTGACATAGAGGGCAGGGCAGAAATATGCAAAGTGGAAGACATCCATTTTAGACCCACAGGTCACCTCCACAGGGGAAGCACCTTCATCACACAGCTGGGGACCCCAGTGTCATTCCATTCCATCCTGCTTGCAAGAAGGGTCTGCCCCCTAGCTCTCCTCATTGCTCTTCTCCCAGGTCAGGATCGCCACAGGGTTTGAGGTGAATGGAGGGGTGTGTGTGTGTGTAGGAAATCTCTGATCTCTGAATCCTACCTCCACAGGTGTCTGTGCTCAGGTGAAGCTGGTGCAGTCTGGGGCAGAGGTGAAGAGACCCGGAGAACCTTTGAGGATCTCCTGTAAGACATATGGGTACAGCTTTACTGGAAGCTGGATTGGCTGCATTAGGCAGACACCTGAAAGGGGCTTGGAATGGATAGGATTGATTGATCCTAGTGATGCTGATACCAGGTACATCCTTCCAAGGAAAAGTCACCATCTCCACAGACAACTCCATCAACACCATGCCCCTGCAGTGGAGCAGCCTGAAGGACTCAGACATGGCCATGTATTACTGTGCAAGGGACACAGTGAGAGAAATCCCTTCCTGAGAGGGGTAGACACCCTCAGCCTGATGCAGCTGCACAGCAGGAGTCTTGGAGGCGTCTCTCAGTCCAGCACCAGAGGACACCGTCTGCTGTTTCATAGAAAGTGAGAACAAGAACACAGGCCACTGACATGACAGGGAGACATCTCCCCGCGTGGGGGCACTCATGCCTCTTACTGGATCGGGGTTCTCTGGAGAGGCTCACTCTATGACTTCTGAATAACCGCAGGGCTATAGAGCAGATGATATAAGGTTTCTTCGTTAAATCCTCAGAACTCAGCCCTTGCTTCCCTTGAACAATGAGCAGGTGCATTGTCATAATAGGAAAGAAGTTCCTCGGCTCATTTTTTCCCTCACCAAGACCATTCCCAGTATTACTAGAACTTCTTAATAAGTATTCCAAATGATTGTTGTTGATTTCTAACTGGATTCAGTTGCCTGCATTCAACTTGATTCAGAAACAGTTTTGTAGAAACTCCTGGTACAGTGGTGTCGCTGTGGCATTAGAAAAGTCTCATGGATCCCAGACCTTGTGCCAGCCAGTCAGTTACACTCGGGAAAATTGTTGGTATAGTTTCCTTGTTAAAAGTGGTCTCTCCCCGCAGAGACTTCGGACCCTCCTGAGCCAGGACGACCTTGGTTCAGAAATATGTACCTCCTTCCTCCCCATATTTCTCTTGAAGATCCTGATTCTACCATGAGGTCAGTGTCAGGGAAGGGTATTTTGGATTGATTAGAGTCAGGCAGCACACAGGGAGAGGCCATGGTGTACAGGGATCTCCTACTATAAGTCACTGCAATGCTGACCTTGACGCTTACCTAAAACAGTTCTCCCTACCCCTGACCTCTGTGAGCACTGAGGACACATCTGTGTATTACTGTGCATGTGGACACAGACAGGGCAGTCAGTGGGGCCCTCACATAAACAATCTGCAGGACCGCTCGGGCTGAACTGCATGGATCATTCAGACCAGCAGGTGGCGCTCAGGAGAAACAGCACAGGCCCAGGATCCAGGAGCAGGTTCAGAGATGAGCACAGGTGGGGCTTTCTGCAGGGTCTTCAGTTGGTTTTGTTCCCACAGCTCTCAAACTGGTTCAGTGGAAACTCTGTTTACAATTGTAGGGAGTGTACTAGCGTCTCCTTAATAGTAGAAAAGAAACTCTCACTGTCATATAATTGATTGCAAACCAAAGGTTTGAACTAGCCCTGTAAAAGGTATTTGTATAGAAGTGGTTGGTCTTGAAAAATTCTGCAACGTGATCTGCGATTTTACTTCTTGGTTTCAACTTAGTTAGTTGAAAGTATAGAAATTACGAGTGATTTATATAAACAAACCTGGAGTTCGCATGAAAGCACCAGCATGATAGCCAGTGAAATAGGCCCCATGGGGCAGAGATACAAAGAGGGGTGGTGATGTTGAAAGCTAAGTATTGGGGTTCTAACCACAAGGTCACTTGGTTGAAATCCAACATCCTCCCCTCAGGGACTTTACTATCATCTCTTAAATTCTAACAAAAAGAATGTCCCTTAACAAAGGGAAGGAAGACAGTAAAACCACTACAAGTTGGTACCTTATTAAGGTGAAAACTTGTCACAAAAGTAAAATATAAATATCACCCACAAAATAAGAGATCGAAAAGTGGTAAACTTATTCCCTGTCAATGGTGGAAAATTTGTGAGTCCAGTGGGCTGAGGGTGTAGGGTTGGCAGGCAGCCCCACTTGGTCCTTGCTCTCACTAGATTGATTGTATGCTTATTCACTGTGCATGGGTGTGTCTATTAACAATATTATATCCTCACAGCCTAAAAATTGATAACTTTCTAAACTGTTACTGTTATGATGAAGTTAAAACCAATTTAGTTTACTTTTATTTTGACATTTAATTAGAGAACTTTGACTCTTTCATATAGTGAATTTTTTAATAAATGCTATGTTTCTGAAAGTTACTGCAACTTGATATCACAAGTAGAGAGTGTTTAAGAATAGAAACATGTTTTACTGAATATGTAGAGACTAGAAGTCCAAATTCAAGGCCAGCTCTAAGGGAAAGTTCTTTGTTTAAAAATTAATTTGATGAATGACAATCTATTCAATCAATAGTATAAAACAAAGAAAATTTATTCAGAATTTATTCCTATTAAGAAAAATTATATATAAAAGTGTTTAGATGTAAAAACAAAATGCAAAGTCAAAAATATTCTAAAATAAAATAATGGACATTTTATTAGTGTTTGTGTGTATGCTGTATGAATGTGAAATTTTTAGATACAAACATAAAACTTTCACTAAAGAAAAACAATAAGTTCTATAGAATTTGGACGTTTGCTATTGTAAGTGTCAATTAAAGCTAAATATTCTTAATAAACTACGTATAACCTTGGAATTCCAGAACACTTCTTATTGCTCGTGAGAAACTTGTAAACGGATCAAGAAGTAGTTGTGTGAACAGAACAAGGGAATACTTCAAATCAAGAAAAGTGCGTGTCAGGTTGTACCGTCTCATCGTACTTGTCCAAGCTGCATGATGAGCAAATAATCAGAGAAGCTGGTTCATATGAAGAAGAATATGGCATCAGGGCTGGAGAAAGGCTTATTAACCACCTGTGATATGAAGGTGATGCAATATTGCTTGCTGAAAGTGACGAGGACTTGAAATACATGCTGCTGATGATCAAGGATTGAAGAGCTCATTATGGATATGAGTCAATGTAAAGACGACCAAATGATGCAGCCAGATTCCAATTCTGTTGTTTATGATTACTATTTATTTTGAACTGACTTTCAAAAGTCAGCATAGCTCCTCCCACAACAAGCTGCCAGGAGGAGCATTCACTCTCCCAATATCTAAAGTCAAAGAAAAACAAATAAAAATTGTTACATGACTCGATCTTTGTATAGTGTCCTTGATATAACCTTGTCCATTTGAGTCAAACATAGTACAGATCGAGGGATTGGAACATTCTTTTAAGATCCGGGATCCTTCTGCATTTCAACTCTAAAAATTTACTTTTACTGTGGGACTTTGTGAATCCTTAAAATTATTATTGTCCACTCCTGGATTGTGTTGTTCCTTAATAAACTCTTCAATTCTTAACTGAAGCTCCAGTTTGATCTTTGGAAGGAGGAACGAAAAAGGAAATGATATATACATTTTTTGCCAAACTATGTCTACCAATCACTGCCAAATTCCTAAAAAAGAAATAAAACAAACAATAAATGACAGTAGACTAACCATTTCTGGGAACAAGTTATGTTCAATAACATCTCTTGTGGAAAGATTATATTTGTTGTCAATAAGTAGCTAAGGGGACTCTGAGTACTGTATAAGATGAACATTGGGCATTCTGTTTGAGATTATTCCCCAACCTGCTTACGGTTGTGTCACAGTGTAAATTCCACAGCTGGTCCATGGAACCTTTCCTTAGGATATGAGATGTTGCCACTGGATGTTGGAGTGCCTCATTCATTGCCCATAGTTATTCTATAATTCCCTTTCTGATATCCTGTCTCTGTTGAGCACTTTCCTCACAAAAAATATCCCACTACTCCAAATGAGTACCCATTCTGACCCAAACTGGCCGGGCAAACGTGTCCACAAAGACATTCCCAACCTTCAGGTCAACAGGTCACATGGAACAGAAGAACTTTGGTCACGGAACCAAAAGTGACAATAAAGGCCAAATAAGAAGACATTCGGAACCAAGAAGGACCAAGATCTGTAGCTTGTTAAGAAACTTAACCTCACCCTAATGCATATTCTTGACCATCCCTGTGACATATGTTTTACATCCATAATCCTATACATTTACTTATTAGTATATAACCGTGGTCACCATTTTTTTCAGAAGCTTTCCTTAGGGAATCTTCTGACTCAGTGCTTGCTTGATCCAAGGGAAGTGGCCCCTTTCACTGAGATGCAGCCGTGTGTTTGTTGCTAGCAGGAGTCATGTTGGTAACACAGTTCCTTTCGCTGAGTGTGCTTTTCAACACAATATTATACTCTGTCTTATAGAGTCTCTATGAGTCGGAATCCACTGATGGCAGTGAGTTTGGTGTTGGTGTTAGCACAAAGAAGATGATTGAGTCAGACTTTCAGTTTCTGCGAAGACTGGGAACTTCTCTTCTTTATTCCTGGGCTTCTAATATGCAGGGCACTTCATCAATTTCCAGGTACAGTCTCAAACCTAGTGAAAAACATTTCACCATAGACAGGATTTTCTAGGATCCATAGACCTTTTCCATAAGTCATCAATGTCCTTTGGAAATTCCTCTACCTAATGATTACTCCTTTTTAGCAGTGCCAAGATTACAAAAATGGGTTGGCATACTGGGGCTTCCATTACTTGTCGTCAGTGATTATTTTCCCTGTTCCTCATTGTCCGAGATTTGGGTCCAAGAGGGAGGAATCATCACAGATCCTCTCCGTAGGTTTTGCTGTCTCTGATGATTTCATGCTGCCGGAGCTGGAGCTGCCAAAACCTTCCCAAGAGGTTGGAGCAGCTGTGAGCAATGTATTTCAGTAGCAGAAAACAGCCTCCCATCTCTAAGGAGCTGATGCTCAAGCTCCAGAAAAATATCCAGAACAAAAGGCTGTTCTCCCTGCATCTGAGCTCAGTGACACTGAGGACATGGCTGTCAATTAATGGCTGTCCATTAATGTGTGAGAGAAACAGAGGACTCACTACCATCTCAAACACAAATGTCCGTGCGATGATGCCATTGGTCTATGAAGATAACGGGTTGTGGAAAGGACAGGGACAAGAATTCTGGGGACATAGCAATGGGGGAGGCATGAGAGCAAGAACCATCCTATTAGCATCTAGGGTTTCATTTCCCTCCAAAATGCTCTCTCCCTAAAAGTTTATTACAAAACCACACAGATATGTCACTGTTCATACATTTGTAGATTTTATGCTGTGGTAGATGTAACATCTCATGTTAACCTGATAAAAGCCTAAAGGGTGGAGTCTAGCCTATCAATCAGGTAACAGCCTGGTGATCCCTCCTTGTGGGTGTGGCCTTCTTATAAGGCTTTTCAGGACTGTTTCTTGATTCTGCCATTAGAAGAGACTGCTCTCTCTCTCTCTCGCTCTCTCACTCTGTCTCACCATCCTGTGGACAAGCCAGCCACATGGAGCCACAGTAATGGCAGCCAAAACTCTGGAGATGTGTCCACTGTCATTGGATCCACACGACTTTCCACGCAACCGCCTATGATCATCTGGCATTCAGCATCATTGTGCGTGTTGTGTAAATCTGAAGAGGAATTCATGGACTAATATCAGACGAATGGGCTAATATTGAACTGATAGACAATATGGACTGGCTGGGATGTTTTATTGATGAATAGTATCTTCTTGATATAAAGTTCTCTTTTACACAAGTATTCCTTTGCAAATTATCAGAAGCAAAGTCTGAGTTCCTAACAATTAAAAAGCAAACAATCAAAGAAACAAACAAAGAACAAATAAACATATTTTGAAATGCTTCATTATATTGTTTGCACTTTTTCTGCCATTTCTCCTAGATAATAAATTTTAAAATGCCAGGTTTTCCCCTCAGAACTTATGAAGAAATTTCTTCCTCATTTGTCCTGAATTATCTGTCCCCCAGACAGATCAAGCATAGGATCTTGAGCTTGTATAGTGTAATACCAGACATTGTTTTGTTCTGCTGTGCACAGGATCCCTGTGGGTCAGAACTGACTCAATAACACCTATCCAAAAAACTACTTGACCCAGAACTCCAACCTGACTTCATTCAGGTCATGATGCTTTAATGGGAAGAAGACATTCTAACTGCCCAATAACTGGTCTACTTCCTGTCAGAACCCCTATTCTGTAGAAAATTTTAAAGGTTTCAGAGTGATGACCAGGACTCATATGAAAATGTTTAAAGAAAATGGAAAACTATACAGGTGAAAAAAAAAGAGCAAAGAATTTGTACCACGTTTCTTTGTTCTGTTTTTACACTCTTTATGATTTTTACCTGCTTATTCTTCAAGGGTAGCAAGAGCTGTCCTGAGAATTTAATTTGTAAACATTTGCTCATCCATCCTACAACACTGATCTTTTTAAAATCACTTTATTGTGAGCTTGTACAATTCTTATCACAATCTATACATACATTCATTGTGTCAAGTACATTTGTACCTTCGTTGCCATCATCATTCTCAGAACATTTTCTTTCTACTTGAGCCCTTGTATCAACTCCTCATTTCCCCCCTCTATTCCCACTATCCCCTCTCTCACATACTTTTGATAATTTATAAATTATTATTTTGTTATATCTTACACTGTCCGATGTCTCCCTTCACCCACTTTTCTGTTGTCCATAACCCAGGGTGGGAGGGTTATATGTAGATCATTGTGACTGGTTCTCCTTTCTCCCCCACTTTCTCCTTGCCCTCCTGGTATGGCTACTCTCATAATTAGTCCTAAGGACAACACTGAGCTTACCTCTTCCAAAATCTCAAAGGATAATGAGAAGAAAATGCTGTGAATTCCTTATAGATATTAAAACTATTTACATTTCTATATGTAGTATTATTCCTATAAAACAGAAATATATAACTATAATCTCATGTATTGTGTGTTAATAGAACAATAAAATGAATTAATATATGATAACAATTGAGCATAGCACAGTCACATACATGTTACCAAGGATATTGTCATCGTGCCCTTCCCAACACAACTAAAGCACTCAGATCTGTTCTACGGACAGAACCCTCAGATCTCAGAAGTCATGCAACTTCATTTATTTCTATGTAGTAGAAGGGCATGCAAATCCACCCCTCCCTCTGCTGATGAAAGCCAATGCAGCCCCAACCCTGCAGCTCTGGAAGTGCTTCAGGATTCTCAGGAGTCCCCACTCAGTGATCAGGGCCGAGCACAACACAGACAGCATGGAGTCTGTGCTGAAAGGGGCTTGTCCTTGTTGCTATTTTAAGAGTTGATCTTGTCAAGAACCAGTTTGTGTGCTTGGGCACGAGTGAGAGACACAGTGAAGGTGAGTGACAGTTTTCCTGCCAAGGATGTCTGTGCTTGCAGAAGTCCAGAGTGAGGTGTAGCTAGTGGAGTATGGGGGTCCCTTGGGGGGTCTCTGAGATTCTCCAGTGCAGCCTTTAGATTGCCTTTCAGTAGCTATGCATGATCTCTGTCCACCAGGCTCCAGGGAAGGACCTGCAGTGGGTCTCAAGTATTAGTAACAGTGGTGACGGTGCATACTACAAAGACTTCTCCAAGGTGTCTTTGTATCTCAGAGAACATGCTGTATCTGCATAAGAACAGCCTGCAATTCAAGGAAACACCTTTGTATTTCTGTGCTGCGACCATCATGGTGAGGAGAATTCATATTGAACCAGGACACAAACCTCCCCTGCAGGGAGGAAACCGGTGCCCAGGGGGCGCTGAGGACCCGCAGAACACAGACCTCAGGTCCAGAAGCAGGTGCTGACAGAGATTCATAGCTGCTTTCCTGCTGTGGTATTGGCATTCTTCTCCATATCGCAGTTTCCCTCAGAGAATCTCTCTATTTGTATACTGCCAGTTGTACCTATCGCTGAGTGAGATGTTTGAATTGAATCAGAAAGACTGGTTATTCAAACTTACCAAGGATGCCTGAAGAGAAAGACTTGGTGATGTTACTTCTGAAAGTACAGACTGAGAGCAGAGGCTTCCACAGATTCCCGGATTATGACAATGGGTTCCAGGTTAGAATTATGCAGGTGGTTAGTTAGGGGACCAGGCACATCAAAGCAGAATGTGGACCCCATATGGCTCTCATCTTCAGTGGGAAATGTGCAGGTCAGACTTAGCACTGGTCCAAAGTCTCTTAGTGTCTTTATCTATTTTCAGTCTTTCTTTTTCAGCAAGATGACATGATTCTGGAATATCTATCCTTCCCAATGCAAGTCTGCTCACATTCTCAATATGCCATGTTCATGGACAAGTACCCTCAATACCAAGGAAATGTCAAAGCTACACAATACTGTTTCTAAATACAATTTAATTGTGATTCAAATGCCAACTTAACCCTTTAAAGAAATGGAAAAAAATAATTACTCACTTTATATGGAGAATCCTAGGATAATCAAGGGACCCAAAAAGATTGAGATAAAGTTAGGGGCTCTCACACAAACTAACCTGAAAACTATTGTACCGCCACAGTATTCAAAACAGCCTGGTACTCATACAATGATAGGTATGTTGACCAATGGAACAGAATAGAAAACTAATAAATAATCCAACCACATACAGGAAACTGATCTTCAACAAAGACCCAAGGGACTTTATAAGAGAGAGAGACATTCTTTTCAACAATGGGGCCGACACAATTGAATCGCTAACCTTAGAAGAATAAAAGACAACCAAACCTCAGCTCATGTAAAAAAAATGAGCACAAGATGATCAAAGGCCTAAATGTAAATCCCAGAACTATAGAGACCATATATAAGGAATTAGGGACATACTTATATGCCCCACAGGACACTCATACACTATAAAACACACCAAAGGAATTACACACAAAGTGGACAACAGAGATGAAAGTGACATACTAAACATCAGACATTTGTTAATTAAAAGACTCAAAAGGGAAGCCAAGCCAAAAATAAAAAATCAAACAAAAATTTCTGGTAATTTTAAGCTGCAACTTTGCATGCCTATTCCATTTACAACAATAGACAACTGGAGCAAATATGACTGCATTTTCCTTGGAGTATTAGTTTCTATCATTTCTATCTTTCAGAATTTTGAGAGACCTTGATTAAGTGACCAACCAAGCCCAACCCCAGGAGATAGGGGAATGCAAAACAAACCCAGAACATCTGTGCCTAGAGCACAATGTGTTGCTTCTTCAAGTTCAGGGAGCACTCAGGAGCTCATTGAGAACATGTGTACCAACCCTGTTAGGAAAATTATATGCAGATGGATAATGTCATGAGGTTGACAATTAAGAAGGCTCCTACTAACCCACTGCTATGAAATTATCTGAGATGATCCTTGCAGTCAAACTCAGAGATGGAGGTGAGCTGAACTCATGTGCAGCTATACCACGGTCTCAAGCTTAAATTGGTCAGACAAGCACCAAGACAGACGGTGCGATGGCGGTTTGGTGAAATGAACAGGATAAAGTGATGCTATGCGAGTGTGCATATGAAAAGGGAACTGACTCACTGATCTCCAATTGAAAAATGCTAGACTGTCCTGTTATTGAACACCTGGATTTTAGTGAAATCAATGCATGTTCATTTCAAAGCAATTGCTTATTTCCTTCAGAAAATTCTGACTCAAAGAAGTCCAGGTGATGAACACCTTGTGCTTGGGTTTCTCCATTGTAAAAAGATATATTAATTTGGAGATATACAGATTCTAATTCACCAGGAAATGAGTGGTGTCAACCCTAAGTCTGGGGAAAATGTTTTAACTTTGTTAGGAGGAAGGAAACTGAATGGAGATTGAGCTTTAAAACTGCATGTTTAGAGAGAATGTCAGAGCTTCTATAGTCAATAATATGAACATTTTTTTCAAAACTAGACAATACTTGAGTTTAGGAAATAAATTTAAGGTGAGATCCATAAGCAGTTGTGATGGGGGTGTGCCCAGAACACAAATGGAGAGGCTATTTTTGGTTGAAAATGCTAACACCTCAAATGAACCAGAGCCCCCTGCATAAGGGACATTTTAAAGAGTGTCTGCGCTCATACTCTAAATGTTGAGGATCAGTTGCATGGATGGACCTAATTCTAATGGAGAGTGCCTGTTGGGTCTCAAGAAAATGTCTTTTGCTTCAAGATGTAAAACACTGTGCTTGGCTCTAATTCGTATTCGGATCCTTTTTTTTTTTTTAAATGATTATGTTCTATTTATTGCTCTCCTGAATTTTTGCATTTGAAATCATGGCTCCACTGAATTTGCACTGTTGTGGATATTCCAGCAAACAAAGGGGCAGGGAGTGTCTCTTCAGAATCTTGCATTTTTAGAGGCTACAGTTACAATATTGTCTTGTCTGGGGCACAACTTTTCTAGGTTGCACGCTCTTCCCTGAGACCCTCTGACACTTGAATCTCTTTACTTACACTGAGGTTGACCTCAGTCATCAGGCTCTGGGATATAGTCTGTGTATTGCATGTAAGAGCGGTGGGGTTGGTGATGACCATGGCCCAAGGTCGGGAAATCCTGGTTATATAAGATTAGCAAAGGGAAATTGCCTGCTGGAAACATTCTGCCAGAGGCTTTGGGTTAGATATGCATAAATACAATGAAACGCTAGGAGGGGAGTGTGTCCTTGGACCCAACACCTGCTTTACTCTTTCCTGACCTTTGCAATTTGGACAGAATAGAACGCATCACAACGTCATTCATTTCCTCAAATGTCCATGAATTTCTGTTGGACGTTGCAGTGTACTCCGGAATCCAGAAGGATGAGGAGATCTCCTCAAGGGAGGAGGGAGTGGGAATTGGAACTGAATGGCTTCGTAGAAGAGTTGGACATTTGAGGAATTATCAACCCTAACTCCTTGGGACTAATCTGGTGTTCATGCTTCTCAAAGATGTTGCTTCCACACAAGGAAAACTACTAAGTACTATGAGGAGGTTAATTGGGAGGTATCAGGGTATACCGGGAAAAAATAAGGCATCTTGAAGAGTGTGAGTTTTGAAGGTATCTTGGGGTCCAATTTCCAATTGATGGTTTCATCAGACTCTATCCTGCCCACTCTCTAGGGCACAGGACAGAGAGGAGCCCAAGGCAGGCCAGGGCTATGAGGGGCTGGAGGGAGAGAACCCTGAACTCAGAAATCCTTGGATTGTCTTTGACATTTACCACACACCTCTTGGGGAAAACCTTCTCTCACTATCGACAAACACGATTATGATTTCAAACAATGGTCACCTACAGTGGGCTCAGAAGGAAGAGGGGAGTCTCGTCTCTATCACTTTCTGTTTATAAGGCCAGTGCTCCCTCACATGCTAATTATTCTCGGGCACTAGGGTACAATTTCACCCTTGGCTGGGAAACCTATCAGTTCTCTTCAGACAGGGCTGTAGGTCTCTTGGGAAACAGAGCTGTGGTCTCAGGATGCTATTGCTGTGTGTTCTCCTGTGCCTGATGACAGTTCCCCAAGGTGGGAGGTTCAGATATCCAACCTGGGTCTATAGGGATATTTGTGACTTCAAGTATCTGAGAGGGACCATCTGTTTTTTTTTTTTTCCAGGCGTCCTGTCCCAGGTGCAGCTTCAGGAGTCGGGTCCAGGGCTGGTGAAGCCCTCCCAGGAGCTGTCCCTCACCTGCACTGTCTCTGGTTACACCATCACCAGTGGTTACTGCTGGCACTGGATCTGCCAGCCCTCAGGGAAGTGGCTGCAGTGGATGGGACGCATATGCTATAGTGGCAGTACAAATTATAACCCGTCCTTTCAAAGCCGACTCTCCATCACCAGAGACACATCAAAGAACCAGTTCTCCCTGCAGCTGAACTCCATGACTGCTGAGGACACGGCCGTGTATTATTGTGCAAGGGACACAGTGAGGGGAAGTCTGTGTGAGCCCAGAAACAAACTTCCCCTGCAGGGAAGACACTGGGCAGCAGGGGGCGCGCAGGACCCACTGAGCACAGACACCCAGCACCAGACAGGCACAGATGTATGACAGGGAGGATTTCCTGTTGGAATTAGGACCTTTTCTCTTTGCTCTCAGCATCCCCAGAGACAATTTTGCCTTTTTCTATTTTCTTTCTCTAAATTTTCTCCTTAAAAGGAAGAACTAGCATTCTCTGTTTGCAGTACTAATATTAAAGGTGACGCTGACCTTCATTATCATCCTCTATGCCCCATTACACCCTTTTCCTCACACTATCTGTGACTCAAAATCTGTTGACAACGAAATACAGGCATGTGCAGATTCATGAGTGCAGTGCATGATTTTAAGTGTCCTGAGCTCTTTGCTGTATTACAGCACACAATCAGGTCTCTGGAAGTGTCTCTCTGCATTACTCCCTGTGTACTGTGGGTAGTGATTGAATAATGTTCTGTGTCTGAGAAAATAATTGTGGAGACATCTGGGTCTAAACGTGTGACCTGTCCTTAGTGATGCTTGCTACCCATTGTCTCTGTTTATGCTGAAGCAAGGGATCCAGGCATAGGGAGACCCCTGACACTGACAAGGGGTGAACTGAAATGACCTGTCTGGTGGGCAGAGTCATAAATAAAGTCATTTATTGGAGTCACAATGAACAGACCACTCATTGGAAGAACAACTTTGATTCCAAAAGACAGCAAATGAGTCACAAGAGGAGGACATTTGCAGACTAATATTTCAGAATGCACTTTATTCTCATTGAGAGCAGCGAGATTTCTCACATATTTGCATCAGGTGATCAGGGGAACCATTTCCTAGAGAAAGGACGTCGTGTTTGGCAGAGTGTCACCAAAATAGAGGAAAATAATCAGATGCATGGACAGACTGGCTGCTAAAATGTTCTCAGCGGTTTCACTCTGCAGCCAGTGCAGAGATGGAGGTTTGAAAGCATCCCTTGTTTGTGCTGTAGTTGAAGAACAGTGTTCCCTCATCAACAGCAAAGATAGAGAAATAGGGTTGTGCTAGGAGATGGAATCTCCTGGAAGACAGTGAGTTGGTTTTATTGTTGTTGTTGTTTTGTATATTCAATGAAATGTACGTAACAATCAGTTTGGGGGATGTTCGAATGTGTTCAGATGAAGGTAGAAGAAGGATGTTGTAGGACGCCAGTGACTAAAGAGTGTTTTGGGATCCAGAAGTCATGGGAAAGGCAGTCAAACAGCAAGGTCATCACTTTACAGCAGCCAGACTAACATATTTGACCTAAGCACTCCTGTGTCTGTTATGGACTCTGGGGACGGGCAACAGACTGTACTTGAACTTCCTGCTTTCTCAATTTCCAGTTCCTATTTTGGTTTATCTCAGGTATATTTTGTCATTGGTGGTAACATTCTTGAATTTTTGTTCTTTATTTTTCTGTTTTACATTAGATGAAACCGGGGATTGATGAATATATAGAGATAGCAAAGAGAATAAGGGATTCTGGAGCTTACAGTGGGGGGTGGGATAAAAGGGAGCTGATGCCAAAGAGTTCAATAAGGAAGAGGGTGTTTTGAAATTAATTTTGGTGGCAATTGTACAATACTGCTTGATGCACTTGAATGATGAATTGATATGATTATTATGACCAAATACAATGGTTTTGGAGGGAAAATGAGAAAATAAATTAAATATTAAATAAAGGCTATGCCATTGATAACACTTTTTAATTTCAAATTTCTGGTTTATTTAATAATCTCTATTCAAGTTCAATATATTAGCTAGTTTTTTGAAGTGTTGTACCAGCAAGACTTTCCATAAGTTTCTGATTATGCATGAAGAAGCTATCTTCCACTTTAAAAATTATTTTTCTCATAGTATTTTTTCATGTATAGGCAAAAAATATTTTCAACATTCTTCTCGTGCATAATGCAATGGCATTAGATTATCATCATGTTCAACAATTGCCAACATCTGCAAAATTTCCTATCATACACATCACAGAAACCCTTAAAAAATAATTCTGACTTGAAAATTTCCTCCTTAACATGGAATAAATAACTCTATTACTTTTTTGCTCTAATTATTTTGAATCGAAGTCTGCTTTAAGTACCTTTCTCTTCCTGTGCAAAGAATGAACCCTACACTCTGTTCAATACCTTCATTGTCTTTCAGGCAGATTTCTTTCTTAATCAGTATTTTACTTCAATCATTTTATTGGGGCCTTTACACATCTTATCACAATCCATACATATTTCCATTGTATCAAGCACATTTGTCCATTTGTTGCCCTCCTCATTCTCAAAATATTTGCTTTCCACTTGAGCCCTTGGGATCATCTCCTCACTCCCCGCTCCCCCCACCTTCATGAACCCTTGATGATTTATAAATTATTCTTATTTTGTCATAACTTACCTACTCCTTTCACCCACTTTTCTGTTGTTCATCCCCCAGGGAGGAGGTTATATGTAGATCCTTGTAATCGGTTCCCTCTTTCCAACCCACCTACCCTCCCTCCACCCTCCACTCTCAGCACTGTTCCTGAAGGGATCATCTGTCCTGGGTTCCCTGTGTTTCCAGTTCCTATCTGTACCAGTATACATCCTCTGTTACAGCTGGATTTGTAAGGTAGAATTGGGATCATGATAGTGGGGTGGGGGAAAGCATTTAAGAGCCAGAGGAAAGTTGTGTGTTTCATCATTGCTACACTGCACCCTAATTGGCTCATCTCCTCCCCACGACCCTTCTGTAAGGGGATGTCCAGCTGCCTACAGATGAGCTTTGGGTCCCCACTCCACACTTCCCTTCATTTACAATTATATGACTTGCTTGTTCTTTGATGCCTGATACCTGATGCCTTCAACAGCTTGTGATCACACAGGCTGGTGTGCTTCTTCCATGTGGGCAATGTTGCTGCTGAGCTAGATGGCCGCTTGTTTACCTTCAAGTCTTTAAGACCCCAGATGCTATATCTTTTGATAGCCAGGCACCATCAGCTTTCTTCACATTAGCGTATGCACCCATTTGTCTTCAGCAAATGTATCAGGGAAGTGAGCACACGATGATAAGAGTTTTTGTCCTTTGATGCTTGATAACTGATCCCATCCGGCACCTCGTGACCACACAGGCTGGTGTGCTTCTTCCATGTGGGCTTTGTTGCTTCTGAGCTAGGTGGCTGCTTGCTTACCTTCAAGTCTTTAAGATCCTAGGTGCTATATAATTTCATAGCTGGGCTCCATCAGCTTACTTCACACATTTTGTTATGCACACATTTGTCTTCAGCGATTATATCAGGAAGGTGAGCATCATGGAATGCCAGTTCAATAGAACAAAGTATTCTTACATTGAGGGAGTACTTGAGTACAGTCCCAATATCCATCTGCTACCTTAAAACTATATGGGAAACAGAAAGATTTCTCACAAATCGTCTCCCCCAAATATGTTACACTGCTTGCAGGTAATCATAAAAGTTACTTCCCGTGAGACAATCAGCTGCCATACTGCTGTCTCCTCCCACCACAGGTGGGCCTGCTCCCTGCTGCCAGGGACAATGGGTTATTTTTCTCTTAGGTTTGTGCCCATTGGCTTGGTTCCTTTAGTTGGGATTTACACCTACTAATAATGGTTCCTATGGAGATCCAGAGAACAGATCAAACCCTCTCAGTGACATCAAGTTAGGCTACCATCTTGAATATAGGATCCACCTGTCTTGTCACATGGATAACCCAATTCCTCCCCTTCCTATTGTGTTTATACCCCTAGATTGTTCCCCTCTCATTGCTGTATAACTTATATTGCAAACCCTTCCTGTGACATATGTCTTTACCTATAATTAGTGGGCTTGCACACTCCCCTCAGAGGTATATGCACAGGGTTAATAAAGAGTGCCCTCTCTCTTGGCTCCTCCCTTGATCTCTCACCAGCTTCTCCTCTCCTCTCACATGCTCGCTCCCCTGTTCCCTTTCCCCTTGTCCTCCTTCCCTTCCACCTCTCTCCAAGTGGACCACCAAGCTGAGCTTAGGAAAGCATACTACCATGGTGAGGGAGAGTCATTGTGAGTCCAGACATAAAAATAACCTCATGGAGAAAGCTGACCTGAAGGGATGCTAAGGACCCTCCAGCTCTGGACCAAGAGAAGAAAGAAGTGAGGACAGGAGGCTGGATGAGGACTGCAGTGCCTGGCCAGCTAGAACTGCTGCACTGACCACTACCATACCTGTACTGTCCATGGCAGGAAACCTGCTGAGACAACTCCAGGTAACACTCCTGACAATAGTCTGAACACTTAGGGCCAGAGAAAATGTTGCTGTGGGACCGAAAGAAGGTGGAAGACAGTGTGAGCCCAGGAAACACATCTCCTGTATGTGATGGGATGCTGTCACCAGGGGGCTCTCTGAAGATACTGAGCCCAACACCCACCCCCAGTACTGATTCATGGAGGAAAACCGAGCTTCTTCTTATTTCTGTGGTTTCTTTTATCCTCACAAATAACCCTGCTCTTAGGAAACTTTTCATTCCAACTCTAAATACAGACGATAATATTGAAGTAACTTACTTCTTTCCCAATATTGTGAAATGTAATAGGTGAAAGAATTTGGGATGACGTACACCTGTTTCCATATGTATTCATATGTATGAAAAGATGCAGGTTGACCTTGTATTTATTCCAAAATAGGGTGAGGATAGAGTTTGTCATTAATTTCAATTGATCATCTGGATACATTTGATGGTAATGAACATAAAGTTACATTGAATATGAAATCTGCACAGATGTTCATATGATTGGTAGAGTGAAGACCTCAGGGAGAGGACTGTGTTCTCCCAAGGACTCTACCAGCATCGCTTTTCTAGTCTGAGTCCCAGAGCTACGGTCTCCATTTAGCCCTCTCCACCTTTACATACAAGTGCACCTCCCAGTCACATGCAAACACCAGTCCCATGAAACCACAGCGTGCTTGTACTTAAATTTGTATTCCTTCACACCCAAGAGAGCATTTTCTGGGTGTCATGAATCTTATCCACATGAACATGAATTGGGTGTGAGTTTTCCTCTTTCTGGTGGCAACTCTGGGAGGTAAATGCTTCAGGGATTCACACATGAAGTCTGCGGATGCAGTATCTGAGCACACAACTCACTGTGTTTCTCTTTATCCCCAGGTGACCTAGCCAAGGAGCAGCTACAAGAGTCAGGCCCTGGACAGGTGAAGCCATCATAGACCCTGCCTCTCACCTGTGTCGGCTCTGGATTCTCTTTAACAAGCTATATTGTGCACTGGATCCGCCAGGCTCCAGGAAAGTGACTGGAGTGGTTTGGTCCAATATGCATTGGTGGGAGCACAAGATATAATGCAGCTCTCTCATACCGGGTCAGTATCACCTGGGACACCTCCAAATGCAACTTTTATTTAAAATTGAGCTCTTTGGATCCTGAGGACACCGCCATGTATTACTGTGCTAGAGACACAGTGATGGGAAGTCAGTGTGAGCCCAGACACAAACCTCCCGGCAACAGGACATGATTTTGGCAGATGCAAAAGAGAGAGAGAAGTCAGTGATGTTTTCCTCTCAGAAGCTGTGCTTTCCCCACCTTGTCAGCACCTCTCTAGGGACCACCAAGCACAGACTCTAGGGAGCCTTCATGTATCTGAACCTGGCTTCTGTTCATTGGAGTGGGCTTTGTCTGTATTTTACCATCTATCCAAAGATAGAATTCTCAGAAATACTAGTGTGTACTCATCACATCTCCATTTACCATTTAGGGCATTAACCACTGCTGTTTTTTGCAAAAGTTAGAAATATTCCAAGAAAGCAAACTCACTGCCATCGAGTTGATGACAATTTGATGATGCCCCTGTAGGTTTCCAGGATTGCAACTGTTGTGGGAGTAGAAAGCCCCATCTTTCTTCCTTGAGAGGCTGAGGGTTTCAAACTGTGGACATACACATCTCAGCACAACACATAACCAGTACGCCACCAGCCTCATTATAAAAACATGAATGCAACAAAATATTCTCATGTGAGCCCCAAATTTTCTCCAAGCCATCAGATGGGTGTCCAAAGTTTTCATTCCAGTGAATGCTGACAAATGTATGCTTATGTAATAATTTTAACTTACAATGACCTTGATAATATTGTTGATATTGTTAGGTACCCTTGAGTTGGCTTCAACTCCCAGAGATCCTATGTACAAGGATGAACTGCTGCCCTGAAGTGCACTCTCCTCAGTCATTCCCGTTTGGACTCATCATTGCAGCCTTTGTGACAATCCACCTCCTTGAAAGTCTCTCTTTTTCAATGGCATTCCAATTTAGCAAACACAAGACCATTCTCTGGGTTCTGGTTCTGCATGATGCCATACCCAAATAAGTGAGATAAAGTCTTACTTGAATGCTTCCAAGAACCATTCCAGATGTGTTAATTCTGAAAGAGACCCACTTGTCCGGCAGGCAGCCCGTGGTATATTTAATATTATTCTCTAACACCATAACTCAAATGCATCAATTCTTCTTTGGTATTTCTCTTTTTTTCTTCTTCTTTGCATGCAGGTTGGATATTTTTTATTATTTTATTTTTATCAGTTTATTGGGGGCTCATATGGCTCTTATCACAATCCATCTATCCATTGTGTTGAGCATATTTGTACTTATGTTGTCATCATCATTTTAAAAACATTTTCTTCCTACTTGAGCCCTTGGTATCAGCTCCTCATTAAAAAAATTCTTATTTGGCCTTTATTAGAGTCACTCTTAGGTATCACCACTACGGCAGCTGTTTCTGGCATTACAGATAGAGACCAGGGTTGCTACTAAAATCACACAATGTATAGGAAAGCATCCTACAATAAGTACTCAAGGAGCAATAAAATAGCAGTTGTGCCAGCATTGAAGAAATCTATATAATGTCTTAACACCAGTCAACATGAAGAGAAATGTTCATCAGCAGAAAGTAAAGGTCATGATGTATGTAAGTTATACTTAGAGGAACCTGGATCACAAAACCATGTGGCACAATGATTAAGTAATCAACTTTTAGGCAACAGGTTGGCAGTTCCACTCATTTGGATAAAGATCTGATAACTTTCTCCCATCAGTACTAAAGAAAAGAAAATCCACTTCAGATAGTTCTCTTTCATGCAGGCTCTCTGAGTCTATGAGTCTCTGCGCCCAAACAACCTTGGATGCTTAAAGTTCTTTAAATATGTGGACAAGACAATGGCTACCAATAATTAGCCAAAGTACAGTGAACGTCAACATAAGAGCACTTATAAAGACATTGTATTGTGTTACATATTTCCCTTTGCTAGACGTGCTTCTCTGCATAAAGCATGTACCTTTCCCCCAGCACTGTTATTCAAACCAGGAAGAATGTTGTGTGTTCTGTTATATTTTCTTTTTGATGGTGCAAAGTGCCAGAGTCAGTTCCAAATTCTAAGTGATTCAATGTACAACAGAAGGAAATAATGCCTAGTTCAACATCACAATAACAATGAATATTTTTGAGCTCATTATTACAGCCAATGTGTCAAACCATCTCATGATGTGCCTGTTCTTCACTGATCCCCTACTTTATCATGGTTGATGTTTTCCTCAAGGAACTGGTATCAAGAGTCTCCCCATCCTTGATTCTAAGCAACTCTCTGGCTGTCCTCCTTTCAAAACAGATCTGTTTGTTTTATTGCCAGCCCGCCCCACAGTACTTTCCTCAGGCCATCATTTTTTCCATGGCCTTCTTTTTTTATAGTCCAGAGTTCATATGCATATACTAATAATGAAAATATTATGACTTGGCTTTTGAAAGTGACATTTTTGAAACCCTGTACTGTGGGCCTGTCGGTACAGAGATGTAAAGGGCTATGGTGGTGCTGTGGGATAAAATTTGCTCACCACAAATAAGGTCAGGGATTCAAATCAGCCAACGGTTCCTCCTGAGTAAGATGACATTGTCTATTCCTGTACATAATTATACTCAGCAAAAGCCTAATAAGCAGTTCTCATCAGTCTTCTAGGGTTCCTATGAGCCAGAGTACATTTGCTTTTGAAAGAAGAGATTGTTCATTTTTTAGCTCAATTTCTTGGTTTTCTGATTTTCCCTCAGTCAGAAGAATGTCTGGTGTGTTCCTAGCTCTCAGACCTCACAAAGAAAAATTAATTCATCAAACAAGACTGCTACACTGGAACTCTGATTTTGTAATTTCAAATGTTGGAATCTGGGGAGCCAGCTAATTCAATGTATGCTTGTGGGTCACATCACTCCTATCTCTGTCATCCAACTTGATTCAAGAATCAGCTCTGGAGATACTTTCTTGTGGAGCTGTGGTGCCTGTGCATTTGCACATTGTTCATAGTCCCCACCTCTTTTAACAGTCAGGAACACTCATAGGCAAATACCTGTTGTGGTTTCTTACTTAATAAGACCACCACCATCAATGCCCTGCAACCAGGGTATTCCAGAGCCTTCTGAGTCGGGGAGCCTTTGATAGAGAAATGTCTGTCTCCTTTCTCTTCCTCCTCCTGATGGTGCTGGGTCTCCCATCAGGTCACTGGCAGGGAGATGCAGTGGATCACAGCACATTCAAAGACATATGGGGCCTTTAATACTTGTTTCTGAAGACTCCAGGGGCCCTGTCCCACATGCAGCTACAGGAGTCAGGTGATCAGATGGTTAAGCTTCTCAGACCCTCACTCTCACCTCTACCATCGCTAGGGAGTCTATCTCCAACACCAGTGCTACTTGGGACTGGATCAGACAGAGCCCTAGGACAAGCCTTAAGTGGATGGGAAGGACCTTCTCTGAATCAGAGTGGTTTAGCAAATACACATCATTTCTCAGAGACCATCTTGTCACATCCATGAATCAGTTCTTCCTGCAGTTGAGCTCTTTTACCACTGACAAGCACTTTGCAAGGAGATAAGGAGAGGGAAAGTCAATGTGAGGCCCCACACAACCCACCATGCAGGAGAGCTGGGGGCTGAACTAAGAGAGCTCTTATAACAGCAGGGGTAGCACAGGCCCAGGAACCAGAAGCAGGTGGGTGTGTGAGCACAGATGAGATCTTCTGCTGTGTCTTGGGTTCGCTTTGTTCCCACTGCTTAGGAGCAGATTGAGAGGAAACTCCAGTAGAAACTGCCCGAGGAGAGTATGGGGGTGGGGGTAGTTTTGACATTGTATGCTGAATTTTTCTTTTCTTTTTAACCTGATGAGTAATTTCTTTTAAAATTTGGTAAGTAGTCGCCATGTTCTTAAACATAGACCCTGGGATCTTCTTCAGGATTACATTAAAGTTATAGATTGTTTAGAGTGTTTTACTTTTACAAAGTTAAGACTTCCTCTTCGTGAACATGACCCGTTATTCTAATTATGGGTGTGTCTTTTGGTATCTTGGAAAAATGTTTTCTTATCATTTTCATTATATAAGACTTTTGTTTCTCTGCTTGGGCTTACTCCAATTTACTTTATATTTTAAGTGGTTATTGTAAATTGTATTATTTTCTGATTTTCTTTTCAGAGCTTTCTCTAATGGTACGTGGGAATCAAACTGATTATCTGTGTTCCCCTTATAACCTGTGAAATTGCTTAACCTTCAAAACCGGTTTCAATAATTTTCTTCTAGAGCTTTTGGGTTTTCTATGTTTAGAGTGACATCCTCAGCAATTATAGAGAGTTTTATTTCTTTATTACCATTTTGGATGCATTCATCTATCATTTGTTGATTTATAGTTATAGTTAAATTTGAAGCATGATATGAAATAAGATTTATATTTAATGGTATCCTTATCTGGTTCCAATTTGACAGGTAAATGCTTGTGCTTCCTCTCCATGGAGTGCAATATTTGCAACTGGCATTGTATGTTGCTGTTTTAAGTCCTATCAAATCAGTTTGGATTCATAGCAACACTAGAGAAAACAGAATGAAACAGAATCATCCTTACAATTGTCATGTATGAGGCCCTTTTTGCAGTTACTGTGCCAACTATGTTCTTAAAGTTCATCCTTTTAAAAATGACCTTATGCGTTATCAAGCATGATGTCTTTTTCCAAGTTCTGATTTCCTTGACACATGTTCAAAGTACTTGAGATGAAGTAATACTATGCTCACTTCTTTCTATTAAGCATCACAAGTGTACATCATCCAATATACGCTTGTTCCTCTGACAGTCCACCACACCATCAAATTATTCACCAGTATCATGATTCAAATACATTGTTTCATCTTCGATCTTTCTCATTCATTGTCCAACTTTGACATGCATATGAGACCACTGAAATTTCATAGCTTTGGCCAGGTGTATTTTAGTCCTCAAAGAGACATTCTTGCTCTTCAATCTTTAAAGAGGTCTTGTGCTGCAGATTCACTGAAATGCATCATTTGATTGACGGCGGCTTCCTGAACACTGATTGTAAATCTAAGCAAGATGAACTCCATCACAGCTTCGATCTTATCTCCACTTATCATATTTTCAATTGGTCCCATAGTGAGAAGTTTCATTTTCTTTGCATTGATTTGTAATGTAGAGTGAAGGCAGCAATTTCTGAACTTCATCTGTAAGTTTTCAAGTCATGCTATATTGGAACATGTAGTTTTATTTCACCTGCATATCACAGATTATTAGCTGGGTTTACTACATCCTGATGTTGTGTTTTCCATTTAGTACAGCTTCTTGAGTTATTTGTTCTGTTTAGCATGGTGCACAGAGAAACGGCTGACATTTCCAGCAATTCTGTATTTCTGTGATGCACAATGAATACCCATGGAAGAAACAAACAAGAAATCACACCATGGACTGCATTGAGCAGAGATATGAAAAATGACTTTATGAAAGTACCTAAAATGCTTTCCAGAAAATATGGCCATTCTATAACCACCCATTCCAAGAAAATATCTCCAAATGAAACAATGCCAATCTAATACACAATAATAGCACCAATGAATAATGTGTTACTATATTTGTATCCTTTCAACTTAAATGTCTCCTTCATTCAAGTACCATTTCATGCCCTTTGCCTATTTTGATTATCCAAACTCTGTACATGTTCCACTGTCGTGACTGGTATTAAGTGAGATGACATGATAAAGAAATAGGAATTAACTCTCCAGGAAATATGCAGAGAAATGAGAAAACATAGTAGAATAAATGTTCACTAATAATTAGGGGTATTAATAAAATTAGAATTTCTTAACACTCTATGATTTCTGTGTCCATAGTTTCTCTGATCTTCAGCCTAAGGAGCTTGATTTCTCAATAGATAGAGGCAAACAAACCTCAAGAGAATGGAGGACATTAGACTTTCTCTTTTCAGTTTCTGAGAAAAGACTGGAGGTTTATCTGCCTTTTTCCTTTTTTCTTCTGGGATTTCTAACATGCAGATCACCCCTTCAATTTCCAGATTAAATTTCAAAACTTGGTGAAAAACATCACATTTGGGGAAGAGTTTTTTTTTTTAAGAACTACATAACTTGTCCCTAGTATAGATTTTCTTTTGGCTATTCTTTGGCCTCATAATTAATTTCTAGTAGTATCATGAAATTCTAAAAATGTGTAGGAATAAAAGAAGTGTGCATTAGTTACCATCATTGATTATCTTGGATGTCCTGTGACAGCTTCAGCATCATTATTTGGACCCAGGAGTGATGAATCCTTCACAGAGACTCATCACTTAAAATTTGCTGCCTCTGATAACTACGTATTTCTGGCGCTGGATCTACCAAAACCTGCAGAAGAGATTGGAGTCGTTGTTATCAATATGTTTTAGTAGAAGAAAACAATTACCCATCACAATTGAGTTGACTCTCAAGCTCAAAAAGCATGTCCACGAAGAAGTTCTCCCTGCAGCTGAGCTCAACGACCACTGAGGGCACCGCTGTCCATTACTCTGAGAGGAACTGTGAGAGGACTCAGTGCCATCCCATGCACAAGCTTCACTACAATAATGACATTGGCGTATAGGAACACGTAGGCTGCACACAGTACAGGAGCCAGGCTCCCAGGGCAATGGGAAAAAGCATGGGGGCAAGGAGCTCCTTGTTGGCATCTAGGGTTTCCTTTCCTACCAAATCATTTTCTCCAAGAATTCTCTCTTCCATAATGTTTATTACAAAACACATCAGTTTCAATATTCACTCATATGTGATATAAGTAAACACAATTAAATATATGTATGTGTGCATACATAAACTCTGGTGGTGTAGTGGTTAGTTGATAGGGTATGAGCTTAAAGCCCAGGGGTTCAAAACCACCAGCTGTTCCACAGGAGAAAAATGGTGTTTTCTGCTCCCATAAAGAGTTACAGTTTCAGAAACGCTCAAATCTACCCTTTCCTATAGGGTCGCAATGTGTCTGCATTGACTCAATGCAATGAGTGAGAGTGATAAATACATTAATAAATACAAATCCTGTTTGAATCATTAACATACGTTTAATGGTTTTCGTATCTTGGATGGCTGTACTGAATGAAAATTAAAGTGCAATATTAAAAAGTGTGGGAAATCGCTAAGCCAGGCAGCGGAGGGAGGAAGCCCTAGCTTGAGCTAGCTAATAAACTCCTTGTTCCACTTTTGCATCTCAACTGGTTGTGATGATTATTGCGTGCACCCAAGGTAAGTTTGCCTTCCTTCCTCAAATCTCATATTTGGGAGCTCGTCCAGGATTGGTAATAGACAGCCTGAGCCCTGCCAAGGACAAACTGACTGACCTTGGGATAGGAGGGTTTTTTTTTTCCTCTAAAATTCTGTCCAGACACATGTATGGGTGGCGCTGTTAATTGGGACCAGAATACAACCAATGTGGAAGCGCCAGAGCTGTCACTGGTTGGGTTCAGGGTGGGAGACATCCTCCTGTTTCACTGGTAAGTTCCGGTTAGAGTCTGGACCTAATCATGATTCAGCACTTTTTGCCGGAAGCCATGTGGATACCCCCACCATTCTTGAGATGATTTCCCCTTCACTGACTTGGCTTTTGCCCTACTTTGGGTCTCATTTCATCTCTTTTGTGAGATGGTGGAAGATTTTTTTTGGATTGTTGGTGCACATAGTATGTTGGAGCTGTGAGCATTGGCAGCTCTGGAGTGGTATGTTTTCTTGATGCGCATTGAACATTTAATTAAAATTCTCTTCATACACGAAAAAAAAAGTGTGGGATTTACTATTTCACGCTCCACTTAATCCTTAGTGCCTGCTCCATCCTGCTCTCTCCCCTTCGTTAGTCTTCGCTCCCCTCAAAGGAATTGCTGCTGCCGTAGTTGCCCAAAGAGAGTCGGAAACACCACAAGGCCATGGTCCTGCCTAAGAATAAAGGTAAAGGAGGTAAATATAGACGTAGAGGTAAGAATGAAAACGAGTCTGAAAAAAAGAGAACTGGCGTTCAAAGAAGATGGGCAAGAATATGCACAGGTCTTCAAAATGTTGGGAGATGGATGATTAGAAGCCATGTGGTTTGATGGTGTAAAGAGATGTGTCACATCAGGGGAAAATTGAGGGGAAAGGTTTGGCTAAATACCTTGGACATCACACTGGCCAGTCTACGAGACTATCAGGATAACAAAGTGGACATCATTTTAAAAGACAACGCAGATGAAGCTAGAAGTCTGAAGGCCTATGGCAAGCTTCCAGCGCATGTCAAAATCAATGAAACGGATACCTTTGGCTCTGGAGATAATGATGAAATCCAGTTTGACGACATAGGAGATGATGATGAGGACATTGATAATATCTAAGTAGAACCGCATGCTTTACATTCCATTAGAATGAGGATTGGCCTACAATTTTGTGCTCTCCCATTGTAGAAGATTGCAATTTCATCAGCATGAGTACTATTTATTCAGGCAGGTTAATTTGTTTTTAAGGGGTTGGTGTTTCCTTTAAAGCCGAGAATGTTGAAATATCTTAAGTAAAATCTTAGGCCCACTTTATTCTGTTGAAGTAATAAGAGTTTCTGGGTAAAAGACCAACCATAAAAGCTATTATTAAAAAAATATTTTAAAGCAATTTTGCCTTTCCCAGGTTGGTCACTTTACTTCCAGGAACTAGATATTCAAATTAATTCATTGTCCACTACTTATTATGGGTTTTGACAGGTCTATTGACTATACAAAGTCTTTCTGTCTGCTCCAAATACCTATTAGTCCCTGGAGATTTTGATACTGTTTTAAGAGTGACAGAAGTCTGCATCTATAGTCAAAATAATTGGGTCTATTTTTTTTCATATTTGAATAGCATATGGCATTTTATACTGATTTTGATATCACATAGTTCGGTTTCTGATCTTGTGTTGTCAGCATTAAGACATGTGAAAAGGCATTTGCAAAATTCGCTTTTCAGAACTTCAGTTTTAGTGGCAATTTTTAATTTTTAAAGCTAGTAGTTACAGAAATTGAAAACTAGGTGGCACTAAATTATTTTAACATTGGAAATACTGAGTAATTTTGACTTTTTTTTTAAAGTCGTGTGCATAGGAAAGTTCCCAAATGGATATGTTCTAATGAGATGCATGTATGTAGACTGTTTTTACAGAACAAAATCCTCATGCTAAATATATTGTTTTATTTTCAAAAGTTATAAATCATAAGCTATAATTTGGAGTATTTTATAAACAATTGAGTTATACATAAATGAAAATCTAATTTCATTAATTTATACAAATGAAGCCTTCTTCACACCATCCCTAAACTAGTGAAGGGGAATGGAATCATTGCAGCTTAAGGAATGGAAAAAGAAGTGTCCAATTTCTAAAAGGAAAAGCTACAGCTAAGGAACAAAATAAGTTGAAGAGTGTATTATGTACTTTCCATTAAGGATTATGTATTTGATTTTGTGTACATTTGTGGGGCGGTTAAGTTTATCCTCTTTTCAAATGGTATTAACTGTGATAAAGTGAAGATCAAGGCTGGAATAGTTCAATCTCCCTGACCACATTTGAGTTTCATCCTACTTCTGAAGGAGCGATCCATAATGAATTGATTTCCAGAGAACTTTCCAATGTTGAGAAATAATTAAGGAGAATATAAAGGGGATAAACTTCCCTTCACATGGCTATAGGAAAACTAATGTATCATCCCTAATCCTTCTCTGCTATAATTCCCTTTTCTGAAAAATCTGAGGCCATAATATGTGCTAAGAATCGAAAAATAGGAATCATATCTTCACACACACACAAAAATTATGGGACTCAATGTAAGAGAACTTAGTTTGGACTTCAACCCTATGTAAATTATAGAAACAACCCTATGTAAATTATAGAAACAAAATTATAAAATTAATTACCTCAGTTTCTATCTAATGAAACTAGAAAAAGTTGCAATATGCCATATCACAGATTAGTATGGAGAAAATAATAAATAAAGGAAGTCAAATAAATGAAATAGCAGGAACACAATAAATAAGCTAATTAAACAAAAACTATTTGAAAAGATGAAGTAAAGTGATAAATATCCAGTTTTCCTGATCATGACAAAAGGAAGAGGACTGGAATCTCCAAGATAAGAAAGCAGAGAGGAAACATCATTGTGCATGGTTTGTGGACATGTTTTATGAACAACTAGATGTCTGCTGTTTAAAAATATCACTGAAATGTGAAAATTCTTGGAACATAAGGAAACCAATAATGTTTCCAACAAGAAAGAGATAATAGAGCCATCCAGTATATGCACCTGCATCCACATCTTAAAGGGAACAAGTCAGAATGTACTGTTACCTCTCATGCCACAATGGGTATTGTGTATGTGATATAAAGTTCATAAACTTACAACTACTTTAAAAATATTGATAATATCTAACAACTAAAGCAATGCCTGATAAACAGATTAAGAGCTCTGTTGTCCTTTGAGAGTGCTTGTGTTTCTGAGTCTGAGGGAGAACTCTGGTTCATATTCTCGATTCCTCTGCTTCTAAATATCAGGGGACATGCAAATGCAGCTCTCTGCCTGCAGATAAATCAGCCACAGTCCCTGATGTGGGAGATCTCAGAGGACAGTCCCAGTCTCTGAGGTCTCTGCTATTTCCATTTGTGCTCAGGAGCTAGTCCACAGGATACAACATGCGTTTTTCACCAACCTTGGCTTTCACTGTGGCCATTTTACATAGTAATCATTGCAGACCATGTAAAATGGTCTGATTTGATATTATTGTAAGTATAATTGTGCATACATTAGTTTGTATGTGTGTGATCTAATCACGGTGCCTCTGTATTTGCAGGTGTCCAGTGTGAGGTGCAGCTGTTGGAGTCTGGGGGCGATCTAAGAAAGCCTGGGGGGTCTCTGAGACTCTCATGTGCTGCCTCTGGATTCACCTTCAGTAGCTATGGCATGAACTGGGTCCGCCAGGGGCCAGGGAAGGGCCTGCAGTGGGTTGCATGCATTACTACTGGTGGTGGTACATACTACACAGACTCAGTAAAGGGCCGATTCACCATCTCCAGAGAAAACGCCAAGAACACGCTGTATCTGCAGATGAACAGCCTGAAAGCTGAGGATACGGCCACGTATTACTGTGCAAGAGACACAGTGAGGGGAAGTCAGTGAGAGCCCAGACACAAACCTCCCCTGCAGGGAGGAAGCATGTCTCCAGGGGGAGCACAGGCCCCACAGAGCACAGGATCAGGCCCAGCAGCAGGTGCAGATGGTTTCAACTTGGGGATTCTGCCCCATCTCACTGTTCCCCAGGGAATCTCTCTCTTTTTATTTCGTGATTATATACCCACCCATGATATATCCTAATTCAAAAACGGTATTTTAAAAGTAGGAAACATTCTCACATGCAGAAAGAGCAGCTGTCCCTTATGGAGGGGGAAAGACCTTGACAGGCGCCCCCAGCGTCAGATATCTGCTAAAGCTCAAGAATTGATTTTACAATTAGATGCAGGGAAAACGCAGTCCCTAGCTAGTGCTAATTGTGAAGTGTGCACTCATGTCTGAACGGTTAGTTTGAGCCCACCCATGGATGCCATAGGACACAGGACTTATGATCTGATTCTTGTTGCTGTTTGGTGTAATTGAATTGCTTCCAGCCCATAGCGATCCTGTGCACAACTGAACCAAATACTGCATGTGCTGCACCATCCTCACAATTGTTCCCATGGCCGAGCCTATTGATGAAGCCAGTGTGTCAATCAATCTCGTTAAGCGCCTTCTTCTTTTTCACCACCCCTCAACTTTATCAAACATGATGTCCTTCTCCAGGTCCTGGTCTCTCCTGATAATATGTCCAAAGTATGTAAGATGAAGTCTTGTCATCCTTGCTTCTACGGAGCACTCTGGCCTTACTTCTAAAAATGCAGATCTGTGAGTCCTTTTAGCAGTCCCCGGTACTTTCAATAATATTCTCCACCACAATCCAAATGCATTGATGCTTCCTTCTTCCTTATTCAATGTCCAACTTTCACAGGCACATGATGCAATGGAGAATATCATGGCTTGGGTCAGGAACACCTTATTCCTCAAAGCAACATCCTTGCTCTTCTGGTGCACAAGAGGCCTTCTGCACCAGATTTATACAATGAAATCTATGTTTTGATCTTTGACTATTGCTTCCATTAGCATTGATTATGGATCCAAGTAAGACAAAATCCATGACAACCTCAACCTTTTCTCCATTTAGTGTGATGTTCCTATTGGTCCCGTGGTGAACATTTTGGCCTTCCCTACAATGAGTTGTAATCTATACCCAAGGCTAAAATCCCTGGTCTTCATCAGCAAGCCCTTCAATCCCTCCTCACTTTCATTAAGAATGGTTGTCTCATCTGCATACCACAGGGTATTAATAAACCTTCATCCAATCTTGCTAGACTTATTCACACAAGTCAGCTACTCTGCTGATTTGCTCAGCATATAGCATAAACAACTATGGTGAGAGGATACAACCCTGATGCACACCTTTCTTGATTTTAAACTGTGCATATTCCCTTATTCAATTCATACAAATGCCTCTTGATTCATGTGAAATTTCCTCATGAGCATAATGAAGTGCTCTGGAGTTCACTTTCTTCTCAAGGTTATCCACAGTTTATCATGGTCAACACAGTTGAATGCCAGTCAATGAAGCATAAATAAATATCTTTCAGTTATTCTCAACTGTGAGCCAAGAACAACCTGGTTTCAGCAATGATATCCCTTGTTCCACATCCATTTCTGAATCTGGCATGAACTTCTGGAAGATCCGTGTCCAAGTACTGCTTCAAACCGTGTTGGTTGATCTTAAGCAAAATTTTACTTGTGTGTGGTATCAATGATATCATTCTATGGTTTGAAAATTTTTTGTACCACCAGTCTTCAAAAAGGGCACAAATATGTGTCTCTTCCAGTCCATTGGCCAAGTATTTGTCTTCTAAATTTCCTGACATATATGAGTGAGGGCTTCTAGTGCTTCTTCAGGTTTCTGAAACATTTCAATAGGTATTCCACCAATTCCTGGCCAATGCATTCAGTACACTTTAAATTTCTTCCTGCAGCACCACTGGTTCTGGTTCATATGCTACCTCCTGAAATAGTAGAAAGTAGACTAGTTTTTTTTTGGTATAGTTACTCTGTGTATTCTTTCCATTTTTTCATGATGCTATGTCATTCATTAATGCATGCAGGAAGCATGATCTACTTGGGAAGTATTAATCTCAGGGATTACAAGAGAGTGTAATTTCTTCAATATGATACTCTCTAGGATTTAATTTGAATGAAGAGGCTGGGTTGTTCCAGGAGAGTAACATCTAATAGCATGATGGGATTAATACCTGACCCTTTGCCTCATATAGGTGTGTGGGAGTCAAGTTGAACTGCCTAAAACACTCTATATTCAAAATATCATCATGTGATGAACCTAGATTTGGCTCCAAGCATGAGCCCAGCTAGCACTGGTGTTCCTTGCAAATCTTGGTTGTCACAGAAAGTTATTTCTGGTTCTCAGATGGTTGTTATACAATTAATTAAAGTGAGGATAATGCCAGTAAACTTAATGCATTGTGTTACTTCTGTTTTTCCCAATGCATGTTTTTTTCAGGCTAAAGTTTAGAGGAGTGACTCAAATCTTCAAGATTTCCCTGACCGTAAGGACAGAGGAGTATTTTATTAATTTTTTTTAATTTTGGTATGATCTCATCCATAATCTCAGGACTCAGTGACACATAACCTTCAATGGGATATGTTCAGATGATTTTTCAGTATAATAAGCCTCCTGGTTAAGCTCCTAAAAACACCCTGCCACACAGTTAATTTGAATTCATAGTGTCCCTGTAAAGCAGAGTTGAAATGGCCTTTCCCTTTCCAAGGACTTACATCTACAGAGGAGCAGACAGCCACCATAGCTTCTTCTGCCTCCTGGTGCAGTCTTCACCTCTGAGCAGTTATCTTGTCCCTTCTGACATCATTCAGAAGGGAGTTCTACTGCCCCAAATTGTTCATACAATTCCCCTTAATGTAGTCGTGTTTATTTTACTTCTAACTGTCCACAATCCACTGAAGAGACCCAGCAAGGCAGAAAAACCACACTATTTACATGAAATCAATTTTATGAATATGTTTTACTAAATTACATCTACAAGTTGTTATCATTTATGTGCGGAGTAGTTTATTTTCCTCATATATTTCCTTCAATGAGAGAGTGTTCAGGCCCAAGATGTTTTGTAGATACCCAATAGTGTGCAGAGAAAAAGAAGGAAATGGGGTGAGAACTAGCCCATAACTTATTAAAGGCAACCTTCTAAAGTAATAAAATTGCTTTGGATTGAATGAATAATTTGCACTCCACAGTAAGTTTTAAATATCTATAGCTGTAAATTTGTTTTACTTGAACTAATGGTTTTCCATGTTAGTTACTCACTCAGAGTGATTCTGAATATAGAAAATAATGCCTATGGCCTGGTTTCCATTGAGTGTGATTTCTAGATCTCAATGATTCATAAACGTAGGAAAGTATAGCCAATTTACCATGAAATAATGGAGAAAGAAAAATGATGGGTATTTTATAATCTGTAAATCCCTGGGACTTGAAAATCATTGACCTTCTTTCTAAAGCTATCTTCTCCCTTGGAGTTTTCTACCTCTTTGACCAGTTATTCTAGCATCAGCCTTGTTCTACATGAAGAGGACTCTGGGCTTGGTGAATGGAAAATAAAGGTGGAGGACTGTGTTCTCCTGAGGGGCAGTCAACATTCCAGTCCCAGAAGAGTCTATTACAAAGATCCTACTCACATGCAAATCTCCACTTAGTTCATCAGATGAAACTTCATAATACATTTCTTTATATTTATGCTCTTTATAAGTCCATGTACTATTTATGGAAATGTTGGACTTTATTCACAAGAGTTTGGAATGTGTTTGTGTCATTTTCTTCTTGGTGGCAGCTCACTGATGCAATAGCTCAGGGATTCAGACACGAAAGTCTGGAAATGTTTCATTCTACCCAGTGGTTCACTGGATTCTTCCTCGTTCAGAGGTCTCCTGTCCCAGCTGCAGATGCAGGAGTTGGACCAGGTCTAGTGAGATTCAAAGATCTTTTCCTTTACTTGTGATTTCTCAAGGTGCTCCTCAATCAGCATTTCTGAAAGCTGGGCCACTCAGGATGCATTAAAGAGATGAAAATATGTCATTACTATATGGAGAGGTTGGAGTTATAACTCCTCTCTGATTTCTTGAGTACACATTACTCCTCTCTGATTTCTTGAGTGCCCCTTTAATACTCATATTTTTATTTAAAACTGAGCACTCTGATGGCTGATGACATGAGTGTTAATTTCTGTGCATGGAGGCAGTGAAGGAAGCTTTACCCTAACACAAAATGTCAACTGAAAAGAGAGTTTTGAACTTCAGTGTGCTCTTGAGGCTATTGAGAATGGGGGCCTAGAGAAAGATGAAAATTGTTTGATCAGGGAATTTGGGGATTTATTTTTCCTAGAACCTGTGGTTAGAATGGCATGAGGTACATATTTATCAGCTCCTTGGGAGAATGACTCAAGTTTTTAACTCCTGAAAACAGTCTCTGTCTTGGGAATCCATAAGTGGCTTATGTGAGTCAGCATTGACTGAATGGCAGTGATTTGGGAGTTTTTGTTTATTTTGTTAAAAGTTGGGCATATTTGACAGACTGTAGATATCAGCATATTGTTTTACATATTTTCATTTTCCATTTGATGTGATCATGGTGTACCTCTAGTTATAAATTTATAATACAGGTGTGAGCAAATCTTGTCGGTGATGAATTTGAAATCATTTCCTTCTTTCTGGGTAACAGAGTTAAACTTTGCTTTGATACTTGCACTAGAGGTTCTATTTAACATGCTTTCCACAGAGATTGTGTGTTATGTCCCCTATGCACCCAATTCTTATTTTTACTTGTGGTTAGTGTTGTAGTGAAGTTTTGGCTAAGGAGCAGTTATATGATCTTTCATCTGAGCCTCATTCTTAGGTAGGCGTTGTGAAACTGGATCTGAGATAGGATCTACCAATGTTTATGCTTTGCTTCTGGAGACAATGCTAACCTAGTAGCTGTTCCTTTTCCTCACATGAAGCAGTGTTTTTAATTCCAAGTTGTTCCCTCCATAGCTGTAAAGATTTAGAGAAGGAGCCTTAGCTTTTATTTTTAGTATCCGTCCCCTTCAGTATGAATGTCTTATAGTTTAGAGAAGAAAGGTGGGGGGTTATTTTGTTCCATGCCTGGTCCCCAGTTCACATTTTTGATGGGATGCCACCTGTGCCTGTATGATATTGATTTTTACTGTTATCTCCTCGGTGTTGAGGAACAGTAGGCCTGAATGTATTTTGATGGTGAATTCTATTCCTCTGCCCCTGCACCATAATGGAAGTGAAGCGGATTAGATTTTGTAGTTCTCCCAATATTAAGGGATTGCTATGAAATAGAACAGAAATTTCCCAATGTCTATGGTAGTCATGGAGTATTTCAAACTCTAATGATCTAATTGCTCAAACTTCCACTATTTAAATCTGTTCAGAGTGTAGGATGAATAATTCCAATAAATTACTAATATAAGAATCTGAGCTTGTTTCCGATGAAGGTTAAATTTATAATGTTAAGAAACAGAAAATGTATGTTTTGATAGGAAGTTTCTAAACATTTAATACACATACTTATTACATTTTCTTGGTGAGCAAATAAGAGAACACATGAATGGAGTCCTGAGGTAAATGGAGGAAGCAACACAATGAATAGAAAGTAGAAAAGTTCAAACAGGAGAAAGATACACATTATCACTTCAAACATTTATTTACCTTCCTTTTGTTCTAGTTCTTAGGTATATACAAAGAAAATAAGCATATTAAAACCACCCCCTTCTGATATTCAGTTATGCTGTGTTTGCTTACACATGGCTATGATGTTGACACTCCATTACAAGAATTTTAAATATTATCATGGTCAAACCTGTAGGTCAGAATACAATATTGTCCAAAAAAGGGATGGACAATATCCCTCTTAGATAGTTACACCCTCAAAATATATAGGGTGCTCCACAGAATCATTTATCCCCCAAATTATGAAGATGTGTTGTACATGGATGGGGGAGTTACATAATTTCATGTCAACTTGAAGATATATGAAAGTTTATGGGTGGTATTCAACCTGTCAACTAGGTCACCACCTGATATAGCCTCCTTGTAGATGTGTCATCATCAGGAGGGCTCTGAGAACCTTCCCCTCTCTCTTGGTCTTCACATTCCTCCTGGCTAACCATGATGGCAACCAGACACTGTCATTGGGTCCACATGATTTTCAACCACTGGCTGATAGTTTCTTGATATATAAAGCTTTTTGATACTAAGCTCCTTCTTACACATATTTGCGCATCACTTGATTTGTTTTTTTTAGTCAACCCGGCTTAACACAATGGGTCATCATGAGTCAGAGTGGACTCAACAGCAACTAGTCACAGCAACCTGTGTAAAAATAAATTTTAAAAAACCTTGGCAATGCTGACAGCTAAGTGTTGTGCAGCTAAGTAAAATGTTGGTGGTTCAAACACACCAGCCCCTCTGTGGGAGATAGAAACAATTTGGTCTCATAAAAATTCACAGTCAACTTCCAGGAAATGGTGACTGAGTAACACATACCAAAGGGACTCTGCAGAAATCATCCCAGGAGAGTTACTAAGAGTGAAATTCCATGCCGCTTGGTCACAGGAGCATCGGAAAGATAAGTAGACACAAATCCACTAGGTTTTCAGGAGCTGGGGGCATTTGGCTTACCACAGTGGAGGCTGACTAGGGTTTGACCTTAGCCCCGCCATTGCCTCAGCTGGAGCCAGGATCTTTTGGAGCCAATGCAGGGGCTTCATCTTAACAGCCACAACTTGCTGATGCCTTAGGGCAGGGTTAAACTCCTCCAGCCCCACTGTCAGGGATCTGGGCTCAGCAAACTTGTTTCATTTGTTTCTCTCTCTTGTTTCTTTCCCACCACAGTTTCAGTGGACTTTTTTTTTCTTTTTCTCTTCCCTTTCACATGCCACTGCTGAATTCCAGGCAACTCCCCTTAGCCTAGAGCATTTATGCCCACCTTCTAACTAATTGGGAGACCTCCACCCTCTGCACCATGACCCAAGGCTGGGGAAAGGAAGCCCACCTTCCTCCAGGGAAATTCTGCCTACCTTCTTCCAGAGGAAATCCTGTCCATCTTCTTCTGGGGGAAATCCTGTCCACCTTCCTCCAGGGGAAATCACACGCACCTTCTCTGGGGGAAATTTTGCATGCCTTCCTTCTGTAGCGCTTAATATGTGGCTGGGGAGATTTCACTCACCTTCTTCCTGCCTTCTGTGACACTTTGTGACACACACCCTCTGTAGTGCCCGAAGCTGCTATGCCCACACCATCACGGCTTCTTATGACCTCACCCAATGCAACACCATCCTCATGAATCCACAACCACCCATCTAGTGTCCCCTGAGAGGACCATCCAACTTGCCCTCCAAATAACAGAATACTGTTTGATCAGGGAAAGAGTAAAGCCACGGGAGGATAAAAGAGATAGGCCAATTCCATAATGCAATTAGCAGCAAGCAGTTTGAAGAAGTATTCCTAAAAGTCTACCAGAAAGAGGCCAGTGCTCTTTGACGCTCTGGAAAATGGCTCATCTAAAACAATGCAATTCAAACAGCAACTAGTCTCAATGACCTCAATGAAAAAACAAGAGAGACAAAAGAAGATGTCAGAAGATGTTCTGAATGTAATGACATGCATAGAAAGAGACACTGATCTGCCACAGAAAGAAATTTTCAGAAAGCTGCTTGGAGTCATACAGGATATAAGGGAAACAATACAGAAAAAGGAGGAAATGCCATACACCAAAAGGAAATATAAGAGTTTAGAGATGATATAACAAAAGCCAATATCATACTCATGGACTTCACTAACTGACTGAAGGAGGCAGATAGCCACACCAGTGATGTAGGGGACAGCCAAGCAAACTTTAACAAACGTTAAAAAATCTAATAAAATCATCAGAGAAGCTGAAGAAAAGGGCTGTATCTGGTGCTATGAATAGGAACAGCATAAAAGTAATTGGATTACCAGAGGAAGACACAACAAAGAAATCATCAGGGAAAATATAAAGAGAATTCTTAGAGGAAAACTGCTCCAGATTAATGAATGAAAAGCAGGCAACCATTCAGGAGGCTGAAAGAACACCAGCTATACTGATTACCAAGAAGAAATCATCAAGGCACATAATAGTCAAATTATTCAACTTTTAGAGAAAGGAGACAATTATGAGACCAGCTAGGGAAACACAACAATCACATATAAAGGTTCCCAAATAAGAATATTCTTAGACCAATCAGCAGGAACTATGAAGAAAAGGAAAGAGTACAGTAACATATTCCAAAATTTGAAGGAAAAATAATCCAAACACAAGAATACTCTATCCAGCCAAATTATCTATCAAGTAGATGGAGAATAAGTCTTCCCAGACTAATAAAAACTCAAAGAATATGTTAAAAGAAACCCAGTCCTACAAAATATCTTTTCTGACCCAGCATAGGCAGAAGAACAGCACTCACCGAGCACAAATAAGAGACCACCACACAGAACAACCCCACCCAGAGGGCAACAAAGAGAAAGCAGACCCCAAGGTAGCATTGGATTAAGCATGGAAAGAAGTCAAGAATGATCCCCCCACACACACACACATGCACAACACACTGATAATAAAAGGAGGTAGGAAAACACCCAACACAACAGGTACAAGATGACATCACAGAGTCCACAGATGGAGATAATAACCCTCAATATCAATAGATTACACTCAGGCATTAAAAGACTGAGGCTAGCAGACTGGCTTAGAAAATACAACCCATCAATCTGCTGCCTACAGGAGACACATCTCAAGTCTAGACACAAAAATAGGCTGAGAATCAAAGGCTGGATAAAATGATACCAAGCAAACAGCAATTCAAAAATCAGAGGTTGCAATCCTAATTTTGGATAAAATTGACATCAAAGTGAAACCATAAAAAGAGATAAGGAGGGACACTACATAATTCTCAAAGGAATGGGAGGCAAAAAAACATTAAGTATTTTAGACATATATTCCCCCAACAAGGGACCCTCTGAATACATCAATCAAACGCTCCAAAAGATGAAAAAAGAAATCACAGGCTCAACAATTATAGTAGGGGAGTTCAATACACCACTTTCTGAGAAAGATAGATCATAGGGAAAGGAATGCAACAGGGAGCTTAAAGATCTAAAGACTACAATTAGACAATTTAATCTAATAGATATATACAGATTTCTTCACCGAAATACAAAAAAAATCACATTATTTTCAAACTCATATGAAACAGACTAGAAGATAGACCAGATGCTGGGACATAACATGAATCTGAATAAATTTAAGCATATTGATATCATACAGAACTCTCTCTCTGACCACTGTACCATAAGGCTGGAAATCAACAAAATGAAGGTGAAGAAAACAAGGGCAAACAATTGGAGGATGAATAACTCTCTATTGCAAAAGGTGTGTGTATTTCCTCAGACAGAGATGAAATTAGGACCTTTCTAGAAACCAAAGAGATTTAGAACATGATGTAACACAATTTATGTGACACAGAAAAGACATTTATCAGAGGAAGTTTCATTGTACTAAGTACACACATGAAATAGGAAGAGAGACTTATTGATATACTGTCACAAAATTTACAGCAACTAGGGCAGAGTCAACAGGACAATCCTACTAATAGCAAAAGAAAAGAAATTATAAAAATCAGAGCTGAGACTCAGGAGAGGGAAAATGGGAAAACCATGGAAAAAATTAGTGCTGCTAAAATTCAATTATTTGAAAGGACAAAGAGATTGGACAGACCACTGGAAAACCTAACCAAAGAAAGGAAGGAACAAATTTCAATACCAAGGATGAGAGGACATTACAACAGACCCTAATGAAATCAAAAGAATAATTACACAGTACTACAAAGGACTGTATTCTAATGAATTCAACAACTTGGAAGAAATGGACAGATTCATGGGAAAACAATCCTTCCCTAGACTATCACAGATAGATGTCAAGAATCTCACCACACCTATTGCAATAGAAGAAATAGATAAGGTTATCAAGGGATTACTAACAAAAAATCCCCTGGACCAGATGGGTTCCCTGGAGAATTCTACCAAGCATTCAGGAAAGAACTGATACCATTCCTACACAAACTCTTCCAGAACATAGAAAAGGACAGTCAACTCCCAAACTCCTTCTATGAAGCTAGTATAACTCTAATGCAGAAACCAGGCAAGGATCCCACAAGAATCAACAACTGCCGACCAATATCCCTAATGAACATCGATGCAAAAATCGTTAACAAAATACAGACGAGTAGAATACAAAAGTATATAAAACAAATAATT